>NC_092498.1:196233704-196550204 GCF_047511675.1 Marmota flaviventris | reverse complement strand
CTACATCCTCACCAACATCTGTTATTGCTTGTATTCTTGATGATTGCCATTCTGACTAGAGTCAGATGGAATCTCAGTATAGTTTTGATTTGCATTTCTCTAATTGCTAGAGATGATGAACTTTTTTTATATATTTGTTGATCAATTGTATTTCTTCTTCTGTGAAGTGTCTGTTCAGTTCCTTGACTGATTTATTGATTGGGTTTTTTTTTTTTTTTGGTGTTAAGTTTTGAGTTTTTTTAAAAAGTGTATCCTGGAGATTAGTGCTCTATCTGAGGTGTGTGTGGTTAAGATTTTTTCCCTATTATATAGGCTCTCTCCTCACAATATTGATTGTTTCCTTTGCTATGAAGAAGCTTTTTAGTTTGATTTCATCCCATTTATTGAGTCTTGATTTCACTTCTTGAACTTTGGGAGACTTATTGAGGAAGTCATTTCCTAAGCTGTCATGGTGGAGATTTGGGCCTGCTTTTTCTTCTATTAGGTGCAGGGTCTGTTCTAGTGCCTATGTTTTTGATCCACTTTGAGTTGAATTTTGTGTGCAGGGTGAGAGTTAGGGGTTTAATTTCATTTTGCTACATATGGATTTCCAATTTTCCTAGCACCATTTGTTGAAGAGGTTATCTTTTTCTCCAATGTATGTTTTTGGTACCTTTGTCTAGTATGAGATAACTGTATTTAGTGGTTTTCTTTCTGGGTCTTCCCTTCTGTATCATTGGTCTATGTATCTGTTTTTGATGCCAATACCATTCTGGTTTTGTTACTATGGCTCAGTAGTATAATTTAATTTCTGGTGTTATGAAGTCTCCGGCTTCATTTTTCTTGCTAACAATTGCTTTGGCTATTCTGGATCTCTTATTTTTCCAGATGAATTTCATGATTGCTTTTTCTATTTCTATGAAGAATGTCATTGGGATTTTTGTAGGGATTGCATTAAATCTGTATAGCACTTTTGGTAGTACGGCCATTTGACAATGTTAATTCTGCCTATCCAAGAGCATGGGAGATCTTTCAATCTCCTAAGGTTTTCTTCAATTTCTTTCTTTAATGTTCTATAGTTTTCATTGTAGAGGTCTTTCACCTCTTTTGTTAGATTGATTCCTAAATTTTTTTTTGAGGTTATTATGAATCGGGTGGTTTTCCTAATTTCTCTTTCAGTGGATTCATCACTTTTGTGTAGAAACACATTTGATTTATGGGTGTTAATTTTATATCCTGCTGCTTCGCTGAATTCATTTATTAGTTCTAGAATGTTTCTGGTGGAATTTTTTGGAATTTCTAAATAAAGAATCTATCTATGCATAGCATAGATAGCTTTGACAAGGTTGAGGTATGTTTCTACTACCTCTAGTTTTTCTGATGTTTGGAACATGAAGAGGTGCTGTATTTTGCCAAATGCTTTCTCTACATTGAAATGATCATATGATTCTTGTCTTTAAGACTATTTTTTTAATATTTATTATTTAGTTGGAGTTGAACACAATACCTTCATTTATTTATTTTTATATGGTGCTGAGGATTGAACCCAGGGCTTTGCACATGCTAAATGAGTGCTCTACTGCTGAGCCACAACCCCAACCCTCTTTAAGACTATTGATGTAATGTATTACACTTATTGATTTCTATATGTTATACCAACCTTGCGTTCCTGGGATGAACTCCACTTGATTGTGATGCACTATCTTTTTAATATGTTTTTTATGTAATTTGCCAGAATTTTATTGAGAATTCTTGCATCTATGTTCATCAGGAATATTGGTCTATAGTTTTCTTTCCTTGATGTGTCTTTGTTTGGTTTTGGTATCAGGGTGATACTGGCTTCATAGAATGAGTTTGGAAGGGTTCCCTCCTTTTCTATTTCTTGGTATAATTTGAGAAGTATTGGTGTTAATTCTTCTTTGAAGGTCTTGTAGAATTTGGCTGATAATCTCTCTGGCCCTGGACTTTTCTTAGTTGGTAGGCTTTTGTTGGCATCCTCTATTTCATCACTTGAGATTTATCTGTTCAAATTGTGTATATCCTCCTGGTTCAGTTTGGGTAGTTCATACATCTCTAGAAATTTGTTGATGTCTTCCAGATTTTCTATTTTATTGAAGTATAAATTTTCAAAATAGTTTCTAGTTATCTTCTATATTTCAGTAGTGATATTTCCATTTTTCATCATGAATTTTATTAATTTGGGTTTTCTTTTTTCATTAGCATGGCTAATAGTTTATCAATTTTATTTATTTTTTCAAAGAACAAACTTTTGTCAATTTTTTGAATTGTTTCTTTTGTTTCAGTTTCATTGATTTCAGCTCAGATTTTAATTATTTCCTGTCTTCTGCTGCTTTGGGGTTGATTTGTTCTTTTCTAGGGCGTTGAGGTATAATGTTAAGTTATTCATTTGTTGAATTTCTATTCTTTTAATGAATGAGCTCAAAGCAATGAATGTTCCTCTTAGCACTGCCTTCATGGTGTCCCAGAGAGTTTGATGTGTTATATCATTATTCTCATTTACCTGTAAGTATTCTTTATATCATCCCTGATTTCTCTGTCATCCGTTCATCATTCAATAGCTTATTATTTGGTCTCCAGGTGTTAGAGTAGCTTCTATTTTTTATTCTATCATTGATTTCTTATTTCATTCCTTTATGATTTGATAGGAGGCAGGGTATTATATATTTGATAAGAGTTGCTTTATGGCATAAGATATGGTCTATTTTAGAGAAGGATCCATGTGCTGCTGAGAAGAAAGTGTACTCATTGATGGATGAAATATTCTATATATGTCTGTTAAGTCCAAATCATTGATTGCATTATTTAGTTCTGTTTCTTTGTTTAGTTTTTGTTTGGAAGATCTATCCAGCAGTGAGAGAGGTGTCTTAAAGTCACCCAGTATTATTGTGTTATGGTCTATTTGATTTTTGAAGTTGAGAAAGGTTTGTTTGAGGCACTTAGATGCTCCATTGTTGGGGGCATAAATATTTATGATGGTTAGATCTTGTTGATGTATCATTCCTCAACCCCAGCTCTTGGTCAAGGCCACCAGCTACGGACCTTGGCCTCTGCTCTTGGTCACGGATGCAGATATTTGTTATTTAAGGAAAGGTTCTGTCCTACCTCTTGCAATTCCAGTGGTACATCAGTATGCATGTAAACAAAGTTTCAGTTGTGGGGAAACTGCAAGAGAGTTCCTCAGAACTTACCCATGGCCATAGAAGCACAAACTTTTTCTAAAACATTAAAAATTTTATTTACACTAAAATCCAGGGATGGTTTAGTCAAAGTGGGTGGGAGACAACACTCTATATGAACTAAGTAACTGTAGAAGAAAAGGAGGAAACCATGGACTCCACGTAGTTCCAAGCCAGAGGCCATGTTCTGGTAAGTGGCTCCCATTGCTGGTGTCTGATGTCTGGGAATTGGTGACAGGAGACTGAACTGCATCCCTTTTTCAAACAGATTTCGAGAGAAAAGGACTCTGGGACAGAGAATGAATTCCAGGTTTCCGGAAGCTCGAACAGGCAGGGGACCTCAGGGTCTTCCTATTCCTGCTCCCTGGACGCTCTGTTACGCAGATTGAGGGCCATGGATACCAAGAAGGATGACAAGTTTGCTGATGTCCTGGATGCAGTGGGGGAGTTTGGCACATTCCAGTGGAGGCTAATAGTCCTCACTTTTATTCCCAACATCATGTCGTCCTTCTTCATGTTTGCTGACCACTTTGTGTTCTCAGAAGAGAAGCCCTATTGCAACACCAGCTGGATCCTGGCATTGGACCCCAACCTCTCAGAGGCTGAGCAAATGAACCTGACCCTGCCCCGAGCACACAATGGCAGTTTCCTGACATGTCTTATGTACTTGCCCGTGTCCTGGGATCTGGAGTCCATCATTCAGTTTGGCCTCAACATCACAGACCCATGTGAAGATGGATGGATCTACCCTGAGTCCAAGAGGCGATCATTGATCAGTGAGGTATGTTTTGTCCTGGGTTGTCTGAAGCTGTCCCCACACCATGCTATAGACATGGCCCACTCTTACTGAGCAGGTGGGGAAATTGAGGCTCAAAGAGGGTCAGCAATTCTTTGAAGTTTCCCTGCAGAGGTGGGACCTGGACAGAAAATCAGGATTCCTAATGTCCACCCTTGACGATGCCTTGCTTAGACAGGAAGCTAGAGTGCATTTGGGGATAGAGACAGGTGATGGATGGCAGAGTTTTCTATCTGATCAGGGAATTGCTTCCAAGGTTGTAGCTCTGCCCTGTGAATTCATAGAAGATAGGGATGGGAAAGAAGCAACTTCTCTCAGGTATCTCTCACAGGGTTTCATAACCCGAGATCTTTTCCAGCACAGACATGACCAGCACCTGTGTTTTGGAAAGGATCTTCAGTGATCTGTGACTGTGCATGGTTACCTCCCTATCCATACCACTTCTTGGCCTGTGCCTCTGGTCCCTCTCTCCTGGCCTAGCTCCCAGGGTCTGCTAGGCACAGGGTGAGATACAGACATAATGGAGCTGAGGCACTCTGCACACACAATTACCTACCCCTACCACAGGTGCCCTCTGCCTGTAAGTCCACCCAAGCCAGGGTCAGTCTCTGGATGCAAAAGGCTGATCCTGGGTGAGAGGACTGTGGCCAATCCCTGTATCTAACCCCCAGTTTGACCTGGTGTGTGGCAAGGAACTGGACAAGGAAACCGTGCAGACCATGTTCATGACGGGCCAACTGATAGGGTCTCTCATCTTCGGGTTATTAAGTGACAAGTGAGTCTCCTGGAGTTCCCTCTGGTCCCTGGGATGCCCTGCCTTCTACCTGAGGGCATTCAGAGTTGAAGAATCCCAGGCTTGGGGAGGCAAAGGTAGGGGTGCGCTGGGGGCCTGGGACAGCTCAGAGCCTGGCTCAGGTGTCCAGCTGGGGGCCAGCCAGGGAGGTGGGCACTTGGTACAGCCTCCCCTCAATGCTTGTAGGTTGGGCCGCTACCCTACCATCCTACTGTCACTGCTGGGGCTGATGTTCTTTGGCTTCGGGACAGCCTTTGTGAACAGCTTTCACCAGTACCTGTTCTTCCGCTTTGGTGTCTCCCAGGCTGTGATGGGCTATGCCATTGTCAGCCTGACTTTAGGTGAGACTGGGCCTTAAGAGCTGAGTGGGATGGGAGCAGGGACCCCAGGCAAGGTGGGAGTGGGACCAGAGTGGGCTGGCAGCCAAAAGGATTGGGAGCCAACATGATGTAGGCCTCATCAGGGAAGGTAGGAGTGGAAAGACTCTCCATTCCTGCTGCCTGGAGATGTCAGAGAACCAGTGCTCAGACTACCCTTCCACCCTTGTCCTCCATTCTAGTCCCCTGTGTCCCTCACATTCCCCTTATGTACCCTGTCCCCCAACACAGCTTATATATGTGGAACCCTTAAGGGTCAAGGAGCTGCTGAGCCTTTTTATCTGTATTGGCTCATTTCATCCCAACAATACTCTTTGGTAGGCACTATTCTATCATTCCTTTAGCTGAAGAAGATATTTCATCTCAGAGTTAACCAACTTTCTCAGGGTCCTACAGGAGTAAGGAGCTGGATTTCAATGCAGGCGAGGTGGTGTTAAAAGTCCCCAGTCTGCATACATTTATATCCTACCCTCATAAGGTTTGGTGCCTAGACTCTTTTACCTGCAATTCCTGGTATGCTCCAGTTTCTCTGGCAAAAGACTTCTTATTGGAAGCCTGACAGAGGGAACATGTTTAGGTGACCAAAACACTAATGTGCTCTAAGGCAAGATAGTGATTCCCTGCCTGGCTATGAGACAGGCCATGTGAGGCACACAGTTCCCGGAATAGGCACTGATCAGGCAGCAAGGGTAGAGGCAACAGGGTGAGAAGAGATGGAAGGCAGGTGTGTATTGGGAAGCCCAGCATGTGCCCTGGTGGGGATTCACAGAAGTGGTCTGTTTAGTTTTGAGAGGTGTCTTGGACTTCAGGGAGCAAGGGTGGGCTGGCACCAACCTACTGGAAGCCAACAGGATGGAGTTAAGTCATAAAAAGGTCGAAGAGCCACTGTTGACATGCCAGGGATCGGGGGCAGCCCCAGGGACCCTGAGCTGAGCACCATTTTGTCCTTTTACTTCCGTACAGTCACTGAGTGGCTTGTGGGGGAACACCGGGCCCATGCCGTCATCCTGGAGCACTGCTTTTTCTCTGTGGGGATCATGTTCCTGACAGGGCTCGCCTACAACCTTCCCCACTGGCGGATGCTGTTTCTGGTGGGCGCGGTACCCGTGTTCCCCCTCATCTCCTACATTTGGTGAGCAAATGAGTTCAGGGCATTCATGAGGCTGGGTCTGATGGGCACAGACGGAGGGTGTGGGGGGTCCTCATGTGGGAATGGCAGTGCTCCCCTGGGAAAGATGCATGTGGAGGAGATGAGGAGCAGAGCCTCTGGAACCCCAGTGCTCACCCTCCCCTCAGAGGACACCCTAAAAAGATGTCAGAGAGATATGGGGAGACCAGGAGGAAGAGTGCTAAAGGACAAAGCTCAAGGTCAGGGAATGGTCAGGGTCAAGGCAGGAGAGGTGAGTGAGGAAGGGCAGGCTGGCCTTGATGACCTTCTTGAGGTGACTTCAATAGAATGGCAGGAGTGGAAATAAGTGAGTAGAAGTGGAAGGAAAGGAGCCACCTGGGAAACAGCTGATTTGGGAGAGGGGGAGGGGATGGTGTGCATGGGCAGCGGAGGCAGGCAGGAGAGGGTGTCTGGGGTTTTCCATTGTAGGAGGCACAGACAGGCCCCTGAGAGACTGGAGCTATGAAGGGACCATGGGTGGATCAAAGCTTGGAGGGGTTAGGAGGGGAGTGAAGCAGGAATGAGAGGGCACTGTTGATGGTGGGCAGTGGGTAAAGTAAAGGAACAGAAGGCCATAGAGGTGAGAGGAGGGGAGATGAGATAACTCACTTGTTAAGGGTTAGACAGTTCTGTGTGAAGAAATCTCCAAATTTAATATTGAAATTACCACATTTAATCTTTTTTTTTTTTTTTGTACTGGGGATTGAACTCAGGGACACTCAGCCACTGAACCACATCCCCAGCCCTATTTTATATTTTATTTAGAGACAGGGTCTCAGTGAGTTGCTTAATGCTTTGCTATTGCTGAGGCTGGCTTTGAACTTGTGATCCTCCTGCTTTAGCCTCCCAAGCTGCTGGGATTACAGGCGTGTACCACCATGCCTGGCACATTTAATCTTGATAACCCTGAAAGATGAGCATTAGGGTAGATAACTGAGGCTTCAAATAATTTGTCCAAGGTCACATGACTCAAAAGTGGGGGACCTGGGATTTTAACTCAGTTTATCTGGCTCCAAAGCCTCTGTGTGTTTTAACTACTGCACTATACACAGAATGGATTATAGGAGTTGGGGTTACTAGTTAGGAGGGAGAGCATGGATGTGGCTCAGGGGCTTTCCCAGTTCTGTAGAAGCTAGAGACCAGTTTTGCCAGTCCTTGAGATGCCTAAAGGAATGTGGGAACCATCTGATGCCAGGTGCCATGTCTTCATCTTGTAGCTGGGAAACTGAGGTTCATGCATAACTTGACCTAAAAAACATTTTTGGAAACGTTAATTAATGTAACAGAAGAATATGATTACAAACTAAATAATGCAAAAAGGTTTGCAATAAAAAATAAGTTTCTGGTGTCCTCTCCCTATCATAGTCCCTGGTTCCTTTCTTAGAAGCCATCACTCTGAACTCTTAGCTCTTTCTGCTGGTAGATGTCTTAGTAGCCCTACGCACTCAGAGCACTGGAGTTTTTAATGGGTTGAATTCTCTGGGAGATGTTTTTTTCATCTACAGTCTTTAGACATGTCCCACCAGCTGTCCCTTCCCTGACATGTGGCAATATTTTGGGCAGATACTATCTCTTTCTAGTCATTCTTAGTTACTAGAATAAGTCTCATTTTGATAATAAAGACTTAATTTCAGACACTAAAAAATCCAGTTCAATCCAACTTGAAACCTCAGCTTGTATCAAATCCTCAGCAGCTCCCTGGCCCCTGCTCAGGCTAGTGGCCTAAGGCAATGAGATCATTCCTCACCATCCTCTTCCTGCTTTGATTTTCCAGATTCTAGGAAGGGGATGGGGCATCAGAGAAAAGAGACCAAACACTTGCGTGACAGGAGCTGTGATGAGCTGTCAGTATCCTCTGGAGGAAAGATGTTCAGATTTCCAGTGGATCTTCTGAGCATTGGCGTTTCCTAATGGTCTTGCATTCTTTGTGATCCCCTGCCCCAACTCCTGTTGCTGGCAGTTCAATCCACACCTTCTTCCTGTAGAAGTCTCCTCACCCTGGCACATGACATGCCTGCAAGACTGCAGGGTTCACTTCGCCAAAAATCTTACTGTCCCTCAGCCCCCCACCCCCCGCCACGGTGGCTCTCACCAACTTACTGCCTTCCTCTTAGCCAGATAAGAGATGACACCATTCTCTAAGTTTGTGTAGCCCTCGAACTTCAGGAGACACTTGTTTGTCCTCCCACAAACCCTCTCACTATCTAGAGTACCAGGGCAAGACCTCAAGTTTCTAACTCCAGCCAGAGAGTGGGAGAGCAAGACCCCCTTTCTGGAAAAGAATCCCAAATCTACCTATGGAGTTTGCTTGGACTCCCCTGGGCCTGGCTGGAGTGGATGAGAACATGGGGTAGAGAAGATATTCAAGACCCTTTCACTTCCATGAATGGCCACTGGTCCACTGCATCATGTGGCTTTTTTATCTCTCTCTTTTTTAGCAACTCCTCTCCCTAATGTATCTTTAGAATGTGAGGGTTTTTTGTCCATTGTTCCCAGATTTGGGAGCTGCTGCTGAAATCCCAGAACAGAAAAGTTCACTTACCATTTGGTTACACTGTGATTCCTTATTCTCTGATTTCTTTTTCTCAGTAGCATTTGAAACTTCATGAATATGAAATTGCAAAACATCTCAGATGTTCTTGAAGAATACAAGTTAGAATTTAATTTTCTTCCCCCCCCCATTCCCTACATTATCTTTTTTTTTTTTTGTACCAGGGCACCTATTTTGTATTTTATTAGAGACAGGGTCTACACTGAGTTGCTTAGTGCCTTGCCATTGCTGAGGCTGACTTTGAACTCGAGATTCTCCTGTCTCGGCCTCCCAAGCTGCAGGGATTACAGGTGTGCGCCACTGCGCCCAGCTCCCATTCTCCATATTATCTATGTCCTTCTGGATTATTCTTTTCTTTTATATTTGATTGGTTTGCATCCTCTTAAACTTGGGAGGTTTTCTTCAATATCCAGCCATCCTGGGTCATTCCTTTATATTTAAGAGAGTCACTAAGGAACTAAAGGGAAATCATGAGGAGCAGCTAAGTGGCTGGTGACCTTTAGGGAAATGGATCTTAAATTAGTGTAGAACATCAGCATCATATGGAAGCTTGTTAAGATGTGGGGGTAGGGGCTGGACATCTCTCTCAGTTTCTGCATTTGCAAGCCCAGGTGACGCCTGAGAATCTGCATTGCTCAGGCTGCTCTGATGACCACACTCTGAGAATCACTCCTGTTGGGCGGCTGCTGGTTCTCGGAGGATCCCAAAGCTGGACCATGGCCAGGCTCCAGCTGCTGTGCTCCCCACTGAAACTTGTGGCTGGGACTCTAGCTGTCATTGTGAGAACTTTCTCTTAACTCCTGTATCTGTCCTTGGCCCTTGCCCCTGCTCTGTGTTTGATTCCTTGGCCTTCCTTATGTTCTAGGTGCACAATGCAGGGGGAACGAATAGTCCCATTTGTGGGAACTGGGTGCTCAGAGTCCTGTAGGGCCAGGACAGTCCACTGTATCTCCCACAGCATTCCATATAACACAGGCTGTGCTTGGATGTCAGTCTGTCAGGCTGCAAAAATACTTTAGACTAGTTTATAAACATAAGCTTCTCACTTCAGCTTTGGAGGCTGGGAAGCCTGAGATTAAGACCCAGCAGATTTGGTGTCTGGTTGGGGCCTGTTTCTCATGGAAAAGAACCATCTATGTGTTTGCCCATGGCAGAAGGGACAAGCAAGCTCCCTTTGGGCCTCTTTTATGAGGCTACTAATCCCATTCATGAGGGTGCTGCCCATGTAACCTCGTTGTCTCCTTAAGGTCCCAGCTCTTACTACTCTTGCACTGGGGAAAAGATTCAATTTGTGAATTTGGAGGACATAGACATTCAGACCACTCAGTTGGCTCAGTTAGAAGTTCTCTTATCCACTTTTAAGCTTCATTTCACTGTTATCTCTCTCCTACTGTGTCCTTTCCCATTCTCTCTGTCCTTGAGAGTTGATTTTTTAAATTCTTATTTTCTAGTGGGCATGCCATCGAATCCCCTATCTTCTTTGAAGCCATAGGGGCTTTCACCAGGACAGTTCCATAGTCTTACAGTAGAAAAGAATGCCTAATTGCTGGACCCTGCTGGAAGAGGGTAGGAGCAGCGTAGATAAAGTGGTCTCCAGGGTCCTGGGTGTATTTTCAACAATCAGCCACAGAGTCCAGGCTCTGGAGGCAGTGACAGTGTGAGAAGTGGGTAGAGGGCAGTGGCACAGCTCTGTAGAGAATGCCTTAGACAGGGACCCAGGTTTTACCAGCTCTGCCTCTGTGACCTGGGCCAAGTCCTTACTCCTTGAGGCTGAGAATCAAATGGGATTACCACATAGGTCCAGGGCTGGGTAGAGATTAAACAAGATGATACAAAGGCACAGAGCACAATTCCCAGAACTTCATCTGTGCTTTAGCTGGGAACCTGTGTGAATTCTGACAGCCAAAGAGGATTAGGAAAAAAGAGTGTGGCAAGGTAGTCTGAGGTCAAAGACAGCAAGGTGTGGCAGGGGAGAGATGGGACACAGCAGAGAGGTTCACTCACCCCTCCATTCACCCAGGTGGGGTGCTCGGCTCTTGGGTCAGATCCAGGGTCCTGGCCCCTCCCCCATACTCTCCAGGCTGTTAAGGAGACAGAGAGGGAACAGCAAGAACCCCAACTGTGACAAGGAGGGATCTCATAGAGGATATGGGCATGGAAGACATTCCTCGGCACATGTGGGCAGATGGGGACGACCCCTGAGGTAGGAAAGAAGAGAGCTCTTAGAGATGACTGAGGGTGAAGGCAGCAAGTGACTGGGTGTCACTGAGCAGCTGTGGGGGCTGTGTGTATCTTAGAGGAAGGACTGACTGCCAGGGAGGGGCAGAGGGCATCCTGAGGTTGGCAGTGACCTTGGAGGCACCTCAGTCACCTCGTGCTGGAGCAAGATGGCCACAGCCGAGGCTAGGATGGGGTCATCTTGGCTCTCTGGGGCATCCTGGAATGACAAGAAGAGGGGTGGGCAACACAGGATTCTCCCAGAGTCCCCACGGTGGCTGATGATGAAAGGAAAGGTGAAAGAGGCCAAGGAGGTGTTGTGCTACGCCGCTGAGGTCAACAAGAAGACCATTCCTCTCAATCTGCTGGAAGAGGTAAGAGGTTTGGGGCAGGAGTGGGGCCAGGCAGTGGGCTGGGGGAAGACCCTCATCCTTCCAGGTGAATGATGATAACGGGGCAAGGCCAGAGCCAGCTTAAGTGGTGTTGGGGATAGAGTGGGCCTGGTGGGTCCTGTGGGGGTGGGGAGCCTGCTGGGGGTCTCAGGCCTTCCTCTGGCTGTTCCTGTTTGTCCTGTAGCTGCAGCTGCCTGGAAAGAAGGTGACTAAGGCCTCTGTCCTAGACTTCTACAGCAATAGATACCTCTGTAAGGTGACCTTGGTGATGGGCTGCGTGTGGTGAGTATTTAGGGCTGGCTGGCAGGGATAGAAAACTGATATTCCAGCCTCGAGCTCTTGGGAGGGCTATAGGGGAGGGTCAGGCTGCAAGAGGAGCAGGGCCTAGGGGGACACTTCTTGCAGGTCCCTGTGCTTATTTCTTTTCTCCAATCCTACCCTGCCCCTCTCTGCTCAGCCTCTGACTCTGTTCCTGGCGCCATCTCTCTCTGCATGTGTGTTCCAGGCTTACCATCAGTTACAGCTATTTTACACTGAGTCTCAAGTTGAGAGATTTTGGAGTGAGCATCCACTTCAGACAGGCGATCCCTGGTATCTTGGAGGTGCCCGCCCGGCTGTGCAGCATCGTTCTCCTTGAACAGATGGGGAGGAAATGGAGCCTGGCTGTGATTCTCATCCAAACCGCCTTCATGTGCTTTCTTACGCTTTTCCTCCCCCAAGGTATAGCCCACCCTGCCCGGATAGGCCACCTCCAACTTTCCTGCTTCCTCAAAACCCCTCTGCTGGCTCCTATCCTGGCCAGCCAGCTAGGCACACAGGATTTAGCTTTCTGCAGGCACAGCTTACCCACCCTGAGGAGGCCTAGCCCCTAAGGATCAGGTTGCAAGTGGGAGTCCTCAAGACAGGACACCCATACACTCTCAGAGGCCTTAGAGAGGAGGGTGTGCTGTTCAGAGAAATCATCCCTATGTGGGAGGGCAGACCACCTTCACCACCTGATTCCAGCCCACATCAGAAGCAGATCTAGTGGTTCAATGTGAATGAATGAAGACAGATACTCCTCCAGTTGCTATCCCAGGCTCTGCCTCTCATTTATAGCCCCTCTGATTGGGAAATACATGTTGTTATCTGTGACTTCAGGAATAACCTATTCACCAAAAATTGTGCACAAATGCAACCCAAAGGAGGAAGGGGATAGCTAGCAGTATTTTCAATATTTCAAAGAGCCGTAGACAATGAACATGTCCCAGGATCTTGGGTTGCAGCACACAGGACTGCAGGGTCAGTATACACCTGCTTGGAATTGCTGACCCCAGGAAGCCCCTTCAGCGACTGGGGCCCAGGCAGGGAAGGCAATATCTGGGGTCTGCCCTTCCTGGTGCTTCCTCCCTTTCTCTGGGTGCTGGAATTGTATGTCCTCTGTTGAGATTCTTCCCCTCCCAAATGTTGGCAGATGTTGATGGACTAAAACAAAATGGTTGAACAAATTTATGATTAGATTTCTACTGCTTGGTGGTTTAAAAAAAAAAACAAGCAGAAACATTTAAAGTTCTTAGATTGTGAGAGTATGGGAGGCCAACTAGCACGTGACTGTGTCTGACTCTCCTGCTGACTGGTGCAGCATCTGGCAGTCACGCTGTGATCTGGATAGCCCCAGTCTTCTAGGGTGCGAGCAACTGTGTCTTCGTGCATGGGTGTGCCTTCCTATATCCCCATGGGTAGAGCTACGCTCACCTGTTCCTTTGTAATATTACCCTTGCCCTGTTTGGGATAGAATGTTCCATGGAAATGCCTTTTGTGTGTCCCTTTCTCTTACTGTTGTCCTTGGGTGTGGCCTTCCTAGATGTCAGCTAACCTGCTGACAGTGGACATCATGAAGCTAGACTCAGCCCCCTTAAAACTGATCCCTTGCCTCATTTGAATAGCTTCTCCTCAATAAAAGGGGTCAGCATGTGTGTGTGTGTGTGTGTGTGTGTGTGCTCTCTCTCTCTCTCTCTCTCTCTCTCTCTCTCTCTCTCTAGCTTCATGAACATTCTATCCCAAACAGGGCAAGGGGTAATATTACAAAGGAACAGGTGAGTATAGCTCAACCCATGGGGATATAGGAAGGCACGCCCATGCACGAAGACACAGTTGCTCGTACCCTAGAAGACCGGGGCTATCCAGATTACAGTGTGACCACCAGATGCCACACTAGTCAGCAGGGGAGTCAGACACGGTCACGTGCTAGTCAGTCTCCCACATGAGAGCACCTAGGAACAGACTCCCTAATAGAGAAAAGTTGTCAATCTTGATTTCATCCCAGAGCCAAGAAAGGTGGGAAGTGGAGCTGGGGCAGGACCCTGCAGGGGGGTGACAGGGAAGAGCTGGTAACCTGGCAGGCAGTGAACAAGGGCTCCAGCCCCACTGCACTTGCTGAGGGACACTCCCCCAGATGCTGAGTCTTTCGTTTCTCCTTCAGAGCACATGTCTAGCTGCCATAGGCAGGCATCCTGGAGTGTTTAGGACCAATCCCAGCCATGCAGACCCCAGGGACCAAACATCCTTGCCCAGGTCACCTTGCAGAGCACAGATGGGAACCCTGAGTGGGAAGCCTAGTGCAAGTGATGGCCAAGGAGCAGGTGGGTGGGGTATGGTAAGCTACAGCTGTATGAGGATGTAGAATAAAGACAGCCCTAAAGGCAGAGATATGGGGGCTCGGCCCAGCAAGGTGGTGGGTGGCCTGAGGGGCCTTTGGGTTTCCAGTGTAGTATCTCCGACTTCCTGGTCAATTCTCCTACAGCAGATATGCTAACTTCTGGCCTGGCTGGGCCTCTACAGATTGATCCTCCTTGGACAGAGTGCCTGAGTCTGCTGGACAGCTGACCAGGTGGTAGGGGTGGATTGCTCAGATGCTTTCTGTGAGGGATCAAGGATTGATGGGCACTGAGGGGAAGATGGCCCCAGCCTTAGGTAGCTGTGTTTTCTGGACACAGGTCTAAAATCCGCCATAATCTTGGTGCTTGTGCTTGGACAGTTCAGCCTGGCCACCAGTGTCTCTGTGGTCTTCCTCTACACTGCTGAGCTCTTCCCCACCATCGTCAGGTATGGGGTCTGGTAGATGAGGGAGTCATGGAGACCATGGAGGGGTAGTATGGGACAATGACAATATTAATATAGCAGCTAAGATTGAGCGTTCTCCTGGTGCTAAGCAGTTCACAAGGATGACCTCACTTAGCCCTCAAAAGATCTCCCAAATGCCACCATTAACCATGTTTTAAACAATTAAAGCAAAGAGATAAGGGTACTTGTTGTAGGTGAGACACAGCAAGTGGTAGAGCTGGGTTCCAGGTTGGGTGGGTCTGACTCCAGTCTCCACCTCACAACTCACTGGATGGAATGTGTTTGGGCCACCTGAGGCTCAGCCCCGACCCTGCAAGAGCTCTCCGTGACAGCAGCTATGTCTTCCTGTATAGCCAGAACGGCTCCCTGCACATCCACACAGTACCCTGTGGTTCTTACCTCTCTTACTCCTGATACCCATAAAAGAGGGCTAGAATTACTACCTACTTGAAATCCATGGAGAACTAAACTCCCCCCTAGCCACCCAATGAGCTGGGATGGGTGGAGACTGAAGGGTGTGGAGCGCCAGGTAGCTTCTCCCCTATCTTACCTGGTCTGTGGGCCTGACGAGCCTTCCAGACCAGCTCTCATTGCCACTTTTCAGGTCTACAGGTCTGGGGCTGGTGTCTCTGGCCTCATCAGGTGGAGCCATCTTGTCCCTGACGATCATCAGCCAGCTCCCAGCCCTCCTGCCCATTTTTCTCTGCTTCATCTCCTCTATCGCAGCCTTGTGTTTTTCCGCCCTGCTGCCGGAAACACAAAACCAGCTCCTCTCTGACAGTATGGAGCAATTTTCAAGAGCAAGGTAAGTGTATGAGACCCCCTGATTTAAAGCCCTTGGCAGTGAGAATATGTCAGGCACTGTCCATCCTGGCCCCTTGGCCAGAGGGCCTGGGATAACAGGAACACCCTATGTCCATAGCAGTGTTCCCAGATCTATAGGTACTGCCACTCATTGAGGTCCAGCCCAGCCTCTGACAGCTCCTACCCCGCCTGGCTCTCTTCTTCCCTGCTTCATTTGCCTGTCTGGACTGGAGCACTGCTCTCCAGAGATACTCCAGAGGTACCTTGGCATCTTTCCCTCCCCAGACACAGGGGACTGACTTGGAATTGTCTTTCTGAATAACTCTCCTTTTCTGTCTGAGTCCCTACTCCCTCAAGGGAGTAGCCTTGATTAATGATTCTGGATTAAAGAACCCAGCCTTGATTAATGATTTTGTACTCTTAGCCCCAACAACCCAGGACCCCATTTGGGAACTGAGCTCCACTCCATATCTCCTTAGGCAGTTCTGGTCTCTGATTCCCTAAGTGTCCCCTGGATAAGATTTGTCATAATTGGCAGAACCATCTCTTCTGGGGATTTGGGTCAACAGAGTTCATCACTGTCTCCCTGGACCTGAGGGGAACTGAGCAGCAGTGAGGGGCAGAGGTCACTTGAGGTCCTATAGTATCCTCTGCTCTATACTGTAGGAGTTGCTGCCTCTGGCTTTCCTCTGTCTTCCTTTCTACTCTTCTCCTTCTCTCCCCATCTCCTTAGACTTTTATTGGACCACCAGTGTAAGGAATTGTCCAAAGGCTGGGTATCAGAGGTCAAAGGTTCTCACCTTTGAGAAACCATAGTTTATAGGGAGGTAGATATGCAAACAGTTATCATGAGTGGTCTCTGACCGTGGATGTATAGGACCTATTGTAATAGCCCAGGGAAGGAAGAACTTTATCTTGGGAGTTGAGGAATGTCACAGAGGAACTGATATTTATGTAGAACCTGAAATGTGGATAGGAGGTTGCCCCACTGTAGTAGAGAAGGGAAATATAATGAACAACAGAGCAGAGCAGTGGAGAATGTGGGTTCTGCAGCCAGAGAGCCTGGATTTCAATTTTTTGTGCTAATACTTCCTAGTATGTGCACAAGAACATAGTAATAACTAGAGCAAACACTCATTGCATATTTACCATGTGCCAGGTCTCATTCCATGTGTACCTTCTCTCATTTTGTCCTCAAATGAACGAGATGTGAAGTGGGACCTGTTACCCTTTTGCAGATGAGGAAATTGAGGCACAGAGAGGTAAAGCCGTGTAGTCCAGACTTCCTCTTCCATAGGGATTTTGAGAGGATTAAACCCATATAGAGCAGTTGGAGGCAGTTCTGGTATATGGCAGATGCTCAGTAAGTGCTAGCAAAGGGAAGGGGTCTAGCTGGGGCAGGGAGATAGAACCAGCCTGTTCCGGGAGGCAAGGGTCCCTCCTGGGCATATGGAAGTGAGAAAGCCCCATTTCCCAGAGTGCAAAGCCTGGCATGGCTGAAGGTGCCTCAAAGTAGCCACTTTGTCTCAGCTTACAGAAAGATTCGCTTCAGCATTCTGACAGCAGTTTCAAGCAGAGGAGGAACGATGAGGACACACCTGATGATATGTCTGAGGAAGTGGCAAAGAATACCATTCACAATGCCCAGATTCTGAGAATGGACTCAAACTATTACTCCAACGCTAGCTTGAAGAAATCCAGAGAAGAGAAAACAGACAGTCAGGTTTCCTGAGGGCCAGGCCCCAGACTATCTCGGGTTGGAAATGAGTGGCTGGGTATGAGACTGTGGATTCCAGGCCATGAATTCCAGGCCCAGCCCAGTGGGAGGGGGCAGGATCAGTCTTGCTCTGAGGCCAGCCCTTGAGATAAAAAAAAATGGCCCCTTCTAGGGGAGCTTGGCTGTGATTCATTCCAATAAAGGTACCATGTTGGTCTTGAGATGGCTAGGTCCAAGTTGGCTATATCAGAGAACCCAGAAGCCCTGGCCTGGAGAAAGGGGTTAGATAGGCTCCTCAGACTCCTGAGTGTGTCTTTGGCTAAATTCAGGGACAGTGAAGCGCTCTCTAGATGGTGTGGGGGGTAGGGTGGGCAATGTCTCTGTGTGCTAGAGGTAGAGCAAGGGTGAGACTGACTGTGCCTCTGTATCAACCAATCCTTCTGCCTCGACATCTGTCAGTGTACTGGGCTCCTAGCTCAAATGCAAGGTGAGAATAGGCACTTCATGCAGGGGCAGAATGGAGAGGAATGATGAGAACTTCTCCCATTTGTCCCATTACACAGGGCTTTCTCACTTGTTTTCCTTTGATATTTTCAAATCTCAGTCCTCATCCTGGAGAATGCCTTCCTAGGGGTTCCAGTCTATCTGATCTCTGAGATAAGCCCCACACCCTAGGTCATAGTCCCAACAGCCCTGGGTGAATCTTCCCTCCACAGCCAGCATGGGGCTAGACAAGTTGGGACCAGCACTTCTCATTCATTAGCCAGACTGGAAAGCCCTAGAGTCAGGCTCTGACACCATCTTTCCCTGGGCAAGGAAGTTCCTGAGGTCAGTACCTGAATCATCTCCTCCACTCTTGCCCAGTTTGTTGGAAGATTATGAACTTGTAAGGAGTAGCTCTGATCTAATTCCTAAGGAGCTTCTGAGGAGGAGGATAGAAAAGCCTATCTGTTCTCATGGAGCCAGGATAGCGAGACCCTGGGATCTCACACATTATTCTTACCATACAGGTGTCTTAGTGTAACATTGACAATTAAATGCCAAAATTCTATGAAATTAGATATCATTAATAAATTATCTCTCCCACAAATCTGACATTTTTCTGATACACTAAATAGTATGAAACATGTCAGCAAGGGTCTCCCTGTGTGCAAAGACAGGTAAGTAATGCTAGAACTTGTGATGGTACATGCAGATACCTGTGAACTCTGGGACTCTCATTTCTTTGGTCACTGATTACTAGCGATGTGAAATTCTCATCTCATCTTCATCTTTCAATGGCTTATATATTTCCACCACTAAGAGACCAAGCCCCCTTATCCTATGATATTCCCCACCCCTGACATGGGATGCTGCTCATAATTTACCAGAGCATATGAGCCTGTGGTGTGAGGGATTGTACATGGTGAGTGTGAAGGAGCTCAGGACTGGACTAGGCCCCCAGAACATGGGCAGAAAACTCAGTCTCATGAAAGCAAGCCCCAAACCCAGCAACAAGTGTAAAAACCTGGGAATCCTGCTAAAGTCTTGGTGGAAGCAAACACTAAATGAATTCAAAGCATGGTTGCCACAACAATGCAAACCTCTAGGGTTTTCTAGGGAAGACAAACTTCAATGAAAAGAAACTTGTAAGTAAAACATTACTGAGCATGTGAAGAAACAAAAGGATATAAGTGCAGAATCAATAAATGGAGGGTTGCCATCAATGAATAAGTAGTGATGGAGCTCCCTGAAGAGTACACGGCGTGCGTTCAGAATGTTCAGAGATGAAAAAATGCAACTCCTCAGACACAAACTTAAAAACTGACAGCTATAAATTGTAGAAATGAACAATATAGTGACTGAAGTGGAAAGCAACAAAGAAGTGAAATTAGAATAGACACCACATTTGTTTGAATATTCTTTGTGGATTGATTCTTTTATCATGAAATATCTCTGTTTCTATTAATGCTTTTTGCCATAAACACTCTTTTACTTGATACTCTTTCACACCCATCTTTTAAACTTTTAAATTAAAGAATAATATACAAATAAATGTGTGGATCATCTTGTGTATGGTTTTGAGTTATCACAAAGTTCATGCCTATATCAGATCTATCACTTATATCAAAAGACAGAAAATTACTAGCCTCTCGAACTCCGCCCTTCCTCTTCCAGTCACAGGCCCAATTCTTTAGAGATAATTATTCACCCCTGACAACATATGTTACTTTTGCTCATATTTGAACTTTGT
The DNA here is from genome assembly GCF_047511675.1 of Marmota flaviventris. Lineage (NCBI taxonomy): Eukaryota > Metazoa > Chordata > Mammalia > Rodentia > Sciuridae > Marmota > Marmota flaviventris. The sequence goes on along the minus strand of NC_092498.1, from coordinate 196,530,878 downwards.
AAGAGAGGTCTTGTGTATGGTTTCTTCCACTCAAAGACTCATCCATGTTGTCACATGTAGTAATTTGTTTCTATGTTGTGCCATGTTCCATCACATGAATGAATCAACAGTTTATTCATAAACAAGTTTGGGTTGTTCCCAAATGGTGAAAATGAACTATGATGAATAATCCCTTCTATGAACCTTCCTTTATCTAGATTCTTGACCTGGGAGCAAGATTCCTGGGTCAGAATATATATCACTTCAACCTTGATATGCCAAGCCATTGTCCAAAGTGGTATTTCAATTTATACTTACAAAAAGCAGCATAGAAGAATTTCTGTGAGTTGTATCTTGGATAACACTTTTCTTATTTTACACAATCTGTGGCTGAGTATATTTAGGGGGTTTAAATTTGTGTTTCCCCAATTCCTAAGGAGGTCGAGCACAGAGTTTGGATGTAATTTAGGTATAATAACCAAAGTTTCCTGTGTTGGAAGCTTGGTGGAACCTTTAAAAGGTGAGACCTTGTGGAAGGTCCTTAAGTCATTGAAGATGTACCCTTGGAAAGGATTAAAGTATTTCTTATGGGATTATGAGTTGGTTCTCCAGACAAAATTATTATAAAAGGAGCAAACTTGGCCACACCCAGTTCTCTCTTGCTTCCTGACTGGTAATATGATTATTTGTCCAACATCTGTTCCCACCATTGCTATTTCCATGATGTGACACAACTGAGAGAAGAATCCTCATCAGAGCCATTTGTACTTTTAGCCTCCAAGACACTGGACTAAATAAACCTCTTTTCCTCAAAAATTGTCTTTCTCAGGTATTTTGTTACATGAAGGAAAACTAATACAAGCATTTTTTTTTCATAAATTTATTGGCCACTTGGATTTCTTGTTTTGTAAAGTATTTGTTTACATCTTTCATCCATTTTTACATTGGGTGGTCTGTCCTTGTTCTTTTTTTCGTCAATGAAACTTTATTTATGCAGTACTGAGAATTGAACCCAGCACCTTACACATGCTATGCAAGTGCTCTACCACTGAGTTACAACCCCAGCCCCCCCCATCCTTGTTCTTCAGAGATTCTCAGGAGTACCAGATATTCCTGTCATGGGCCCATTGTCACGTTATGTTACAAAAACATCTCCTCCTTAGATTTGCCTTAATTCTGTTTATTTTCATTTTTTTTTCTACTCATAACATTTGTGTATACACATACCTGATTTTTCAAGGATTGATTGTTGGAAAGACAGCCTTTCCCCACTGTTCTCAGTGCTATCATAAATCAAGTGACTGGACAAGTAGGTTTGATTCTGAGTTTTTCATTTTGCTTCATTGATATGTTTGATATTTACTAAGCAACACCACATTTTTTAAGTACTATATTGTGTTAAAGTCTTGATATCCAGTAAAAGAAGTATTTCCACATTGTTATTCTTTAAGAGGGTTCTGTTCTTATCTTTCTATGTTTCCATACAAATCTCAGAGTCAGTTTGATAAGTTCCATGACAAAAATGAAGAAAAAAGGAAAGGCAGCAGAATACAACAGACACTAGTATGGCAATATGTAAATCAATGGATGTGTAACTGATGTGATTCTGCAATCTGTATATGGGGTAAAAATGGGAGCTCATAACCCACTTGAATCAAATTGTGAAATATGATATATCAAGAACTATGTAATGTTTTGAACAGCCAACAATAAAAAATTTAAAAAAAAAAAATGAAGAAAAAAAAGCTTGCTGATATTTTAATCAGGATGATGGTGAGTCTATACACCAATTTACAATATCAAGTCTTCCAGCTTAAGAACATGCTAGATTATCTCTACATTTATTTAGATCTCTGAAGTTCTTCAATAAAGTTTTAGTTTATATAGTTTTCTCCTTAGAAGACTTGTTCATTTTTAAAATTTATTCCTGGCAACTGATTTTTTTAAAAAAAATCAATGCCCAGGAATTATAAATGATGATTTTATGGTTTTTTCTTAATTTCATTTTCCACTAGTTGCTAATAGTGAAAAGTGCAATTGATTTTGTTATATGTTGATTTTCTACCCCCAACCTTATCAAATACTATCTTGCTTCCTGATGTTCAAGTCTTCAGTTTATTTCTCTTGCCCAAATGCACAAGCTGGTTCCTCCAGAACAGCACAGAAAAATATCCATGCAAGCAGGCATCTTGCATGACCTCTGGTTTAAAGGGAAAGCAGTTACCATTTCAACACTGATATGATTTTTGTGGTTTGTGTAGCTAAGGAAGTGCTTTGCTATTTCTAATTTTGCATGAGTTTTTTTAAAAAATTTTCTCCTTTGCATCTTAAATTGTCATATATTGTTCCTTTGGAAGGGGGCCTCCTCCATTGCAGGGGATGATCCGAGTAGCTGAAGGCCTGAGGTACTAGCTCATCCTCTTCCAATTTTTACCAGACTGCCTTAACCTATGGCCTCATCAAAACTACTTCCCAGCAGACCTGCTCATAAGTCAGGAGCCATGTTTATTTCCACATCTGGAGACAAGGCAGAGAGGTGGACAGAGCCTCAGATCTGGCAAGGTAATACCTGTTCTTGCACTAAGAGCCTTGGCCTGCAAGTCACAAGGTGTGGGCCTCCTAGCCCAGCACATCTTCACCCTCAGGGTGAATGGTATACCTTATTGCTGAAATGTGCTCTGGCTCTAAAACATGAAATGCATAATAAACATTAATGAGCTATCCTCTGCGCACACCACCATGTGCAATCTGCCTGAAGGGGAGATTATCTCCCATTGTCCAAAGCTGCCTGGGTCCCAGAACCTGGGTGCTTTTCTGATGAATGATAATGGACCATGACACAGAGGGAGGGATCCCAAAACCTTAGAGTGGAGTTCTAAGCCCTGACCTCCTAATCCAGCAGGCAGAAGGCATTATCTTTTGGTGCTAAATTGGCCTCTCATAGGTAAATGCTAATCCAATTAGCACCCCTGTCCCCAGGCCATTCTTCACCCTACCTCCATATTGTCTAATGGGGCCTGAGTACAAGAGAGCCCCACATAGACCCTTTACATAGAATTATATGAGTGTCCTGCAGAATGCTCTGCCCAAGAACTTAACTGCTCTAGATCTCACTGTCCTACCAAACCTTCTCTTTCTTGATCATAGAGCATACAATAAGACCAGGGATTCTGAGAGTGAGGTCATCGTTACACTGCCACAAAATGTGTCTCTGGTAAGGTAGGGTTATGTGAGATATCGTGGTAACAGAAAAGGCATTCTGCAATACCACTAACTGGTAGTGCTGATAAAAATGGTGCAGCCAGGGGAGGTAAATGCATGCTCAAAATATGTGTCTATTCCTGCAAAGGCAAACAATTTCCCCAAGAAATTGAAAGGGGATCAAGAACCAGGAGTCTGACTGTGTCCAGTGGAAATGGTACCATTTCTAAGCTCAGCACAGCCTGTGAACGAGACAGTTGGACACATAACAGCAGGGGTTTAGGGGAAAACAAATGTCTATTACATAAAAAGGATAATTGCAAATCAAATGAACTTGGCTTCCATTTTAAGAGAAAGAGAGTAGCTGGAGCTCAAAGTAAGTTAAAAAAAAAAAAGAATAACAACTAAGAGGAAATAAATGAAATAGTAAACAAAAATAAAATAGAGAAAATTTAGTAAAACCCAAATCTGATTCTTCTAAAAATCTCTAACGCTGTTAAACCTCTAGCCTGACTGATGGGGAAGAAAGAAAGAGAAGACACAAATGACCAATATCAGAAATGAGAGAGTTGGCATCACCCCAGCTGGGCTGTACAGATGGTAACTGGGTAAATGGGATTATTGTGAATGACTGTATGGCAATAAATGAAACAACTGAGATGAATAAATGTCTTGCAGAACAAAACTGTCAAAACTGTCTTGAGAAGAAATAGGCAACTTAAAAACCTACATTTATTTTAAAAAGGGTTTGTAGTTAAAAAGAAAAATGTTACAAAGAAAAAGGTACAGTAGCCATATAAGGGTGGTGGGGATAAGCTCATGATGTGATGTCACGTGAGGCTCTTACCTGGATACCATGCATGTTTTGTAAATGGTCTTGTGAAGCTGGCACCAGAGTGCCTGAGGACGCAGCCAACTGATGTCCCCAGGTTGTGCTATCCACCTTATCTGCCTAATGATTAACTCTCCTTCATCACAAATATTCTTGGATGAGCACTTACACAGGACATGATTATGGTCACACTCTGCAGAGTCCATCCATAGATAGATATCTTTCCCCTTGGCATTTTGTCACCAATCTTCCAATCTGCTCTTTGCAAATCCCTGACCAGCTGGCCCACCTATTAGCCACTGCCCTCAAGTCAGGAACTCTGATCTCATGCTGGTTCCTCCCAAGGCCCAAGCCCAACAGCAAACCAGAGGGCAATGGGAGCCTGTGGCTATCTTCCTTGAAGGTCATTAACTTGGGGGTACAGAGCCCACTAGAGTACAAGGGGAGGAGATGTGGAGAAGTCAATATTAGCACCTGAGCCCACCAGGTAGTTTAAAACAAACAGGGAATTTGCTATCTCATGTAACTGAAAATCTCAGCAGTGAGGCTAGAAGCAGCAACTCACATTCATTTCTCCTGCTTGCTTTTACTTTTTAAATATGGCTACTGGGAAATTTAAAATCACATGTGTGGCTCAGATGCCATGTCAACATGTTGACTAGAGCTCCACTAGAAAGCAGTAATTCTTGGAGTCGATGAGGCTGGCACTCTGAACACACTTCATTTCCACTTAGGGTGAGAACTAGAGCAGCCTATCTGCACCAAAGAGCACAGGAGACTTCCCTCATGGGTCCTCGGGCTCCACCTTCCCTTGGCCCTCAGGGGCAGGTCATGGCAAGTGATATTGATGCATGTGTCCTTGGGTTAAGGTCATCTGGGATGGACCCAGTGGGGTTTGCTCAGGGAAAGAGGAAATTCAGAAACAACAGTCCCTCCTGCTAATCAATGTCACTTCCTTGCTCATTTTTTGTTTGCACAACTGCCTGAAGCAGAAAGTACCACCATGCTTTTCCATTTCCTTAATCCACCTTGCATGCAGCCACCCAGCTAGCCTCTCCATGCTGAGGTTCAACAACCCTGCGCTGGTAGCCCCAGTCCAGGGCCCTGTTACAGCCTGAATTCCTAATCATCCCTGCCAAACCCTGAGGGTCCTATCCCACCAGTCTCTTCTCCAGATGTGCCTCTTGCTTTCCCATTCACCTAAATTATTCCTTTTCTGCTTGAATCTCCTTCTCCCCTCCTTGTCTACTCTGCCCATTCCACCATCTTTTAGAGCCCACATCAGGGCCATCTGCCTCCAGAGGCCCTTTCCAGGCATGTGGCACACAGAGGCCTGTCCTCGGGACTTGTAGGACTTGCTGCCTGGGGCACAAGCAGTACAACTGCTGCCAGGGCTCTGCTGTCTTCCTCCTTGCGTCACTCAGGTTCCTGCTTTGTGTCTTGATTCTCCCACTGAGTCTTAATTTCCTTGAGGACAAAGCCATGCTTGGTTTTCCTTCATTTCTGCCTTGGTTTAGACCAATATAGTAAGCAGCTCCTCCAAAAATGAGTTCATGAAATGAAATGATGTTTGGAGATTATTTATATCTATCTATCTATCTATCTATCTATCTATCTATCTATCTCTATATCTCTATATCTATAGATAGATACACACACACATAAATGAGTTATCAGTGATAACTTTTATAATGAAATGTTCATTTTAAAAAATGATGGAAAACTAAGCTTTAATCATTACTTAGGCACCATGGGCTTTGGTTTTTTGCTTTATATATTAACAATTAATTTGTTTTTCAATTTTAGATAATTGTAGATTTGCAGAAAGTTGAAAAGATATCACAGAAGTTGCTGTATTCTTCACACAATCTCCCCCAGTGAATGGTTGAATGTAACTGCAGGACAATACCAAGACCAGGAAGGTGACATTGGTAGAATGTGTGTGTAGCTCTGGGCCATTATATCACATGTGTAGACTCAGTCACTCTGCAAACTCCCCCCACCATCGTGTAATCCTCTTGAATATTTCCTCTACATGAATTGAAGCCACATCACAATACACGGTTCTTAGGACAGGGGAGCTAGTGGGGTTCGATCTTCTGAGGAAGGTTCTCCAGGGACCCCACAGTTCATCATTTCTCTTCTCTTTTTCATTAGTGAAGTTGCCTGAGGCAGAAATTACCACTGTCCTTTAACCTATCTTCTCCTGTTCCTTAATATATCTTGTACACAACCACTAAACTAGTCTTTTGGATGGAACAGTATACAGACCCCAATCTGAACAGTAGACAGAAAATTGACTGGAAAAGAATTAACAAGTAGAACTTCCAAACCATCTAGGAAGGGAAAGGACTTTGGACTTGCTCCTATTTTTACTCTTTCCTTAGTTCGTCTTTCTTAATGTTCTAAGAGTCCTCCTCTTATCTTTACCTTTCTGCTTCAAGAATTTACTGTAGCTCTTAGGATAGGTCTGCTATTGGCAATTCTTGCAGATTTCCATCTGAGAATGTCTGGATTTCCTCTTCATTTCTAAAGACTGTTTTCACTGGGTGAAGGATTTTGAATTGCCAATTCCTTCTTCCCAGCACTTGAGTGATATTGAGCCCCTGTTTTCTCATCCCCACAGCTGCCAAATGTAAATATGAGATTATTCGAATATTTCAAAGACATCATTTGTCACAGGCTGCTTTGAAAAAATTTTTTTCTTTGTCTTCAGTTTTCAAAGCTGGTCTCGGTCTGGATTTCTTTGACTTCATCATGGTTGGAATTTCTGTCTCTTCATTATTTCTGTCTCTTGTGATACTTCCAAATCCTCAACCATACTTGAGCACTTATTTTAGCTCTAATGTATTTTCCCTCTCCTTTTGAGACTCTGATGGCACACATATTACAGACTGTTAATTTTTTTCCCAGTTTATGTTCTTTCTGTTGTTTTGATTGGGTTCTTCCTACTATTCTATCCTCAAGTTCATGGATTCTTTCCTCTGTATCCATTTGCAGTAGAACCCCATCCAGTGAGGTTTTTATTTTGCTTATTTTACTCTAAGGTCTAAAATATCAATTTAGTTCTTTGTATCTTCTATTGTTTTGCCTAGTTGATGATGATGACGATGATGAAGATTTGTGGTACTAGTGATCAAACCCACAGTTTCCTCCATGCCAGGCCAAGAACTGAGATACATCCTCAGTCTTTTCTATTTTATTTTGGGATAGGGTCTCACTAAGTTGCTGTGGCTGGCTTCAAACTTGTGATCCTCCTGCCTCAGCCTCCTGCCTCTGCCTCAGAGTAGCTGGGATTACAGGGCTGCACTATCACACCTGGCTTGGTGGTTTTGTTGTGTTTGTGTTTTTATGATCCTGGGGATGGAACCCAGGCCCTGTTTTATTCTGTTCTGAGACTCTGGAGCTTATTTTAAGGTTCCGTTTTTGCTAGTGGTCTCTGAGAACAATGCTGTCAGGTCAGGGAGAGGGTCGTTTCCTTAGTGACATCCCAGGACAGAGCTGTGAAGTAGGGGAAAGGTACCTTGTTCCTGCTGGGGAAGAGTGGTGCTGCTCAGAGGACCTACTCTGTCCCTACTGACACCAGTGTGGTGGAGGTGAGGGGGATGCCTTGCCATTGCTCCCCAAGTGGGTTCCATTAAGCCTTGGGGCAGCATACTACTGCTGAGCAGCTGTGAAAGCCTACTCTTCCCCAGCCCTCCTCTGACACTCCAGCAAGGGGAGCAGAGCAACCTGTAGGCTCCCCATTCAGCCTTGGCTGGCTGAGTGCAGGTAGTAGGGCCATTTTCTTCTATGGCTCTGTTGGAGTAGAATGGTTAATGTCTAAAATTTCCTCCCTCCCTCCATTCCTTCTTTCCTTCCTCCCTCCCTCCCTCCCTCCCCCTCTCTCTCTTTCTCTCCCCTCCCTGCTTCCTTCCTTCCTAGTCCTTTTCTGGTCCTTTGGCTAGAAAGAGCAGACTTTCCTTTCTCCCCTTGTACTAATTACTTTCTGGGTTGTTGCCTTCTGTAGTGCACTCTGAGGAGAAAATAAAATCTGGTAACCTTGCCTGTCCTCACAAGTCCCAGGGTTCCTAACCATTCCATCTTCTCTCCTTCTTTCAGAGATTGTTTGTATTATAAATAATGTTGAAGGTGTTTTCATAGTATACTCCAGAGGAAATAGTGATTGCCCCCAAAACAAAAGTCCTGGGGGGGGGGGGGTTTACAGCATTTATTCTGCATCATCCAGCAAACAGCAGCTGGCCATTCTGCTGAACTGATAGTGAGATCCCGCTTCTCCTACCACACACACAGCCTAGGGGCCCTGGCTGTGCTGTGCTTAATGACTCTAAGTGCACCTTGGGAAATTGGGAGTCCACTCTTACCTGGTCTGAACAGGCATTCTTCAGCTGCCACTGTTTACCAAGTCCCAATCCCACCACTCAAATTTCTCCATCCACCACAGGCCCAAATGGGCTGTTCCTGCTTTGGTGAGAAAGAAGTCCATTCCTGGATCTGGGGCCAGCTGAGGAGCAAAATTCTCCTTGGCTACATGCAAGGGTCCCAGAGTGATTGTTGAGGAGCCCAGGGTCAGGGGATCTGGTCCTTCTGGCTCCAAGTTCTCACTTCTGAGAGTCTAAGCTAAAAAGTTGGAGGAAAATATTTGACTTAAAAAATGTATTTGGGGGACACTTTTTGCAAGCTTTTAAATTTATGAATGAAAAAACAATTGCCATAGTGAGATATTCAGATGTCTCAGAAGATATTTTCAAACTTCCCCTCCATTTCACCACCAGGTAGGAAAAGATTGTTTTCTATATCTTTCATTCCTAATTAATGATTTTAGTCTAACTACTTCAGGGAAAAATTAGCAAGAGAGATATTTGTTTAAATGGACTATGTGATTTTCAATTTAAAACATTTCTTTTTTCTTTCCTTGTATTGGGGATTAACCCAGAGGCACTTTACCACTAAGTCACATCCTCAGGCTTTTTAATTGTTTTTAATTTGAGACAAAGTCTCACTAAATTGCTTAGAGCCTTGCTAACTTGCTGAGGTCGACCTCAAACTTACGATCCTCCTGCCTCAGCCTCCAGAGTTACTGAGATTTCAGGCATGTGCCACCACCCCTGGATGAAACAGTTCTTTTTATGATTAAACCACACAAAAATAGAGACGAAATGATCTCTGATTTAGCAACTAATAATATATGGTCACATTTACTTTATATAACCTTTTAAATTTTTCTCTCCTAATTTGCTAGGTATTTCAAATCCTCAAGTCACAGGGTCATTTTAGACCAGTATACTTTGACAGGCCAGTTGGTCTCTGACTATGCTATCATCATGTTTAGCAAAATCTGTCATACTTTTGCATCCCTTAATACCCAAATTTTTCCATTTAACTCAAGAATATATTTTTTATTGTTGTAGCAAAATATGCATAAATTTACCACCTTAACCATTTTAAAATGTACAGTTCATTAGTGTTAAGCATATTCACATTTTTTAACAGTCTCCAGAAGTCTTTTCATCCTGTAAATCTCAAACTATATTGATGGAACAATAGCTCCTCATTCCTCCTTCCCCCAGCCCCTGCCAATCACCACTCAACTTTCTGTCTCTATGAATTTTCCCTATGCAAGCAGAGCCAGGACTGTCTCCTGGGAAGCACTGGTCAGATCGTGGGGGTAATGTCAGGGTCACACTGTGGCTCTGCTGCTCAGGGGATGCTGGAAAGCAAAGTCATACCTCAGGGCTACTCTGCATACCCAGAGACCACCCAGGTGTCCCTGAGGGCATAGGGGCAAGGCTGGGGAGCTCCCCAGAAGCTAGGTGGCCCAGTAGCCAGTCTGAGGTAACACATCACATGGACCACTGCAGGGAAAGCTGCAGGCACTGATAATGTCTGAGCATGCTGAAATGTCACTAGTTTGTTTCTGGATTAGGATTATAGATGTTTTTTAAAAATATACTTTTCAATTTTTCTAGAACCAACAATGAAAAAACAATATACTTTCCTAAAATAGATCAATAGCTTTATAACAACAGATAATCCTAAGGAAGATGTCAGGACACAGGTGATCTCCACATATCAGAAGATGTGTGGCTGGAACCAGGTCCTCAGATCCTAGAATAGCAGCTCCCACCTACTGGCAGGGCCAGGACCCAGTACCTGGGACCACCCAACCTGGTGATGGGCAGCAGGCTCCTGAGCAGCTGGATTTGAGGCTGGTACTCCTGGTTCTGCCCTGTTGAGGCCTGAGCCCACAAGGAGGGGCCCAGCTGTCTGGAAGACCCTGCCAAACCCTTTGGAACCCACTCAATGAGCCAGCTCCTTTCACCTCCAGAGTAGGGATTCACAGGGTGCCCTGGTCCTTTGGTATCTAGAGCAAAAGTAGTACAACTCTCCCAGGTCTCGGATAAAGACCTGGCAGTAGGGGAACACCTGACCTTGCTCTTTAGAATTTAAGACATAGTCCAGACTGGAGGAGCCCTGGTTTACTCACTAGTTCATCAGGTATTTATTGATCACCTAGTGTCAAGCACACCAAGGTTCCAGGGACATAGGATCCTTGGTGTGGACCCTTCTGAAGGAGAGGATAGGCACCAATTGAATCATCCCAAACAGATGTAAAACTGACATGAGTGTGGGATGTCCTCTGTCCAGACAGCTTGTCATACGTCACCACCTTCATAAAACCATTTTTCTGTGTTGGCCAGGAATCCCAAACTGTCTTCTTTTCTGGAAAGACTTTCTGGAAAAGCCAGAGTCCTTTGGAATAGGTCTAGTTTTCAGAAGTATTCAGGTCCTCAAGCTTGGGTGCTGGGATCCAGAGCAGAGCAAAGCGGACTAACTAGGATGGGGGAACAGAAATTCACTACCAGCTCTAACCAAAGCAAGAAGCCACAGATGGGGTTCCAGGTGGTCCCATCTTCTGACTGACAGCCGGCAGTCGGCAGGGATTTGGGGGAAGGGCTCTGTTGAAGCCCAGTTGATTTCAAGAAATGTGCAGGGTGTTGGGGACAGGCCTCCGTTTGGGTTGCAAAAAAATCTGCCAAAGGTGGAAATATTTCCAGAGCATTTATGGGCGGAGCTTCACAATTGTCCGCATCCTGACTGGCCCTGAGGTAGTAGGCGGGACTTTGAGAGAAAGACGTTCCCCGTGGTGCCTGTGGGCGCGGCTTTGGAGGGCCAGTGGGAGGCGAGCTTGTCCTCAGAAAACCCTCTTTCTGGTTGGCTGAAGCAGGTTGGGCGGAACCTTGGGAGGGCCTATCAAATCCGTCAGGCAGGCTGTCGGCAGTATACAGGCTTTTAAAGGCTGAGGGGCGGGTCCGCGCCTGCGCGGGGGGCAGTCTTTATTTCCTACTCTGTGGGCGAGGCTCAAGACTAGTCGCACTGTCTCAGCGGCGTAATGTTGAGGCTGCAGGTTGTTCTGGGCCACCTCAATGGCCGACCTAAGTCGCACCCGGCGCTGCAGGCTGCACCGTGCTTCAGTAGCTTCCCTCAAGCCTCGGCTGCGGACGTGGTGGTGGTGCACGGACGGCGCACTGCCATTGGCAAAGCGGGCCGCGGCGGCTTTAAGGTGAGGCCCCCCGGGGAATGGTGCCTGGGGTGAGACGGTGGGGGCTAGGGTCCGTTCATAAACTCAGTAGCCTCCGGGCTGCAGACACGCGTGCTGCAGTGCTTTCTCTGGCCGCGGTGGGTATCACAAGCCAGATTCACCGCAGCTGTGCATCCCGCTGTAGGACACCACCCCAGATGAGCTTCTGTCGGCCGTCTTGACTGCAGTTCTCCAGGACGTAAAGCTTAGGCCTGAGCAGTTGGGGGACATCTCCGTGGGTGAGTGCACCACCCAGGCCCGGCACAGGGTGCTTCCCGGTCTTCTCCTCCCTCCAAAATTCTGCTTCCACGCCTCCGGTCCCGCCTCCAGTCCCCGCTTCCAGTTCCCGAGTTGTCACTGAAGGGAACTGTGGAGTCCACTGACTTCAATGTGATCTCCTCCTGTGAGCCAATACATCCCCCAATCGCAGACATTTTGCTGCTCCTCATGTATTTTGACGAATAAGTATAAGGAAAGTAGGTGTCCCAAGTGCAGAAATTCTAGCAACTAAGGGTTCCAGAGCACTCCGGAGACCTGAAGCCAAGGTTCTCTGTGCCCTGGATCGTATCTATTCCAGAGCAGAGATGAGAGAATGCCAACACTCATCAAGTTCAGTACCTTATTTGCAGATGGAGACACTGGGGATGGGGGTTGGTGGAAGATTTGCAACACAGGATTGAACATAGGGCCTTGAGCTGTGATTCAACACTGTTTTCCACCCCTACACCTCTTCCCTTGAACTATAGCAACATAGTATATAACACCATTTCATCCAATGAGTTCTTCACTTAAGCCACTCCTCTTTACAGTGACAGCAGTTCTTGGAGCAGGATGACTTGGGGAAAGTGTGCATATTCAGAATATTTCACTTGCCTGACTGCCAGTGCTGTTGGCCTTCAAGCTTTGCACTGTGTCCCTCTTTCCCTCATGTCTTTCATGTTATGTGGAAAAGAAGGATAACTGCCCAGCCTTTGCTGATTTTGGAAGAGGAAGGTGCATGAGCATGTGAGCTTGGGACCCTCCAACATTGGGGCTCATATATGAACTGGACAAACTGTTGTTTGTCTGGCTCCCCTTACTCCATATGTTGAAATTCCAGAGCCTCAAGTGAGCCAGTTAATGATTGATATTCCTGAAGAAAGATCTTGAATGTCTTCTTTCAGGTTCACAGCAGCCCCTTAATTCCCAGGACACCATCTAGCATTGAATAAAGTTTTTCTTTTTTCTCTCCCACAGGAAATGTGCTTCAGCCTGGAGCTGGGGCCATCATGGCCCGGATTGCCCAGTTTCTGAGGTAAGTTATTTTACTTCTACCTCTGGCGTGGTCATTGTGATTCTTGAGTGGGATCTGGCCCCTGAAAATTCACCTCATTGTAGTAGAGATCAGGATGGACATCAGATGTCAAAAGATGTCGGTCGAGGCAACCACAGTGCTTGGGATCCTGCTCTTCGGACCCAACCTTTCCCCAGCTTTAGGAGTGGGAAAGGGTGTGTTATCCAGACCAGAGCCAAGACATGCAGGTCTGTGGGGCTGGGGCAAAGGTTTTCTGTGGCCTGGTTTGTATTCAAAAACAACGTCTTGCTTACTTTTGGAAGTTTGGACTCTACTCCTCTTGTCAGGTAAATGACCCATGAAAACCTTGAACTGTGACTTAGCTTCCTTTGCTAAGTTGAGTAAGTAGAAATTCCAGGCCCATCCCATTAGCAGAGGCCTGAAGATGGGGAGGACTCTGGGGTAGGGGAAATCCTTGGCGGAGCTCTGATCATCTGGTCCTTCACCATTTGCTCTCCCAGATGGGCCCACATGTAGCCTCAGACCCAATTGTCTTTGTCCTTTGAGCTACATGGAATCGAAATAATAGGTACATTAGCCAGTGAGAGAGCAGCAAAGGAAACCCAACCTCTAGGAACTGACAGAAGCTCAGACTGCTGAACCTGCAGTTCAGGGGTCTACCACTCCCTGTCTCCAGGACAGCCCCCAGCCTCATCTCCCAGCTGGTCACTCATGTGACTTTTCTTCTTTCAATTTAACTGTGTGCCTCCTCCTGTCCTCATGGAGTGCTACCCTTACCTGCTCTCTCTGCCCTAGCTAAATCCTGCCCCAAACACAGTCTCACCACTTGCACATGGCTTCCCCAAGCTCTCAGGTTTGCAGTAAGAAATCTTCCTCTCCAGTAGTAGCCTGTGCTTCCCTGCAGTGCAGAGTGTGCAGTGTGCAGTGTGCCTGTGGCACTGACCCTGCTATTAATCTCCACTAGGATACATTCTCTGTGTGTTGGTTGGGCCTTCTCTAAGGCACAGTACTGTAGCTCCTCAGCATGAAACTGGTGGAGCACTGTGCTCAGGAGGAATTTTGGGAAAACTTGATGGAATTGGTGCAACTGGTATTATGGGATTAAGGTGGCTGGTCTAGATTGCACAGGCCTAGGGAGCTATCTGCCCTTTGCAGAGTCTGGCCTGGTCACTAGCTTAGGGCTTCCCAAGCTTGGCTGCACCCCAGCACCATCAAAGGCATTCACTTCATAAGGTTCTAGATATGTATGAGGAGGGCCTGGAACTGTCCGCAGTTACTGAAGGCCTAGGCAGGTTCCACTGGGAAGACCAGTTCTCTTAAGTCCCAAGCTGAGCCCAGTGTGAGAGAATGAGAGCCCTAGAGCAAGGACTATTAGAACAGTGGTTCCCTGCAGAGCTCTTCATCCAGGTGAGAAGTGGCCCATGGGGAGAGAATGGAATGTGAAGGACCAACCTCGTGATTATTAGTAAGGCTAGGGAGGGTGGGGATGGGTGCTGGCATATATTTGAGACTTGACTTTTACTCTGGTGACCTGTCACAGCAACAAGCCCACTGCTCTGTTCTCTGAGGGAAGCAGAGAGGTCTAGTTGTCTTTGTCCAGTCACCAGAAGGAGAAAAAGAAGGGCCTCTATGGCCCGATCAGGCTTCCCCACCTCAGCTTGAGGAGAATTATAAGATGGAAGAACATGTGCTTATAGGGTCCTAGGGAGTGTGCACCTCTAGAGATAAGGTCTGCCCATCCCTGTCCCATGGATCTGGTCTGGCATGGGCATTGGACTACCAGGTTGTTCCAGATCTTTGCACCCTTTGATGGGAGCAGTCACATGGCCCAGGAGCACAGGCCTGCTATCCATGGGAGCCTAGCAGGGCAGGGGGATTGACTGATTGTGCCTCTCACCTTCTGTTTAGTGGCATCCCAGAGACTGTGCCTCTGTCCACGGTCAACAGACAGTGCTCATCAGGGCTGCAGGCAGTAGCCAACATAGCTGGTAAGTTGGGACTGGGTTGTGCTCTTGGCCAGAGCCTGGACTTATTCCTTCCCCTGAGGGTTAGTGTCAGTGATGTTGCTGTCTCTTGAGCCAGCAATAAGCATCTGAGAGGACTCTGAGCACAAAAAGAGTGCAGGAGCTCCCCTTGCCACTGCCCCACACCTCCAGGACACCCCTGGGTCTTTGTCTCTGGGGCTGGGCTGTGTGGCACCTAGAGGGAGAACAGATGGGACAGGGGCTCTGCTGCTCCTCGGACAGACAGACCTTGGTCAAGGATGGTTATGAAATGCTTTTGTTGCAGGTGGCATCAGAAATGGGTCTTATGACATTGGCATGGCCTGTGGGTAAGAATTTCTTTCTGCCAGAGCTCCTTAACCAATGGTGACAATCAAACTAATTTCCCTCTACTCAGTTCTTTGAGGCCATGATTTGAGAATCATTCCCTGGTTCCTTTAGGCAGCTGGCTTGGTGTGGGTCCCTCTAGATGCAGCCTAGGAGTGGCCCCCAATTCTGGCTGCTCAGAAAAAGCTCACATGTGAATACTAGCAGGGGAGGGAAGGTGGCCTCTAAGCTTTCTCTCTTGGAAATCTGTCAGGCTGGAAAATGTGGGTAGCATAATGGGAAAATATAGCCACTAGACTTTCTTCTCCAGCTCTTACTGATTTTTGATTAAACTGAGAGAGAAATGGAAGTTTTAGTTCTCTAAAACCAGAGCAGTCCTTCCTCTATGACTGTTTGTTCATTTTCTCAGGTGTCCATCCTCTGAATTACCTAGGTATCCAGGTGGAAACCACTGGCTCCCTACTGGCCTCCGAGGAACATAATCTGATATCTAATGTCTCCATTAGACATTAATCACTGACTCCAACACCCAAACTATGACTCCATCTTTTCTTGCAGGAAATGTAGCTCCAGATTTTTTTTTTTTCTTTTCAGTGCCTTCAGGTTTGGGCCAGGGGATGGGAGTTTCTGATGCTGTTTAAGACTGGCTGAAGGAGCCCTTTGCAGGCTCAGGAGGTGATCAACCTGGGTTGTGACATGCTTCTGCTTCTTTCTGTGTTTATTGACAGGAAGCATTTCTGGCCTCTATCCAGGTTCATGTTGAGCTGTACTGGGTTGTCCTAACCTATGTCCCAGTTGGAATAGAGCCAACACCACAATCAGGGACTTTAGCAGGGCAAGAGCTACAGCCCAGCCTGCCCTTTGATGTTTCTGGTGTCCCTTTCTTACTAAGGTAGAACAGGGGCTGGGGAAGGGGGTAACTTGAGGAGAAGTAGTGTGGTCTTCATGAGTTCCTAAGGGAGCTTCTATTCCCAATCAGGGTATGGACTGTGGTACTAGGAGACTGATGATTTGAGCCTTGGCATCGGGCTTGGGAGTGAACTCCGGAGCCAGAATGCCTAACGTGGGATCCAGGTTGGGTGACAATGCACTCAGGACCTCAGTGTTATCATTTATAAAAGGGGATACCTACCTCAGGTCTGTCAAGGATTTTAAGAGGATTAAATGGAACAATGAATATCACTAACACCATGGCGATGTGTACCTGTAGCTAATGCTATAGAGCGTTCATGCCTGAAAAATATTGGAAACTAGTGTTGTGAGCACCCCAGCACTCTGTCAAGGTCATTTACTGTGAGTCTTGAAGCCTTCTGCTTCCCTCCTCACAGTACTTTTAGAAGCCACCTAGCTTTCCTCTCATACTTCCTATCATGCAAGTCAGGTTGCTCTTAGATGTGATCTTTGCCCTGACTAAAGATATTTATCTCTTTTTCATCTAAATTATGGTCCCCAAGGGCAGGGCCTGCATTTACTGCATAAGTTTTCTGGACTGTCAGGTCTATTTCAAAGCTTTCTGTGGGAATACCAATTGGCTGGTTCAGCAGATGTATAGGGAAGCATGCCCCTGCCCCTTGGAGAGTGGACTCTGCAGTGCTCTGTCCTGGGGTGCAGGTAGAGTCAGGGCTCAGCAGCCCCCTAGCCCCAGCTGTGCCTCACTTGTCTGTGCCTCCCGGACAGGACAGGGCACCGCACTTCCCGAGGACTCCCAGGCTATTTCCCAACACTTGCCACATGTCCTGTATCCTTGGGTGTGTTTCTATTAGGGCTCAGCTCCCTCCTCCTTCTCCTCAGGGTGGAGTCCATGTCCCTGGCTGACAGAGGGAACCCTGGAAATATCACTTCACGCTTGCTGGAGAATGAGAAGGCCAGAGACTGCTTGATCCCCATGGGGTGAGTGCCCGTCCATAGCTCTGTGTACCTGTGCCCCTTCAGCTCTGTCTCTCCAGGAGCAGCCACTGGCCACACGAGTGGGACATATGTCAGCAGCAGAGTCTGGGAATCTTATCTGGTTCCTGCAGAGTATCTTTTGCCCCTGCCTGAAGTCCTATTTGAGCGTGTATATATGAAGGCTGAGGAATTTTCTCATCTATGACTGGCGATGCCAAGGCTTGGCCTGCTTCCTGTGTGTGGCATCTACTCTTTAGGGACTCTGAGCATGACACATGATGCTGTTTTTGCTTCTTGTTCCTGAGGTCCCCAAATCTCCTCTGAACCCAAATTTCCAAAAATAGTCCACCCTGTCATGACCCCTCTGAGGTGTTTAGTCATAAGAAGGCAGATAGCAGTATCTCTCCATACTATGGGAGCCTAGTGTTGCAAGTGGGGAGTTTTTCATCCCTGACCATGCCGATGAGGGACCTTGGGGCCTGTCAGATGCAACCTATGAAGTATGCTGCATCAGGCCAGTAGCTTGGTCAGCAGCCAGTGCCACCAAGGTCTGTCCATCTCCAGAGGCTGTGGACAGGGAGGCCTGACTCCCACGCATGTTGAGGCTGGAGAGGGCTGTGTCTTAGCCTAGTCCACACACCATATCTCCAAAGATAGTGTGAAGAACAGAAGCTCAGACTGCAAAGCCTAACCATGGATCTGGGCTCCCAGGACAAGGACAGGCCCAGCCATGGTGAGCAGAAAGCCAAGGTTTGGCCTTTCCAGAGGTGACGTGGGCATCCTAATCACCCCACATGAAAGCACTGTCTTTGAAGCATAGGGGAAGCTGGCAAAGTGTGGCAGTTAGTATCCCCAATATACCTTCCTTCCCCTCTCCTCTGTGCTGAGGCAGCTCACCCAGGGAACATACTCTCTTCTGCTCTGCTGCCAATGCAGGCTCCCCTCCCTCTTTTGTGAGGAGGTGTCTTTGGTGTATGAACTCTGAGCTTTTGGCCAGCATTGGCGACTCCCTGTCTGCCCCATTCCAATGCTGGGGGTGGAGTGCCACTGCCTGATTCCTCAGTACTGACTCTGTGGCATGAATGGCCCTGGTCCCCATGCTGCCAGCCTTATGCCCAGCTGGGTACTACTTTTGTCCTAGGATAACCTCAGAGAACGTGGCTGAGAAGTTTGGCATTTCACGAGAGAAGCAGGATACCTTTGCACTGGCCTCCCAGCAGAAGTGAGTGCTGCTTGGGGTAGAACCTTGAAAGGACTGGACGGTGAGGTTGTGAGGCCATCCTAGGTGGTCTGAGGTCTGAGGTGGATGTGTCCCAAGAGTACAGCTATGTACTAGGGGTTTACAAGCCTCCTGCCTCCCAGCTGGGGAATGGAAAGGGGGCAGTGCCATTCTGAGCTGGTGGCTCTTCCCTGTTCTCCTGCTGACTGTCCATGTGGAGTACCTTCTCCCTACCTAGGCCTCAATTCCTCCTTGGTTCTTTGGGGCATAATGAGGAGGAGGATTCGTCTTTACCTGCTGCTCAGAACTGAATGTGGTAGCCAGAGGCTTCTCAGGGACCTAGAGTGTAGGGTCAACTATGCTGTGGACCTGCTGTGTTAGCTTCTGGAGCAGGCCTGGGTCTGGGGAAGCATCCTGAGACAGGGCTAGGGCCGATGTCACAGAAATACAGGGGCTCAGGCCTCTGGGGCAACAGCCAACAGGTTTGGACAATCCTGGCCAGACTAAGGAAGGACAGCAAAGACAGGGAGTGAGCTTCTCCAAGGCAGGGACTGTTAGCCTCTTGGGTCAAGTTGCCTTGTGGGTTTTGCTAGAAGCGCTGGTTCCTACTAATGAAATGCCCCTAGGTGTTGTAGTTTACATACGCTGTAAGGGTAACCCTAAAATACCCCAGGGTTCAATTCTGTTTGAATTGGAAAAGACATCAGAAATTAGGATGTGTCATTTTAGATTTGAGGAATCTCAGGAAGGGGTGAAATTCAGATGTTGACTAACCCCAGAAAACTAGCAGAAGCCATCACAAATGTTCCTGGGGCTCCAGCCTCAGACTAGCAGAGGCAACTGACAGGCTCAGTTTGGGGCAAAGGGCTCTAAAAAGCAAACATCACCTGCAAGCTCCCTTCTCCCTACTGAGTTTGGAATCGGCCAGGATGTGGACAGCTGGGGTTGATAGCAAAGGAGGCTCTGGATGTCCCCAGAAAGGCTACCCCTCCACAGGGCAGGTTTCCTCAGGACTTCCAGCTGATCTCTCCGATGTCCCCTAGGACCAGACATGTCTCTGAATTTAGCAGGCTGAGGTTGCATGTCTGCCACAATGGGCCAGAGTGGGGACAGGAGGAAGGGAGCTCCAGGGGAGCCTGAGCCTGGCTGTCTGCTGCTGGCAGGGCAGCAAGAGCCCAGAGCAAGGGCTGTTTCCGTGCTGAGATTGTGCCTGTAACCACCACCATCCACGATGACAAGGGCACCAAGAGGAGCATCACTGTGTCCCAGGATGAGGGAATCCGCCCCAACACCACCATGGAGGGCCTAGCCAAACTGAAGCCAGCTTTCAAGGATGGCGGCTCCACCACGGCTGGTGAGTACAGGCCAGGATGCTGGAGTAGGGCTGCCTCCAGGGACTGTCACCAGGCTGGCTTTTCTGCTCTGGAGTCTGGGGCAGACCAGGTCCCTTGGCAACCCCTGGTGGCAGCCTGGGTTGATAGCTAAGAAGACTCTGGATGGCCCCAGGCATCCTCCTCTCCCTAGGGCAGCATTTCCTCAGGACCTCCAGCCAGTCTCTCAAATGTCCCGTAGGACCAGACATGTCCCCAGATTTAGTAGGCTAACGTTGCATGTCTGCCACAGTGGGCTGGTTCTCCTCTGCTCTGCCCTGATCCCTCCTCACCCCAACTCTTTCTCCCTAGGAAACTCTAGCCAGGTGAGCGATGGAGCAGCTGCCATCCTCTTGGCCCGGAGGTCGAAGGCAGAAGAGTTGGGCCTCCCCATCCTCGGGGTCCTGAGGTCCTATGCAGTGGTTGGAGTCCCACCTGATGTCATGGGCATTGGACCTGCATATGCCATCCCTGCAGCCTTGGAGAAAGCAGGTCAGGTGGCTCCTTCAGACCCTAGACCTGGGTCCCCTCATGGCCTGCTGCTGGGGCTGGGGGTGAGTAATGGGGGTAGAACTGCGGGTGCTGCAGAGTAAAGATGGGGCAGGCTGGCACTCCATACCCAAGGCCGTCGTGACCCATAGCTGAGGCTGACTCACCTGTCTGATGTGACAGCACACTAGGCAATTGTGGGCCTGTGAATAGGTGGGGTCTGGGAAGACCTGGAAGCCTGCCCATGGGCCTCTGTCAGCTCAGATCTGAACCTCACCTGCAGGACTGACAGTGAATGACGTGGACATCTTTGAGATCAATGAGGCCTTTGCAAGCCAGGTGAGTCTTAGTTTCCCCATTGCCTGGGCCCTGGGCACCAGTGGGAGCCAGTGGACAAGCCATGCAGGGGAGGGGGCCAGCGTGTCCAGGCGCTGCTCTGGCTCCTTCCAGGCTGTCTACTGTGTGGAGAAGCTAGGAATCCCCCCTGAGAAGGTGAACCCTCTGGGAGGAGCGGTGGCCCTGGGCCATCCCCTGGGCTGCACTGGGGCACGACAGGTCATCACGCTGCTGAATGAGCTGAAGCGCCGTGGGAAGAGGTGAGGCTGTTCCCCTTGGGGTGATGTGGGGTGTCATGGGGGATGCTGAGCTGGGGCATCGAAGGGTGAAAGCTTGGGGAGGTCAATATGCACAGATGTGCACTTTGAACTGGGCATATAGGGACATGATCTCTATTGTCCCTGAGGGTCAGCCTTGAAAGGGATACCTGGCCTACAGAGGGTATCTGCCACTGATTGCCTAGGTGGGCAGTCAGGGGACTAATTTCCCACAGATCTGGTCTTCTGGTTTTGTATTCTCTGTTCACGAGGACCGTGGTCAGGGGTTTGGGCCTCTGCCCAGAGTGCCTGTGCCCAGCCAACCTAGTTCCCTCTCCCAGGGCGTATGGAGTGGTGTCCATGTGCGTTGGCACTGGGATGGGAGCTGCTGCTGTCTTCGAATACCCTGGGAACTGAGTCCCTGGCTCAAGGCACTACCCAGATAGTGACTCTAGGGAAGCAAATCCACGTGGGACATTCATCACTGGTGGTGGGGACGAATCGAGGCACTTCAACTAATTTGGAAACTGTGAACACTGATGACACAGTACAGGAGTGGGTGGGTGTTGGTCCTTACCACCAGGCCCCCTCTAGCTGGGCCAGACAAAGCCAGTGTGCGTCACCAGGCCCCCATGTAAATCCTAGGGAACTGTGGTCTCATGAATGAGGGGTAGAATGGACATAATAAACATGTTATCTCATCTTGATGGCTGTGGATTTTTCCAAGGGTGGGTGTTTTCCTTCTGAGTAGTGAGTCTGAACTGCCCTAGTCTCCACAGTGGTATAACTTTTTTTGTGTTAACTCTGGGGACTTACAATGCAGGTCCTAGGCTAAGACCATTGCCTTGGAGAGGGCTCCTCCATCCCATGAGCTGTTCAGAACCCCCCAGTCCATGTCCCTACATCCCCTTCCCTCAGCTGGGTCTGTTCTTATCACTGCACTCTCCACACTCCCAGGGGCCAGGATGATGATCTATATAATTCTGCTCAACCAGTGAATTTTTAGTTCTCACAGAAAGGCTTCTAGTGTCAACTGCAGTGTGGGGATCACATCCTCTAAGCCCTTGCCTGCCCTCAGAGTCCACCAGATATAGAGTGCAAATGTGTTTAAAGTCAGCACAATGATCACCTCAAAGAGTGACCTGACCTGCACAGAAAAGGATGTGTGAGGGGGCCAATAGGAAAGCACACTGGCCTGTTCAGAGAGGACTATACTCTCCTCAAAATGGACTGTGAGGAGAAGAAGCATATGGCCTACAGAATAACTTGTGGCCCTGGCAGTGCTTCCATGCTTACAATGCTAATTTGAACTATTTTCATGCATTAGAGCACTACATGTGATTTAATTCTCTTAAAAACCTAGATAGCACTTAGGTAGGTGTCCCCTTTTATACGGGAGGATACTGAGGTCCTGAATGGTGGGCAGTTTGTCATGGTCACCCTAATTAAGGGATTCTAGGCCAAGAGCTTGTTCCCAGCTAGAATGGCCTGAGCAATACTTCACCCTCCAACGCTTGGCAATGGTCAGCATGTGCCAGTGCCAGTGGTATTGTCCCTTCCCCTCAGACACTAAGATCCAAGATTTCTCAGAATCACAGTTCTTAACCTGCTTGGTAACCAAATGGCTCCAGAGGAACCTACGAGGCTCCAGTCATGCTTCTTACGTCACTCGCATCTGTTGCACAGTGAGACCAGGGAAGGTGAGAGACACTAAATGGCAGGGGATGCAGTGACCTTTGCCCTGCAAGAGTCCCTGTTTGTGGACTTTGGATCTCTTCCAACTAAGACACAGACCAGGCAACCAAGTGGAGGTCATCTCAGCCCTGGTCAAGGACCAGTGATGCTTTCTGTCCAGAAACATCCAGAAAGGATCCCAAGGCAGCCCAAAAGGTCAGAACCAGTGCGACTCACCTCCTGAGGCAGTCAAAGCCTCCTCAGCTTTATTTTTCCAAAGAACAGAGACTTTTTCAAGCCTGAAAAGTTTTCAAGAGAGCCAGGTGCGGTATCTGTAATTCAGCTACCAAAGAGACTGAAGGATAAGGTTTGCAAGTTTCAGATCAGTGAGGGGAACTTAGCAAGATCTTCCCTCAAAAACAAAAAAGATCTAGAATGTAGCTCCCTAGTCACACCCTCTGGCATTCACTATCCAAAGCAGTAAAAAAGGGGGAAAAATTGTGAGAAGAACCTTAGAGGCTACCTGTCCTTACCTGCAAGTGCTCAGGCAGGGTTTTTTCCCCTGAGTAGCCATGGGGGTCACTCCTAGGCTGCATCAAGAGGGACCTACACCAAGCCAACTACCTAAAGGAACCAGGGAATGATCCTCAAATCATGGCCCGTGAGAACTGACCAGAGGGAAAGTAGTTTGATTGTCACCATTGGTTAAGGAGCAGAAAGCAAGTGTTATACACAGGCCATGCCAATGTCATAAGATATTGCTACCTACTGATGCCATCTGCAACAAAAGCATTTTATAACCATCCTTGACCAAGGTCTGTCTGTCCTGGGAGCAGCAGAGTCCCTGTCCTACCTGATCTCTAGGTGCCACTCAGTCCCCAGAGACAAAAATCCAGGGGTGTCCTGGAGGTGTGGGGCAGTGGCAAGGGGAGCTCCTGCACTCACTGTACTCAGAGTCCTCTCAGAAATGCTACTGCTGGCCCAGGAGACAGTGATATCTCTGACCCTAACGCTTAGGGGCAAGACTAAGCCCAGGCCCTGGCCAAGGGCACAGCCCAGTCCCAACTTATGAGCTATGTTGGCCACTGCCTATAGTCCTGATGAGCACTGTCTGTTGACCGTGGACAGAGGCACAGTCTCTGAGATGCCACTGAAACACAAAGTGAGAGGCACAGTCAGTCAATCCCCCTGCCCTGCTAGGCTCTCATGGATAGCAGGCCTGTGCTCCTGGGCCATGTGACTGCTCCCATCAAAGGGTGCAAAGATCTGGAACAACCTGGTAGTCCAGTGCCCATGCCAGACCAGATCCATGGGACAGGGATGGGCAGACCTCATCTCTACAGGTGCACACTCCCCAGGATCCTACAAGCCACTTCTCACCTAGATGAAGAGCTCTGCAGGGCACCACTGTTCTAATAGTCCTTGCTCTAGGGCTCCCATTCTCTCACACTGGGCTCAGGGTTATAAGGACTGGTCTTCCCAGTGGAATCTGCCCAGGCCAGCAGTAACTGGGGACATTTCCAAGCTATCCACATACATATCTAGAACCTTAGGGAGTGAATGCATCTGGGGGTTCTGGGGTGCAGCCAAGTGAGGGAACCCTTGAGCTAGCACTCAGACTGCACAAGGCCTCCCAGGTGGATGGCTCCCTAGGCCCATGCAACCCAGACCAGCCACCTTAATCCCATAACACTAGTTGTCACCAGTTCCACCAAGTTTTCCTAAAATCCCTCCTGTGCACAGAGCTCCACTGATTTCGTGCTGAGGAATTACAGTACTATGCCCTAGAGGAGGTCCGACCAACACAGAGTGTATCCCACAGGAGATGAATAGCAGGGTCAGGTGTCACAGTCGCATCACAGGGAAGCACAGGCTACCTACTGGAGAGGAAGATCTCTCTCATTGTAAGCCTGAGAGCTTGGGGAAGCCATGTGCAAGTGGTGAGACTGTGTCTGGGGCAGGATTTAGCTAGGGCAGAGAGAGCAAGTAGGAGCACTACTCCATTGGTACAGAATGGGCACAGTAGGGAGGACAGCAGGAGGCAGATAATTTAACTGAAAGGAGAAAAGTCACATGAGTGAGCAGCTGGGGGTGAGGCTGAAGAGTTATTCTGTAGACAGGGAGTGGGAGACCCTGAACTGCAGGTTCAGCAGTCTGAGCTTCTGCCAGTTCCTAGAGGTTGGGTTTCCTTTGCTGCTCTCTCACTGGCTAATGTCCCTATTATTTCAACTCCATGCAGCTCAAAGGACAAAGACAATTGGGTCTGAGGCTACATGTAGAAACAATGGAACACTCCAGCCCCATCTGGGAGAGCAAGTGGTGAAGGGCCAGATGATCAGAGCTCCACCAAGGATCCCCCTGCCCCAGAGTCCTCCCCATCTTTGGCCTCTGCTAATGGGATGGGCCTGGAGTCTCCAGCTTGCTCAACTAGCAAAGGAAGCTAAGTCACAGTTCAAGGTTTTCATGGGTCATTTACCTGACAGAGGAGTAGAGTCCACACTTCCAAAAATAAGCAATAGGTTGTTTTTGATTAAAAATCAGGCCACAGAAAACCTTTGCCCCAGTCCCACAGACCTGTATGTCTTGGCTCTGGTCTGGATAACAAACCCTTTCCCATTCCAAAAGCAGGTGAAAGGTTGGGTCCAAAGAGCAGGATCTCAAGCACTCTGGTTGCCCTGACATCTTTTGACTTCTGATGTCCATCTGGATCCTTGCTTCCAACGGGCTGAATTTTCAGGGGCCATGACTCACTCAAGATTCACAATGGCTTACCCAGAGGTAGAAGTAGAAAAGGTTACCTCAGAAACTGGGTAATCCAGGCCACAATGGCTCCTGCTCCAGGCTGGATCTCATTTCTGATTGACAAAAGTTATTATTCAGTTCCAGGTAGTATCCTGGGAACTAAGGTACAGCTGTGAGTACCAAAGAGAAGACATTCTGGATCTTTCTTCATCATATATCCTTGGCAAGTTCACTAATATTCTGATATTTCAAGGTCTAGAGAGGTACAGCCAGATACACAACATTCCATCCAGGTCATATACCATTCTCCATGCTGAAGGGTCCCAAGCTTATCCACAGTGGTGTCCTGTAGTTCAGGAGATCAAGGGACCACAGCTTAGATACACAGCCACCTCTGGTATAGAAAGAATCCAAGCAGATGACCCTGATGAGCTTCTGTTTGCTGTCTTGACTGTGGGTCTATAGGACAGGAAGCTGAGGCTTGAGCAGCTGGGAGACATCTCTGTGGGTGAGTGCACCCCCCAGACCATGTTCTAGGAACTCCCTGTCTTCTTATCCCTCTGGTGTCCTTTTTCCATGCCTTCAGACCCCAAGTTGTCACTGAGGGGAGTAACAGTGGACTCTGCTGAGTTCACCATAATTGCCTCCTGAGAGTCAGAGAGCCCCTGTCCCCAGAGGCTTTGTGCCCGCTCCAGGTGCATTCTGCATATGAAGGCAGATGGAAAGCAGAAATGCCTACTGGCAGACATTCCAAGCCTCAGAGGTCTCAGGAAACTCCAGGAGGCAGGAGACCACAGTTGTCTGTGCCCCTTGTTTTCCTGTCTATGTCTATGTCAGACCAGAATATCAAAAAACACCTTGTCCAGCCCACCATTTACAGACTGAGAATAAGGCTCCTGAATTTGCTATGGAGCTAGGTCTCGACCCAGCACTTCACCCTTAATTCCAACCCTGCCTCCCACCCTACACTTCTACCCTTGAAATGTAACAAAATCTTACAAGACATCCAGAGTGTCTTCATCCAGAGTGTGCCTCGCTTAGGGTGGGAATCATTGTCCCTCCTGTCTGCAGTGACAGCAGGTCCTGGAGGAGGACCTCAGGGGATGTGTGCACTTTCATTATCTCATTTCCATTGTCCAAGTACCACTGCTGTTGGCCTTCAAGCTTTTGCATTATGTTCCTCTTTCCCTCCTGTCTTCCATGTTTCCTGGAAGGCAGGACAACTGCCCAGTCTGTGCTGATTTGGAAGAAGGGGAGGGTGACTGGGCAAGTGAGCTTGGGACCTTCCAGCATTGGGGCTGGTATATGAACTGGGCAACCTGATGAGTGTCTGGAGGTTCCTCAAAACGTTAGGCATGGAACCAACATATGAACCAGCTGTACCTCAAAAGTTAAAGTTATCACTCTGTGGTGATACACACATACCTGTGTTCATAGCAGGACAATCCAAAATAGCTAAACTATGGAACCAACCTCAGAGTCCATCAATGGATGAATGGATAAAGAAAATGTGGTATATATCACAATGGAGTTTTATTCAGCCATAAAGAAAAATAAAATTATGTCATTTGCAGAAAAATGGATGGAACTAGAGACCATCATGTTAAGAAAAATTAGTCGAACTCCAGAGGAGAAGGGTCTTACATTTCCTCTCCTATGTGGAAGCCAGAGAAGAAAGGAAAAGAAAGGTGGGGGGGGGGATCTCATGAAAATCAAGGGAAGATCAGTAGAGGAAAGGGAACAAGATGTAGGTGGTGGGGAGGGCGGGGGGAAGTACAGGGCAATGATATTGGCCAAATTATATTGTTGTATCATGTGCATGCATGAATATGTAACAACGAATCCCATCATTGTACAACTATAACATACCAATAAAAAAAATGGGTGGGAAAAAAATGAATTCAACCCCTTCCCTAAAAAAAGAATCTACAAAAAAATAATTCTCTGCACTTTCCCTGGGAGCATAGCACAGGTGACAGTCAGAGCACAGGTGACAGTGCTTCACAGCACTACAGAAACTCTGAAGAAGCCAGGAGTTCATTGCCCAGGCAACCTTGATCCTGGGCTCTACACCCATCTCTAGATGACACAACTCAGACTAAGTGACCTTCTCAGGAGACAAAAGATGAGGTCCCTGAGGGCCTAACCCTGGGTTAACCTTCACCCACACATATTTCATGAGAGTCTCTGAGCAACATAATGATAGGACTTGTAGTAGCCCTATTTTGTGGTCGGGAAACCAAGGTTCAGAAAGGTCAAGGGGTTTGCCCAGGGACCCACAGCCCATCTGTCTTCAACATGCATACTCTGCACACAACACTTTCTGTAGCTATGGCCCACATGTTGCCTATGGCATGGGAACAGTATTTGGCCGTTATGCATGGGGTCATCAAGTGTGATAATGTCTGATAGCTCCACTGTGTATGGGACAGTGTTGTCTACTCTGGTCACCTGTAATGGCTTCCAGACTCCTGCTGGGGCTTCAAAATGTACTTCTGGCTATTCTGTTCTGTGGGGAAAAGATAGGGTGTGTCAGGTTGCACATCCCACAGTTAGGATCAAACCCTGCTCTATTTGACCCTCTTGGGCTCTGGGCCTTCTCCAGCTGCTGGTGCCATGGGCAGCTACACAGATCTGACAAGCTGGATGTTATGGTTTAGATGTGAGGTGTCTCCCCAGAGCTCATGTGTGAGACAATCCAAGAGGGTTAGAGGTGAAATGATTGGGTGATGAGAGCTTTACACAAAAGTGAGTTAATCCCTTAATGTAGATTAATTGGGTGGCAACAGTAGGCAGGTAGGAGATGACTGGAGGAGGTGGGTCACTGAGGGGCATGTCTTTGGGGTATATGTTTTGCTCTGGGTGAGTAGAGCTCTCTCCCTGCTTCCTGGTGGCCAAGTGCTGAGCCACATTCCTCCACCACACTCTTCCTCCATGATGTCCTGCCTTACCTTGGGACCTGAAGAATGGAGTCAGCTGTTTATGTACTGAGACCTTTGAAATTGTGAGCATCAAATAAACTTTTCCTCCTCTAAAATTGTTCTTGTGAGATCTTTGGGTCACAGCAGTAAAAAGCTGACTAAAACATTGAGCATGCTCACACACAAACACACACACATACACACACACACACACACACACACGTTCTGACCAGCCCCAAAGGATGTCAGTAGGGGTCTGGCCATCTGGATAAGGCAGAAGATAAGGCTTGTGTCCTTCTGTCCCTTGTCCTGGACTCCCATTCTAAGGCTCCTGGGAATGGAATGAAGGTCCAGTGATGGTGCAGTGATGGCAGTGACTCCAACCCAGCAATGTGTTCCTGTCTGTGGGCAGCTGGATCTCCTGTGCAAGTACATTACATGAGTGCCAGAAGTTTTCTAGACTATCAGCTTCCACTCCCTCACTTATCCTGTTGATCTGACACAGCTCAGAAGCTCAAGAGCAGCCTGTGTCTGACACCTGGCCCACCTGAGACTTTTGCTAAGCTTGTCTATCACTTTTACACCTTACACTTTTACACCTGGCCCTTCCCAGCCAGGCATCCTGCTTGTCCTGTTGCCTTTGTCTGGACTACCTGCTTTCTCTTTCTGAGAAGCATGGCTCCACCTTAGAATCTAGAGTCCTGTCTGGATTCTGTCTAAATCCTGTCCAGATGTAATGAGGTAGGGCACACTCTCTTGACTTGGGGGGTCTCAGAACAGCAGATATGAGAACTCAGAAGCCTCCTTTTAGATATGGATAGGTCAGTCCTTGAGGGTCTGGTTGTGGTGGTCGTTTGGGTAGGAGGTAAGGGAGAACAACTTTTTTTTTCCAGGGTTTATAGGAAACTGGCTTTGCTCTTTGGGATGTGACAGTGTCCTGTCCCATTTGTTGAAGATCTAGATTGTCCAAAGGTCCTGCCCTGGAGGATGTTGGGAAGAGGACACGAGGGGAGACATCTGGTGTGTCCTTCCAAGTGTCTGGGGAGCACACAATCCTGCCAGTAGCAGCATCAGCAGGGACTGGCAGTATGGGCAGGTGACAATGGGAAAGGCATACTGCCTTCAGGAATCTAAGGCATGTGATGGATCTGCAGTTGAAATAGGGAGGGTCACAACCCTACACTCCAGAGTGGGGATGCACAGGGAACCATGTCCCTTGGTGTCTAGGGTAAATGCAGTACAACATTCCAAGGTCTCAGGTAAACATATGGCCCTGCCATTGGCAGTCAGACAGCACCTGGCCTTGTTCTTTAGAGTTGAAGACACAGTCCAGGCGGAGGAGCCCTGGTTAATTCTCTCATTCCTCAGATATATATTGATGACGTACTAAATGTCAAACACGTTTCAGGCTCCCAGGACACAGCTTCTTCTCTGCTTCCTAACGGGGAATGTGACAACCAATTGAATCATCACAAACAGGTGTGACATTGTTCTAGGAAGTGTGGCATGTTCTCTGTCCAGTTAAAGAGCTTGCTGCACTACCACAGCTTTGTAAATTCACTCTCCGTGATAACTGGGAATCAAATTGCTTGGTTCTTCTAGAAAGACTTGCCGGAAGAACTTGACTCCTTCGGAGGTGAGCTGGAAATATGAAGAGTATGTAGATTGGGTGCCGGGACACGCGACAGAGCAGGACAAACTAGGATGGGGGAACAGGAATTAAGAGTCCCGAACTCCTCCTTCCAAAGAAAGGCCAAGGAAGGGACCCCAGGTGATCCAGCCTTCTGTCTGGCAGCAGGCAGGGTGTAGGAATTTGGAGGAAGGGGCTTCTGGTTGAGGCCCAGTTTATGTGCAAGATTTTGGGAGCCAGCCTCCGTTTGGGCTCCAAAACTTGGAAAGGTAGAATGATTTCCCCACTGCCTTTGTGGGCGGGACTCCAGAAAGAACCGCTTCTTGATTGGCCTGGGTAGCCCACAAGAGGGCTGGACTTTGAGTGGAATGAACAGCCCCGCGCGGTGCTTTTGGGGCCTGAGGTAAGAGTGGCTGGGGTGGGCGTGTCCTCAAGTTACGCTCCTTCTGGTTGGCTGAGATTGGGTGGGCGGAACCTTTGGAGGGCGGGCTGTGGGCGGTGTTCGGGCTTCTAAGACTGAGTGGAACTTCCGCTCCGAGCTGCAGAGGGTTTGTTTCCAACTGCGCGCCGATTTCAAACTCCTCTGCGGGTCTCAGCGGCGTGAAGTTGAGGCTGCAGGTAGTTCAGGGCCACCTCACCTGCCGGCCCGAGTCGGGTCCCGCGCTACAGGCCGCTCCTTGCTTTGGTAACTTCAGGCAAGCCTCGGCCGAGGACGTGGTGGTGGTGCACGGATGGCGCACGGCCCTTGGCAAAGCGGGCCGCGGCGTCTTCAAGGTGAGGCCCCCGGGGGTTGGCCCCTGGGGTGAGACGCAGGGGTCTCGGGTTCCGTCGTATTTTCCTGGGGCGGGGGCCGGAAGTAGTCGGCAGTGTGAGCTGCATTCGCTTTTTCTGCGTGAGGTATCAGTAGCCAAGCTCACCACAGCTTTACATGACTCTGCAGGACGCCACCCAAGATGAGTTTCTGTCTGCCGTCTTGACCGCAGTTCTCCAGGACGTAAAGCTGAGGCCTGAGCAGTTGGGGGACATCTCCTTAGGGGATTGCACCACCCAGGCCCTGCGCAGGGGCCTCCGGGTCTTCTCATCCCTCCAAAGTCCTGCTTCCATGCCTCTAGTCCCCTAGTTGTCACTGAAGGGAACTATGGAGTCCACTGACTTCAATATGATCTCCTGAGAGCCAGTCTACATCTGTTTCAACCCTAAACACTTTAAACCTCCTCCACGTGCATTCATTCTACTTAATGAGTACTCTACTTAATGAGGAAAGTAGGTATCCCAAGTGCAGAAATTCCAGCACCTGAGGGTACCAGGAGGCCTGAGACCAGGGTTCTCTATGCACCCTAGATCCTGTCTATTCCAGGACAGAGATGAGGGAACGTCAAAAACATCAAGTTCTGGGGCTGGGGATGTGGCTCAAGCGGTAGCGTGCTCGCCTGGCATGGGTGCGGCCCGGGTTCGATCCTCAGCACCACATACAAACAAAGATGTTGTGTCCGCAGAGAACTAAAACAATAAATAAATAAATATTTAAAAAAAACAAAACAAAACAAAAAAATCAAGTTCAGCACTGATTTACAAATGGAGAGAGTGGGGGCTGTGCATTTGCAACAGAGTTAGAAATTGAACATGAGGCCTCAACCTGTGTTCCCACCCAGTTTCCCACTCCTACACCTCTTCCCTTGAAATGAATAAAAGATAATACAGGACACTGTGTGCCTCACTTAGGTTGGAACTCACTATTTTTCTTCTGTAGTGACAGCAGGGCCTGGAGAGAGGATACTCAGGGAAGTGTACATTTGCAGAATCTCATTTCCTTTGCCTAAGGGCCAATGCTATTGGACTTCAAGGTTTGCATTGCTCTTTCCCTCATGTATTCCATGTTATGTGGAAGGGCAGGTCACCTGCCCAGCCTGTGCTGATTTCGAAGAATAGGGTGCATGGGCAAGTGAGCTTGGGACCTTCCAGCACAGGGGTCCATATATGATCTGTACAGGCTGTTGTGTGTCTGGCTCCCCCTGCTGCAGACCCTGAAATTCCAGAGCCTCAGAGGAGCCTGCCAAGGGCTAACAATTCTGAAGAAGGATCTGAAATGTCCTCTCTTTAATACTTACAACTGTTGACTCTAGATAAAGGCATTTTCCCCTGAATAGGAAATGTGCTTCAGCCTGGAGGTGGAGCCATCATGGCCCGGATTGCCCAGTTTCTGAGATAATCTTTTCTACTTCTAGTTCTGTGTTGATCATTGTAATTCTTGAGTGGGTCCTGGCTCCAGGGGACTTGGCCTGTGGCAAGTGGAGATGAGGATGGACACCAGATGTCAAAAGATGTCAGGGCAACCAGAGTGCTTGGGATCCTAGTCTTTGGACCCAACCTTTCCCCTACATTGGGGAGGGGGGTGTTTCTTGGCTGAGAGCCAAGACACTCCACTTCTGGGAGTGGAGCAAAGGTTCTCTGTGGACTAATTATAGCCAAAATTGACTTTTGCTTTAAACTAGACTCTATCTTCCTTTGACAGGTAAATGACCACATGAACACCCTGAATGGTGACATTGCTTCTTTTGCTAGTTGAGCAAGCTGGGAACTCCAGATCCATCTCATCAGCAGAGTCTGGGAGATGGGGAGGACTCTGGGTCAGGGGGAACACAAGAGGAGCCCTGATCGTCTCTTTCTGGAGAGTGAATAGAATATGAAAAACTAACTATATGGTTACTAGAACGGGTAGGGATGGACGCTGGCCTCATATTTGAGATATGGCTTTTGCTCTGGTGGCCTGTCCCAAGAACAAGCCCGCTGTTCTGTTCTCTGGGGGAAACAGAGATAGGTAGTTGTCACTGTTGAATCTTCAGAGGGAGAAAAAGATCCTCATGGCCCAAATGGACTTCTCTGCCTTAGATTGGATTGAGGAGAAACATAGGATGGAAGATCATATGCTTGTGTTGGTCCTGAGGAGCATGCACCTGTAGAGACAGCATATGGATCTGACCTGATATGGGTGCAGGGCTACTAGATTGTTCCCCAGATTTTTGTGACCTTTGATGGGAGCAGTCACATGGCCCAGGAGCCCAGACTTGCTTTCCATGAGAGCCTGGCAGGCAGGGGTTTGACTGTGCCTTTCATTTTGTGTTTCAGTGGCATCCCAGAGACTGTGCCTCTGTCCACCATCAACAGATAGTGCTCATCAGGACTGTAGGCAGTGGCCAACATAGCTGATAAATTGGGACTGGGTGATGCCCTTGACCAGGCCTGGGCTTTCTGCCCCTGACCACTAGGGACAGTGATATTGCTATCTCCTGGACCAGCAGTAAGCATTTCTGAGAGGACTCTGAGCACAGAAAAAATTCAGGATCTTCCCTCGCCACTGCTCCAAGCTCTTCAGGACACTCCTGTGTCCTGTTTCTGGGGCTGGGCTGAGTGGCACCTAAAGAGCAGGTGGGACAGGGGCTCTGCTGCTCCTAAGACAGACAGACCTTGGTCAAGGATGGCTATGAAATGCTTTTGTTGCAGGTGGTATCAGAAATGGGTTTTATGACATTGGCAAGGCCAGTGGGTAAGAATTTCTTTCTGCCAGAGCTCCTTAACCAATGGTGACAATCAAACTAATTTCCCTCCGCTCAGTTCTTTGAGGCCATGATTTGAGGACCATTCCCTGGTTCCTTTAGGCAGCTAAAGGTGTGGATCCCTCTAGATGCAGCCTAGGAATGGCCCCTAATTCTGTCTGCTCAGCAAAAGCTCCCATCTAGATAAAGTAAAGTGGCCTGTAAGCATTCTGTCTTGGAAATCTGTCAGGCTGGAAAGTGGGCAGCAGTTTGGAAAAATATAGCACTTGGGCTCTCTGAGATAATTTGCAGTTTCGGTTCCCTTATGCCAGGGATAGTTTTCCATATATTACTTTTTGCTTTCCTAGGGTGTTTGTCCCCTTATTCCTACCTTGGTACACAGGTAGAAATATCTGCCAGCTTCTGAGGGCCATGTTCATATCTTGGTGATTTCCCACTGTTACCTTTACCCATATCATGGCTCTGTCTTTGCTTGCAACAAATGGCAGTGTCTGCAGATTTGGGCAGAGATGCTGGGGCTATTCAGGCAGGGTGAGGGAGGCTGTGGCAGCCTTGGAGGGGACAAACCTTAGTTATTACATGCTTCTGTTTGCCTTTTAGATCCTCTATAGAATGTTTATTGATAGGAAGCATCACTGGTCTCAGGCCAGATCCTAGATGACCTTCACTTGTTTAGCCTGACCTATGTCTTAGTTGTTAGATAGCCAAAGACCACCGAGATCCGGGCAAGGGCAAAACCCAGACTGCCCCTTGATGTCTCTGGTTTCCTGTCTTACTGAGGAAGTGTAGGTGTGGGTAATTTGAAGCATTAGTCTTCATGAGTTTCTTATGGGCATCTAATTCCCCAGCAGCTTAAGCACTGTGTTGCTGGGGTACCAAGGTTTGGGGCTGGGAGGATTCCCACATCACAACTCGACCATCTACTAGACTCTATGGACTGTTGCCTAGCACTTTCTAATAGGGAATGAGCTCTGGTGCAAGACTGCCTAAATCGGGATTCAGGCTGGGTTCCATCCACTCATGATCTCAGTGTCCTCCTCTATAAAAGGGGATCTGTAGCTCAGCTGTGTATTGATTCATAACAGGATTAAATGGAGTCTTTAACAAACTAAAACCAGCAGGTGTTTATCATGTGACTGATGCTTTTTGAAGTGCCCTTTTGAGTTCAGCCTAGTGCTTTGACACTGAATCGAGATCACCTGTTATCTTTTTTGAGGCCTTTGCCTCCCTTCTCCTCTCAGAGGCGAGACCTCTCTACCCTGGACATCTCCCCATCTTCTCAGCCTGTTACACCTCCCTGCCTGTACAGCTCAGGTTGGCTTTCAATGTGAGCTTTGTACAGACTTGATTGTCTCTTCTCCTCTACATTTGTGGGCCCTGAGGACAGGGCCTGGGCTTACTGGATGTGTTTCCTGTACTGTGGGGGATACTAGAATGCTTTTCTCAGGAGCTGCCAATTGACTGGTTCAAAAGTACAGAGGCGCCTGTCCCTGGGAGGACTTTGCTCTGTCCTGGGGTAAAGGTAGAAATAGGGCTCAGCAACACCCCAGCTCTGTTTTGCTGGCAAGTGGCTCCCAGACAGTGCACTGCACTTCCTGAGGGTTCCCTGGCTCTTCCCACATCTTGCCAAGTGTCCAGCCATTGCTACTGGAACCCTAGCTGGTTTGACTCACCTCATTTTCCTCCTTCTAAGGTGGAATTTATGTCAATGGGTTGGAATTTGAACCCTGGAAACATTGCTTCCTATGTGAGGGAGAACAAGAAGGCCAGAGACTGCCTGATCCCCATGGGGTGAGTGCCCATCCTCAGCTCCTCCTCGTCTCTGGCAATGCCAACCCTCTTCCTCTCTCCTTTGGATGACATCTGCTCTGCAGGGACTCTGAGCATGGAACTCAATGCTGCTATGATTTCCTGTCCCTGAGGCCCTTGAGTCTTCTGTTTCCACATATAGCCCATTTTATCATACCCCCTCTGAGTGCTTAATCACGAGTAGGACAATGACAGCCCATCTCCTGAAACCGTGGGATCCTAGAATGTTGACTGCGGGGAGCTGGTGAACATAACATGCTGGTGAGGGACCTTGGGGGCCTGTCACATGCAATCTGTGATGTGTGCTGCATCAGTCCAGCATCTTGGTCAGCAGCCAGTGCCATCTGCAGGGCCTGTGGGCAGGGAGGCCTGGTTCCCATGGATGTACGAGGAGGTTGAGGTTTGTATTGTGTCTTGGAATTGATCACATACAGTACCTCCAAGGGTAACCTAGAGACCCTAGTAGAAGCTGGCCATAGGGAGCCCCAACAAACCCCTTGAATTTCTTCTTCATCTGAAGCAACTCACCAAGGAACACGCTCTCTTCTGCTCTGCCCTGCATGCAGCCTACCCTCCCTCTTGGAAGAGAGTCTGGCCAGCAGGGTGACTATCTATTCCATGCCCATGCTGGGGAAAAGAGTGCCACCTCTGGAATACTTACTATTGTCTCTCTGGCATGGACCAGCCCTCCCCGCCTTTAGTCCCATGGACCTAGTGTTAAAACAGTGTTACAGCCTGGCCTTGGCCCCCAAACCATCTCCAATTAGTGTGCTGTTTGTGTCCTAGGATAACCTCGGAGAACGTGGCTGAGTGGTTTGGCGTTTCAAGGGAGAAACAAGACACCTTTGCCGTGGCCTCCCAGCAGGAGTGAGTGTTGCTGGGGTGGGACCTTGAAAGAGCTAGAGGGTGAGACTGTGAGGCTATGCTGAGTGTTCTGAGATGGACTTGTCCCAAGGGTACAGCTGTGAATGAGGGTTTTGCAAGCCTCATACCTCCCAGGTGGGAACAGAAAGGGTGTAGTACCATTCTGAACTGGTGGCCGCTCACTGTCCCAGACTGACTGTTGATGTTGAGTCTGAGTGCCTTCTCCCTACCTAAGCCTCAGTTCCACCTATGTTCTTTGAAACGTAAGGAGGGCCATGACTCCAACCTGACTCTGGCTTGGGGACTGGACTTGGTATCCAGAGGCTTCCTGGAGGCTTGGGGTGTGAGGACAGTGATTCTGTGGACTAGACACACTAGCTTCTGGAGTAGGCCTGGGTTTGAACTGATGTCACAAAAACGTCAGGCTTAGCCTCTGGGCAGCAAGCTAGATCAGCCAGTATTGACCATACAGGGAAGGGACAGAAAAGATGGAGTTGTGCCTGGTCCAGGTGGGTTTCTCCAAGAGAGGGACTGTTAGCCTCTTGGGTCAGGTTGTCTTGTGGGCTTTCCTGGAAGCTCTGGGTTCCTACTATTGAAATGCCCCTAGGTGGTGTAGTTTGCATAGGGCTGCAAGGGTAACCCTAAAATACCTCAGGGTTCAACTGTTTGAGTTGGAAAAGACATCACAGAAATTAGGATATGTCACTTTAGATTTGTGGAATCAGGAAAGGGTGAAATTCAGATGTTGGGGTCACCCTGGAAAGCTAGCAGAAGCCATCACAAATGTTCCTGGGGCTCCAGCCTCAGACTAGCAGAGGCAACTGACAGGCTGAGTCTTGGGCAAAGGGCTCTAAGAAGCAAAACCACCTGCAAGCTCCCTTCTCCCAAGTTTGGAATCAGCCAGGATGTGGACACCCTGGGTTGATAGCAAAGGAGGCTCTGGATGGCCACAGCAAGGCTCCCTCTCCACAGGGCAGGGTTGTCCTCAGGACTTCTAGATAGTCTCTCCGATGTCCCCTAGGACCAGACATGTCCCTGAATTTAGCAGGCTGAGGTTGCATGTCTGCCACAATGGGCTAGAGTGAGGACAGGAGGAAGGGAGCTCCAGAAGAGCCTGGCTGCCTGCTGCTGGCAGGGGAGCAAGGGCTGTTTCCACGCTGAGATTGTGCCTGTGACCACCACCATCCATGATGACAAGGGCATCAAGAGGACCATCACTGTGTCCCAGGATGAGGGAATCCGCCCCAACACCACCGTGGAGGGCCTGGCCAAACTGAAGCCTGCTTTCAAAGATGGCGGGTCCACCAGGGACTGCTACCAGGCTGGCTGTTCTGCTCTGGAGTCTGGGGCAGACCAGGTCCCTTGGCAACCCCTGGTGGCAGTCTGGGTTGATAGCAAAGAAGACTCTGGATGGCCCCAGACATCCTCCCCTCCCTAGGGCAGCATTTTCTGAGGACCTCTAGCCAATCCCTCAGATGTCCCATAGGACCAGACATGTCCCCAGATTTAGTAGGCTAAAGTTGCATGTCTGCCACAGTGGGCTGGTTCTCCTCTGCTCTGCCCTGATCCCTCCTCACCCCAACTCTTTCTCCCTAGGAAACTCTAGCCAGGTGAGCGATGGAGCAGCTGCCATTCTCTTGGCCCGGAGGTCGAAGGCAGAAGAGTTGGGCCTCCCCATCCTCGGGGTCCTGAGGTCCTATGCAGGTTGGAGTCCCCCCCCCCCCCCCCCGATGTCATGGACATCGGACCTACATATGCCATTCCTGCAGCCTTGGAGAATGCAGGTCAGTGGCTCCTTCAGACCCTAGACCTGGGTCCCCTCATGCCCTGCTGCTGGGGGTGAGTACTGGGGATAGAACTGCAGGTGCTGCAGAGTAAAGATGGGGCAGGCTGGCATTCCATACCCAAGGCCTTTGTGACCTGTAGCTGAGACCCACTCACCTGTCTGATGTGACAGCACACTAGGCAATTGTGAGCCTGTGCATGGGTGGAGGTCTGAGAAGATCTGGATGCCTGCCCATGGGCATCATTTAGTAGGCTAAAGTTGCATGTCTGCCACGGTGGGCTGGTTCTCCTCTGCTCTGATCCTCCTCACCCCAACTCTTTCTCCCTATGAAACTCTAGCCAGGTGAGTGATGGGGCAGCTGCTGGCCTGGAGGATGCCTGCCCAGGTCTGAACCTCACCTCCAGGGCTGACAGTGAATGATATGGACATCTTTGATATCAGTGAGGCCAGGTGAATCTTAGTCTTCCCACTGCCTGGTCCCTGGGCACATAGTGGGAGCCAGTGGACAAGCCATGCAGGGGAGGGGGTCAGCATGTCCAGGCTATTTACTGTGTGGAAAATCTAGGAATCCCCCCTGAGAAGATGAACCCTCTGGGAGGAGCGGTGGCCCCGGGTCACCCCCTGGGCTGCACTGGGGCATGACAGGACATCAGCTGTTGAATGAGCTAAAGTGCTGTGGGAAGAGGTAAGGCTGTTCCCCTTGGGGTGTCATGGGGGATGCTGAGCTGGGGCTTCAAAGGGTGGTAGCTTTGGGAGGTCAATATGCACTTTGAACTGGGCATATAGGGACATGATCTCTATTGTCCCTGAGGGTCAGCCTTGAAAGGGCTTCTGGCCTATAGAGTACAGCTGCCACTGTGATGCCAAGGTACGTAGTCGGGGGACTGAATATCCAAGATCTGGTCTTCTGGTTTTTTGTATCCTCTGGTCAGGGGGTTGGGCCTCTGCCCAGAGTACCTGTGCCCAGCCAACATAGTTCCCTTTCCCAGGGCGTATGGAGTGGTATCCATGTGCATTGGCACTGGGATGGGAGCCGCTACTGTCTTTGAATACCCTGTGAACTGAGTCCCTGGCTCAAGGTACTACCCAGACGGCCCTACTCTGGCAGCCAGAGTGTGGCTCTTGGGAAGCAAATCCACGTGGGACATTCGGCACTGGTGGTGGGAACAAATCAAGGCACTTTAAATAATTTGGAAACTGTGAACATGGATAACACAGTACAGGAGTGGGCAGGGTGTTGGGCCTTACCAAAAGGCCCCCTCGAGCTGGGCCAAAGTCATTGTGGGTCACCCAGCCCACAAGGCCCCCATGTAAATCCTAGGAAACTGTGGCCTCATGAATGAGGAGGGGACAATGGTATAATCAATCGTGTGTTATCTTATCTTAGTGGGTGGGTGTTTTCCCTGGGGGACTTCTGTGTGCTTCATCTGAGTTTGAACTGCTATGATCTCCACAGTGGTGTGGCCTCTTTTGTGTTAGGCACTACATTGTAAGTCCCCAAAGCTAAGGCAAGACCTTTGCCTCAGAGCGGGCGGGGCTCCTCCATCCCAAGAGCTGTTTAGAAATCCTCAGTCCATGTCTCTGCCCCGCACACCTGTTCATCAACCTGTGCCATCTTGTTCCTTAAGCTAAGTCTGGGGCTGAGGGGTGGGGTGAGCCTCAGAGCTGGTGAGTTTCCAGGAATGTCTCATCGTAAGAGCCTTGGCCCCGGAGCCGCAGGGCACAGGACTTCTCTCCCAGCATGCCTTCGACCACCATCGTGGATTCATACAGCTCATTGCTCCTGTGGAAGAGGAGGGGCTGAGATCTGCAGGGCCCCCCAGCCCTGTGGATAGTGCCAGAAGGTGGGGAGGAGCTGTACCTGGGAGTGAAGAACACCTCAAGTGTGATGGAGGTTGGGGGCGCATTGGTGGGTCGTGCCTCCAGCAACCCACTGCTTGGGGAGACAACAAAGTCTTTAGCCTCCTTGATGGCACTCTGATGACCTGCATCAAGGGGAAGGGAAGACACACATGGGTACAGGCAGCTCCATGTTTTGTCCTGGAAGCCTTTAATTGTCTCAGGTCAGCCCATCCTCTCAAGATTCACCTCTGGTCTTGCCAATTCCACAGGACAGGGAAACCTGGGGTCACAGGTTTAGAGGACTACCTGTCTCTAGAAATTCCAAGTGATATGAGCCCAGAGATGCCAGTCTAAAGGGACAGGACACACAGACACTGGGAGGGATAAGTTTTACCCAGCCCCACCTGGGAACAGTGAGCAGGTGTGAGGCCCAACATACCCATCAGCACAGCCCAGTAGCTCCGGCAGCTGCTGAGGTTCATCAGGTAGATCTCCCGGGATGTCTGCTGGTTCACAAAGCAGGTTCCAAAGTCTACCCAGCTGCTGGACAGCTGCAGCTCAGGCACAGTCACAATGGCCCGCAGGGGCACAACCTGGGGAACAGATTTTGACTTGATGGGAATGGAGTGACCTTGCCCATTATAGTGGGGTCTGAGCCAGGGTCACTGGATCACATGGAACCCTGATGCCCCATGAGCACCAATGCTTCTGAGCAGAGCAGTGGTAGCAGCACAGTGGGCAGCAGGGGGCTGGCACTGTCATCATAAGCCAGGAGTTGCTGGTGAGGTTCTGCACAGCGACAGGCCAGAACAGCGCCCTCTGCTGTCCTTTCCAGTGGTGCCAGCCTTGCTCCCATGGAGGTCAGCCTCTTTCTTTCACTCTTCCTCCCTTCCCAGTCTTCAGTCTCAGATCCTGGGCCATCCTGCCTCAGCCCTGACCTTCAGGTTCTCCACCCATGCCCTGCCTGCCAGAGCACCTCAGCAGCCCCTGCCGCACTGTCAGCCCCAGCAGCTACTCTGTTCTGGGCAGCAGTGCTCCAGCTCCCCTGCTTTGCCTCTTTTCCTTCTTACACCTGACCCACAGCCCCAGTTCAGCTCCTTGCTCCCCTCTGTTCCACATCATGGCCCATGACCACCTGGCCAGTGGAGCCCCATGGAGCCTGAGTATCATCCTTCACAACTGCCTCAGGTGCTCATGTCCCACCCACTCGTCCATTTTCTTGACCTGTGTGGTTTCCCTTCACAGGCTTCACCTGTCACCTCTTCCAGGGAGCCTTCCCTCATTTCCCATCCTCCAGCCCCTCACCTGACTTGGCTCCTGAAACAGGTGAGGATGAGGACTCTCCTTACACAGGGCCTCTTCCAGGCAGACTGTCCTCAGGACAGGGGCCAGGGCTCCTCATATGAAGGCCCTGCCTGGTGATATCTTCCTCACTCTAGGGAATAGCTCTCAGCTAGTCCTACTCTCCCCCCGTCTCAAGGAGCCCTCCTGGGACTAGCCTGTGTGGTCTGATTGGTGAACTCCAGGAGCAGATCCTGAGTAAACACCATCTCTTTCTCTCCACTTGTGCTCTGCTGGATATCCACTCCAGGTAGCATCTGGTCGGTCGGGAGCTTCTGGTAGGAGAGCAGCTCCAGGGAGAGAGAGAAGGACACATCCACCTGTATGGACATGGACAGGCGCTGGCTCAAGCTGCTGAAAGCAGGTGCTGCTTCCCCCATCTGGAACTGTATCCTGCTCCCCCAAGCCTCTGAAGGCCCAGCAACGTCCCTGCAGCCTCCAGGGCCCAGACTGACCCAGGCTTCCCAACAAACAGCTCCACAGCACCCCTGCCTGGCACATCCATTCCCTGCACCGGTGCTGTGTCCAGCACCCTGTTGGTGCCCTCCACAGTCAGAGGCTAGAGTAGAAGGACAATAAGCAAACTGCCCTTGATCAGAGCTGGGTTCTGGCCATCCATAGGCCAAGGAAGGACTTTGCCTTTATCCTGAGGATAGTGAGGGGCATGTAATGGGTTTGAAGCAGGGGTGTGTCCAAGTCAGCTTTGCCTTCCACAAGGTCACTCTGGCTGCTAGTGGGAGGTGGGCTGCAGGAGCATAAGTGGCTGAGGACAGCAGTCAGGTGGCTGAGACCGAACTTAGGCCAACAGGATGGGGCTTGGACTCCTGGCTCCCAGATAGTTCCATGTGCTAGCTCATAAGCATCGACTGAGGCATTTGTTACAAATATAGATTCCTGGGTCTTAGCTGAGATCGTGACATCTCTGAAAGTACAGCCTGAGACCTTGTATGTTTAACAAGATTTCTAAAGGCCACTGATGTACTGCTAGGCTTGGAAATAATTGTTATAGAACAAGACATGCATGTAGAGGTGTGGACAAGTGAGAAGCACCGAGAGTTAGGGGCATCCATGGGGCTTGGCAGTTGGTTGGAGGAGGAGGAGGAGACAGAGCTCTGATCTAGGCACTAGGGGGCAGGTAGTATTTGCTTAGATGAGCAGGACAGGGTCTGGAGGGTTATGGGGAATTCAGTTTTACAGTTTGAGTTTGGATCTAAAACTGAGGGGAGAGTTCTGGTCCGGAGCCAGATGCCTGAGCATTATCTACACACACAGGGTGAGGGGCAGTGCCACCATGTGATGATGTCTTTTCCCTGGGAGCCATAGGGCCTCCTCCAAGCTGCCCGAGGGCTTTAAATACCTAAACCCAGAGTCTCTTGGGGGAACCCTGGAGCCCCGGCAAAAGGGACCTCTAGCTATGCTCTGGTCTCCCCTTCTCCCCTCCATGTAGCCCCAGAAGGAGGAACCAAGGCAGAATGATATAGGAGCTCACCCACCATTCTGCAGATCTGTGTCTGGCTCCTCTACCTCTGGGAGAAGGTTCTTGGGGGGGCACAAACCCTTGAGTGAGGGCATGTGAGAAGGAAGGGAGTCTGAGTGTGAAGAGGAGGAGGAACGCATGGGCCCCCACCAGGCAGTGGGGGAGGCCTGGGTGAGTCTGTAGAACTTGTGTGGCCGGTGCACTCTGACCAGTCCCTCCACACATGTGAAAGCCCCCTGTGCAGAGAGAGAGTGCCTGGGATGGTGTGCAGGTGCTGTCTGGGCAGTGTGAGCATGTACAGAGAGACCAGAGCCACGCACCCCTCCACTGACCAGCATGTTCTCCTGTGGCCGGAGCTCCATCTGCTTGCCCCCTGGGGCCGTCTTCTCAGACTCGTGCTCCTGGCCAGAGCCAGCTCTGTGGTCCCAAGGAGCCTGGCCTTGAGAAACAAAAAAGGGCCTGGAGACCAGAAGCCAGAAGTACTGTGGTATTTCTGTAGTGTTAATCAGCTTCAGGTGGCGGGTGGTCAGCAGCTCACTCAGCACCTGGGTGGCCAGAGAAGAGGGGAGCTGGGGTTCATCTCACCCTCTCAGTCCTGTGGCTCTGGGGAGGGGATTCAGGACAGAAGGCCTGTGCCCCAGCAGAGCCCCTAGGTACCTTGGAGGTTCAGGTCAATTGGCAGGGCCAGGGGCGGGGAAGCAGCACTTACCGCAGAGCAGGGCTGCTCGGGGATGAGGTCGCTGGCCTGGCACCAGAACTCCAAGCTGCCACTGCTGTCCAGCTCCACGCTTAGTCTGCCCAGCGATAGACACTGCTGGGGCAGCCAGGCATCTGGGGCCTCCTGGCTGTCCCCTCTGCTCACTTGGTCTCTAGCCAGCCTTTCTCTGGGCTTCCCTGCTGGCTTCTCCTCCCCTCAGCCCCCAGCAGGAGGTGGGTCAGCCTGGGTGGGAGCTTTCTCCTGGAGTGTTCTACTCTAGGAGCCCAAGAAGTAGTTTTGTCCTTTGACTCCAATAACCCTGACTGGCCTCATCAGAGACGGTGAGGGTGTCCCCATAGGGGGATGGAGAGAGAGGGGACCACCCAGCACTCACTGCGCATGCCTCACGTGCCCATGCAGGTCCAGTCTCAGGGGTTCCACAGCAAAGTGCTGCAGGCGACGCCTCCTCCCGGGAATCTCTCTTTCTACCTACAGAGCCCAATCAACCGTTGATCACCCTGGTGGTCCCTGGATCGAACAGCACTGTGCCACCCAGGAGAGAGGCAGTGGCTATGGTCCCCACCCCAGGACGTTCACCTCATTGTCCAAGCTCATGAAACCCAGGGCGTAGCCAGTACACTCCACCTTCTGCTGGATGTCGGAGCTGAGCACTGGAGGTGTGAAGGAGATGTAGATGGTGCTACTTCCCCCAGCAGGGACCACCTGGCATGGACACAGCAGCCTCAGTACTGCCCTGTGCCTGCTGGGAGGCCAGGGCAGACCCCCAGAGACAGGTCCACCTGGACTCACTCACCACCTGCTGGGGTCTGATATAGTAGGGGAGGTCGGAGGGCACCCCCGCATGCTCCTGCAGGACAACTGAGATGATCTGCGCTGCAGCCCTGGTGCTGGCATTGGAGTAGGCCTCCACCTGTCACCAAGAGTAGCTGAAGCTCTTATACAGGCTCAGCTGGCCCCTGGGCTGTATCTCAGCAACCCTGAGTGGCCAGCTCCCCTGCCCCCACAGCCCTGCTCACTGGAAAAGAAGCTGCATGGCTGGACTCGG
Source organism: Marmota flaviventris (assembly GCF_047511675.1). Lineage (NCBI taxonomy): Eukaryota > Metazoa > Chordata > Mammalia > Rodentia > Sciuridae > Marmota > Marmota flaviventris. The sequence goes on along the minus strand of NC_092498.1, from coordinate 196,486,699 downwards.
ACACGCTGGAGGGGCTTGGGGACCAGGGTAAGCTGCTGCTCTCAGGGGTCTCGGGGTACACGATCTCCTTTCTGGCTTGATCCCGCAGTGGGAATGGTGGTCCATAAAACACTAGCAGGTCCACCAGCTTATCCTCCTTATCTTCTGGAACATAGGTGACCCAGTCTAGGCGAATGTCTAGGGCACACATGGGGAGAGGGCAAGGAATAAGGGAGGCGCCGATGGTCTCCTTGGGGCCTCCACCTTTCTGTTCTCCCATGCCCATGGTGGAGGGGGCCTCACTGTCTTTCTAATGCCACCTTCAGGCAATTCTTGTTTTAAAAAAATAGCCTTTACAGACTTATGCCTTCCGGTCCAATCATCTGAAGCCTTCACGACCACACTTCCAGCTCCACCTGCATGAACCTAGACACTCCGCTCTCACCACAGCTTCCTCTCTCTCTGGCCTGTTTGCTGTCAGGATGGGCCCTCCAATCCCCGTGTCCTCTACCTTCTCTCCCTCCGTCTGTCAGCTTATGTTTGCTGTTACTTCCTTCCCCAGCCAGGTTAGGCTTTGGGGGCCTCCATTCAGCCTCTGCCTTGTTGGCAACCTCATGTCTTCCTTTGCTCCCCCATCCTCCCACTCCCCTAGCCCAGCCCTCAATGAACTGCACTGCACCGTTCTCTTGGGCACCATGGAGAAAGTCTCTGAGCTAAAGAGATTGCCACTGCTGTAGATTTGTCCCCAACCTAAACTGGGTCCCCACATTGCCTTCCTTCCCAACCATGACAATATCAAGTTGTCCCTAACACCTCCATCTGCATCCCTGATGCCCTACCTCATCTCCCAGAAGTTCCTGAAGACCTGTTCCCACATTATGTGTCTGTCTGCCTCTGTCCCATCCTCCTCTCCTCCTGCCTTCAGCCCTACTCCTGACCCTCTTTCTTAGGGGCCTGCCACGTCCAGTACCCCGTCTCTTCTGTATAACCAAACTCATCTGCACTTAACTACTGAGCCACATCCCCAGCCCTATTTTGTATTTTATTTAGTTAGATACAGGGTCTCACTGAGTTGCTTAGCACCTTGCTCTTGCTGAGGCTGACTTTGCACTCACGATCCTCCTGCCTCAGCCTCCTGAGTTGCTGGGATTACAGGCGCGCGCCACTGTGCCCAGCTCTACATCTTGCTATTTTTTTGACAGTACTGAAACAAGTTCAGGTCCACCATCATGAACAAGCTTCCCTCTGGCAGCCCACCTCCTCCCTCTCATCTCTCACCCATTCCCCATTAGCATTTGATTTATTAGAACTTATAATGCTAGCCACTGGGCTGGGCCCTGGTGAATACCCAGTGGACACACACCCAAGGCTCCTGATCTTGTTCCTTATGTTTACTATCAACTTAGCACCTGCCTCTTACCAAGGACACCACAACTCTGAAGTCCAGTGGACAATCTTCCAGGTAGAAATAGAGAAATGTGCATGTGATTATGAGCCCAAGGAAGGGGAGGAACCACCAGAGGGAAGGGAAGCTGAAAAGAAAGCCCAAAGTAAAGAGGGAAGATAAACAAAGGCCACAAAAAAAAAAAAAAAAAAAAGGAACTGAAAAACAAATAACAAAGCAAAATAAATCTTAAAATGAGATGGAAGAATTATATGGATTGACTAACTTTTCCCATTCAAACATTGAGAATGTCAGGGTGTTTAAAAAAAAAAAAAACACAAAACTCAGCTGTCTACTGTTCACCAGAAACAAAGTCATAAAGGGTGACAATGGAAGAGTGGGTAAGGAAACCCCAGGTAAATGCCAATGAGAAAACACCAAGGAGAGCAAAAGAAAGTAACATGGAATTTAGCCAGCAGCATTCCATAGGAGTCAGAGGAACAATACAAATGACAAGACTCAATTTGAGAAGAATATCCAGTGTCTAAATGCACCAACCAATATAGCAGCTAAAAGCATAAAGAAAAACAACTGCGAATACAAGGAGACATTGACTTAGAATGTGGGGAGAGGAGAGACTGCCAACACTTCCAGAACTGCAGAGATCTGTCCTAGAGCAGGGCCCTCTCCTGTGGCCATGCCTTCCTGAGAGCCTGGGCAGTTTAGCTATGATAGTGCCAAGTCCTGCCACCTGACACGGGCTCATTCTGCCCAGGGGGGTCAGCCTGGGAATGCCTCACACACTCCCCAGGGGACTCAATGAGGCCAGGCTGATCCTGCTGTCTCCCTCAAGTCTCTGAGCTGCCCATAGTTCTTCTGGTGGCACAGAATACTCTTTGTCATCACTCACTGCCCCAAGCAATGCTGGCTTATTTTCCCTCCAGACTCAGCCTAAGTGCCCCTCCTTGGGGACATGCAGGCCCCTTGATCCTCAGGCGCTAGCCTCCATGCACAGTCACGCCCATAGGACGGGGCCCTAGGCAGAGACCCTGCTGTCTTTTGCCTTTTGTATCCCCAACTTCTTGCTCAGATCCTGGATAGAGTGCAGGTCCTGCCGGCTGAAGGAATGAGCAACGGGGTCCCCTGGAAGTAGCCCTAGGCCCAGCAACCCTGATGACAGCAAGGCTCTGTGGCTCCTTTGATACTGGGAGACCCAAGGCTAGGCAAGAGCAGATCCCGTCCTCGATGATGGGAGAGGCACTCTCTGGCAACCCTGGACTACCATGGTCAACTCTCCCTCTTGATCCCTGTGGACCTCCCTTGGTAACCACAGGCCCCCACATCCTGTTCGGGGCCATCAGCTTCCAAGAGCACCTCCCCAGTTTATCTCACAATCATCTCACCACAGGGGCTGGAGTTATTCAGGCGAAGTTTCCGTGTGATTGTGTCTCCTCCAGAGACCTGGGTCCCAAACCTGGAGGCAAGATATGGGATTGAGCAAGCCACAGCCGGCATACACCTGGCAGGCAGGGATACTGCAGAGAGGAGTACAAGACAAGGACCAGGAGGTCCACAGTGGTCTGTCCTCACCTTGGTGACACTGAGACCCAGGGCTGGAGGCCTTCCCTGTGCACTGGTTGAGGGCCTGTAACCTGGGGCAGCTCACTGCTCTGGAAATCCATTCTCTGTCCCCTGAATTATGCTGATCCCAGCTCATCTGTGTGAGCAGCCCTAGGTCTGGTACTGACCTTGAGTTACACGGATTACTCACTACTTCTGCCCCCCACCCCAAAGTCCCTCAGAGACCCATAGGTGGTGGCCACGTCTCCTAAGGCCTCTTTTCCCCCAGGAATAACCTAACCTGGGACCCCTTGTAGGTGGCACCAGGTGGCTTTAGGCCATATGGAGAACATTGAGGTAGATGGGAAGCCCAAGCTGGAGGTTGCAGAGTTTGGGGAGCCACTAGGGAGCAGAGGATGAGGGCAAGGGTGGGGCACCTGATGATGGGCTCCTTCTGTGACTTGTCAGCCATGTAAGAGGTGGTCCGCTGGGAGCTGATGGGGCAGCCCACCACTGCCATGTGCACTGGGATGACTGCTGGTGGCAGGTCTCCCACCTGCAAATACACCCTTTGTCACCCCTGTTACCAGCTGCCCCTGCATTCCCTCCAGCCACCTCAAGCACCCCACAGCTTGGTCCTGGCTTGGCCCAGCCTCATTTCCCACTGACTCCTTCTCCAGACAGCCCCAGCCTGGGCTCTGCCAGCCTCCATCTGCATAAATCTCTGTTAACTTTTAAAGGGGAAAAAAACCTTATTATTCTTCTCTGTTACTTAAAATAAATGCTTATTTCTGGGGAAAAAACTTAGTGTACTAATCACCCATAATTCTCCCCCTGCTGGACTCACTGCCGCCATCTTAGCATGTATCCGTCCACCCTTCCTTTGTGTCCATTAAGACAGATACAGGTGGGCAGCATGCCAGACAGGTTGTTCTTTAATAACCTTCTTTTCTCTTAATGATATAATTTTACTAAAATAGATTCATGATATCATAGGCTAGGCTTTGCAGAATTCCACGGTAGGGAAGCAACCCAATGGCTTATCCAGTCTTTTACAGATGGACACAAATCCATATTTGTTTCCTCCCTGCCATTACAAATAATGCTGAAAAGAAAAGCAGCCTATTGTGAAGTCATTTGTACATAATCTACAGATGTGTTCTTGGAGACCCTTTAAATTTGGACATGGCACAGTCCCAAGTGCTGCCAAAGGCCAGAGGCATTCCCTACCTCTGGACCCACCAGGCTAAGATGTTCCCTTTCCCCGTACCTCACCAATAGCTTTCAAACCTTGCTAATCTGACACAAACCAGTATTTTGTGGTTATTGTACTTACATTTATTTAACTACTAGTGATGACTTTTTTTAAATATAAGTATTAGCTATTTGGACTTGTCTTTCTTTGAATCACCTATTCAAACCCTTTGCTACTTGCAATACTTTATTTTCCCCTTACTGTTATTTAGTAACTATGTATTAACATAAGCAACCATTTGTCATACGTGATACAAGCAACTTAAAGCAAATATCTACTATAATTAGCCTGTTTAACTTACTAAAGAGTTCACAAAAATCTATGCAACAACAGAATGGTGTATAGGGTAATGTACGTGTGTTTTACCCTGCCATGGTAAACCAGGGGGCTCCTTGCAGGCCTTATCTCCTGGCTGGTCATTGATTTCATCCTTGTATCTCCCTAGTATTAAGGACTGCACAGGAACCTGTACACAGTAGGAGCTCCATGTGTGCTGAGTGAAGGAGCAAATGAATGACCCATGGGGTAATAATGGAATGCACAGAAGGCTAGGCAAGGGAGGCTGTTATTCCCTCTATTTCTTACTCCCTTCTCTAGGTCTCGGGTCATGGCATAGTCTGCTAATTTCTGTCCTTATTGTGGTCCCAGCCCTGCACCTCAAGGGGAAAAGTGCAGAAGGTTCTACTGCTCATGAGGACCCCTCCTGCCTAGAACATCCCAGCCTCCATCCCAGAGGTTGTGGCAGGTATCCCAGGATCAGTAGGATCACCTTGTAACTTGGTGAGCTTTGAGAGGCTGAGGACTGGGTGTTGGAGAAAGGGAAGTCAGAGGGGTGTGCCCGCCTGTGTGTCATTACCTTGCAAATAAGGCTGTCCCAGTACTCGCCCCACATGTTGGCACAGCCTGTGATGTCAATGCTCAGCTGCTGGAAAGCCCCCAGCACACCCTTGGAAGTGTGGGGGAAGAATGCAACTCCTCTCCCATAAGATAACATGCTTTCCATAAAATCTGTGGGAGAATCAGGAATGAGGGCTCAGGAGCCTGGGGTTGAGAGTGAGTTCCAAACCCTCAGGAGTTACCAATGCACTCCCCCTGACCAGCCACCCCACAGCCTCTCTGTGGTCAGGAGGCTAGCTCAGGTACCAGTAGCTTGGTGTCCTGCCTGGCTAACTCTCTTCTCTCCCGAGAGTCCAGAGCTCATCAACAGCCCTCCTTTATGAGCCACTATGCAGCCCAAATCAAGTTCAGGCCCTGTGCATGAGGTTATGCCCTACCAAGGAAATGACCTCATTCAAGAGTAGGAGATTGTCATGTGAAAAGCCATGGCCATCTTGAGGACCTAGCTAGGAAAGACACTGAGAAGGAGGTCTCCAGTCCTGGTTTTCTTCTCGGGCAGCTGCTGGCCCACATCCTCAGAAGGCCAGGTGAAACTCCACTGTGGCCAGGCATCAGCCCGCAGCCCTCACCCCCCACCCTGGTGGCTCTTACCCAGCTGCTCTTTTTTGGCCAAGTGCTCTCGGATCCGTGCCGACTTTAGCAGGGCAGGAGGCAAGTCAGGGCTTTATAAATGGAGGCAACAAAAAACAAAAAACTTGGCATCAAAACAGCTAAGCCTTTCCCAGGACCTGAGCCATGCCCCCATGGAAAACAGTACTGCATCCAGCAGAGGAAGGTGGCACTGCCTGCTTCTCCCAGGGAAAAGCTGGTCAGGTCTCTTCTTCACCTTTTTCTCTGGTCTTTGCCCCCACTACACCTCTATCATCCAAAGTATCCCCAGCTGCAGGCCACTCCCCAAGTCATACAGATCATCCCCTAAGAAATCCAGGAGGGCTCTAGGGCAGGGATCCCTTGTCCCAGGCTGTGCCCTAGTTACCTAGGATGCAAACCCATCCCAATGTTCCCTCTCTTGCTCAAACTTCTGCAACAGACCCATTTCCAGTGCACCCTGCCGACCTCTGTCCAGTGCTGGATGCACACTAACCCTTTGGAGCAGAGAGCTGATGGATTATCCACTGCTTATGGCTCTCCCTCTTGCACATGGCAGTGGTTTTAAGAGATGAGGCACTGAGGTCTCTCACAGGTGTGTGCTGGCAAACTGCCTCCAAAAAAGATGTCCTAAAATGTAGTTTTGGCCAATATCTGTGGTGCAGTGCTCCATGTCTTGCTTTTCCCTTGACTAGTGTCTCCGCTGACCTTTTGTCTTCCCTCCTGGTCATCCTCCCCAGCTCACTTCTCCACGTCAGCCCAGCCACACCATCCAATGTCCCCAGAACACTCCCATTCTTAAGTCGTCCCTCCCACATCTTTACCTGGTTCTTTCTATCCATAGAAACTTCTCCCTCATTCACGGGCCTCTCCTGCCTCATCTCAAAAGCCTGCCATGTCAGCAGGCCAGGCTGAGGAGGAGGGGGCACATCCCAGCCTTTCCCACAGGCCCAGTCAATATTGAAGAGTGGGTAGCAAAAAGTCATCTCCTCTCTGTGTTTCTCTATATCTCCCTGTAAAGTCACAGATGCCCCCTTCTACACCAGTCAGCCTCTTGCCACCTAAGCCACAAAGGAGGTAAACTCCACCCATGCACTCCCACCCTGGGGACAGCCTCCAAAGGAAACAAGACTTACAGGCTGATGCTTTTGCTCAGGCTGTTTGGGGGGCTCCCAAAGTAGTCAAAATTGAGAGTGAAAGAGGTCTGCATTGGGGAGCAATTGGTCAGAATGATCTGGCCATTCACACGGGTCCTCAGTGGCACCGTTGATCCAAAGTCTAGGTGGAGCTCCTCCAGGTGGCCCGGCCACTGCTTTGTCCTGAAAACATTGCCCCATGTCCATGGGCGCTGTGTTACCTGTGGTCTTTGGACTACTCAGAGAACCACCCTAGGAAGGGGTGCAGGAGCTGCCCAGAAACCTGGCTTCATCTTCGACTCCCTCCTCATGGAGCTGGAACCCCCAGACCCCGCCTTCCTGTCTGCCCACCATGCTAACAGAGGCCTGGAACTCTGTTAGGCAGTCCCTGGCTAGGGGCAGACTGGCATGTCTCCAGGTTGCTGGGCCTCATATGGGAAAGCCCAAGGAGCCTGCAGCCCTGGACACACAGAGGACAGGGGTGGGATAAAGGGTCTGCTCCTGCAGAAGCAAGTGGTCAGGGCCCATCACAACTCTATGGCCTCTTCCCAGTGGTAGGAATCAGCTGGTAATGGACTCTCAGTACATTGCCAGTTCTTTGTAAAGCTGTTCCCACTCTGGGCTCACCTGATATCAGAGCCCTCCATGGAGACAGTGATGGTCACTTCCAGTCCCTGGGGCTTTCCAGAGATACCTAGGGCCAGTGGCTTTTTCATTCCTGACACATAACAAGGAAGAGCCAGATCCGTCAGTTCTTCCTACAAGAAAACCCATCCAGGGCTCAGTCAGACCCAGGGCTTCAGAGGTGGGTACAGATGGTCTTCCACAGCAGAGGTGGTTTCTGTGAGTGGCCCAACATGAAGGCCTTGACCTTTGTCTGGGCTCATCTCTGAGAAAGGGCTCTTGTGTGCTTTAGTAATCCCAGCCGGTAGGCCCACATCCTGTCCCCAGAGGCCTGGCCCCATCCCCAGGGTTCATGCTGAGTCTTCCTGAAACATCTGTGCATGTCCACAGAAAGGAAAACCTTTCAGAGTGACTTCTGGAGAGCTGCTCATTCTTTCTGATGCTGCTACTATAATAGACATCATGTCCTTCCTGAGTGGGATCTGCACCATGCTATGCCTGGGTCTATCATCCTGGAGCTCAGGATCATCTGTATAGAAAAGCTCACTGTCCCATGTTTGCCAGCGAAAAACTGAGACCCGATTTTGCAAGTCTTTGCAAGGAAGAAATTATTTCCCCAACAAGAACCATGCAGCAATATCCAACAATGCTCAAGCACTAATCATGTTCACCCAGATGGTCTCCCTCTGGGCCCCTCCAGAGAAAAGCTGTGCCTCCCCCAGGCTGACCCTGGCTACCAGTCACCTCCTCCAGCAGCATCTGGCACAGTGTCTGCCTTGAACAGAACCTCTGCCTTAGGTCTCTGGGCCAACTGGAAAGCTGGACCCCGCCCCAGCCACAAAGAATGGTCTGGAGAAGGCTAAAGCTGGTGCCAAAAGGGCCAGAGGGTCTCAGAGCACATCCAGGCTGCTCCAGGCTCTCTGACCTTGTGTTCTTAGAAAGTTGGCCCAGCTTGAATGGGGATCCTACACCCAAATGCAAAAAATCCCTTCCCTACCCACAAGGACCAGGAGCAGGACCTCCCTGAGGCACAAGCCCAACCTGTTGACAGGTGTCTTAGTCACTCAGGTTCTGTTATCACTGTACTCACCATGGTATGCACGGTCAACTCCAAGTTGAGCAGGCGCTCCTCACTGGGGCCCAGCAGGCCACGTTTGGGAGAGACTATTGCTGTGCAGAAGGCTGCTTGGTGCCCTAGGAGCTGGTGGACACATTTGTGGACCTGTTGTGTGAGGCTCCTAGAGGAACCCGAGTCCAGACAGCATGCTCACTGCTGGCTGAGACTCAGACCCACAGTAGGTCCCAAGGTTCCTTCTGTCCTCCCCAACCCTGGAGGGACTTCGCCACCTGTCAGTGGGTTGCACGGACTAAATGAGCTACCCTGAGAGGCCCAGAGAGTTGGGAAGCAGAAGGCAAATGCCTTTGATATACAAGGATGTGGCTCCATCTTCCACAGATCTCAGAGCCATGGGGCAGAACCACAATTGGGCTCCTGACAGCTATGTGGACCAGCCACACACTCTGCTAACTGGAAGGCTCTATCTGTGTTCACCAGAAACTCCTTCTCAGGCAGGAACTGGAATTCCCTAAAGGCAGGACCAAAGCCAGACCAGATGGGCCGCTCCTCTGAGGATCCAAGCTTTTCTGGGCTCTATGGAGTTATGGGCGGGCTGTGGTAGGGAGAGAGGCTGAACAGATGCTATGGGAGGGATTTGGGGGGCCACATAGGTCTCTGTTGCTGAGGGCTGCAGACTGCTCCTGGATGGTACAGGCTCACTCACCTTGCCCCAGTGAAACCGCGTGAACAGGAGCGTGCCGTTGACGAGCGTGATGGTTGACTTTGTGGACACCCCCATGTAGAGGTTGCTGACCTCCACCTGGCTGCTCTTCAGGTATACGTGGGGCTCCTGTACCTCAGCATACACAGGAAGGTAGCTGGAACACCAGGAGACAGGAGAAATAAAACTGCCCCTATATACAGTTGTCATGATGGTCTATGCAGAAAATTCTGAGGAGTCTATATTTTAAGAACTTCTAGAACTAAGTTCAGCAAAGTTATAGGGGTAAGATCAAAGCACAAAAATCAAATCATGCTTTTACATACATAATGAACACATGGAATTGAGTGAAAATACAATACTGTTTATAAGTACTCCAAATTGAAATGCTGAGGTGTAAGAGAAATTATATGGAGAATAATTTAGGCTTATTTTAAAGTGGTTATTTTTCCAGAATGGTCACTTCGTCTCCCCACCCTACCCTGGCAAAACAAGAGAATTTTTCCAATCTCCACCATGATAACCTAGTGCACCTCCAAGTTTCTACCTATAGCTAGTCTACATTCAGCTCCAGAATTTGCTGAAGCTACTTTTTTAAGCATTCCTTCCCATTGATGGCCCCAGTAGCTTCTGCTTCAGGTTAACTGATGTGTATTCTGTATTAGCCTCTCCCCCCAGATTTGGGGATTGCAATGTATCCTATGACCTCAATTCTCTGATGGATCTAAGAAGTCAATGATTTTCAGTTTGTTCAATTTTTTCTTGTGGTGAGAGCAGGAGCTCAACAAACAGGTGTTCTGCCTGGATGGACATCTGAAGGTATTTTGCCAGCATGATTAACATTCAGAGTCAGTCCAGGGTAAGCAAAGAAGATTATCCTAGATAATGTGGCTGGGCCTGAGTTAATCAGTTGAAATGAAATTACCCAGAGAAAGACATTCCAAGTGTGCTAAAGCAGCCTCAGCTCTTGCTTCCTGCAGGCCTGCCCTATGGATTCTGGAATTGCCTGGCCAGTCACATAAGCCAAACCCTTGCAATAAATTTCTAGTGGAACCCTAACTGATACAACTGCATTATATAAAATGTAGGTAAATATAAAGGGCAGAATAAATGTTATTTTATTGAAATTCTTTCCTTCTGATTTAAAAGACAATTACATAAGCCAGAAACTGTAAAACTGTGTTGGTGGAACTTTAGTGTATGAAAATGAAGTTTGTATGAAAATAATTTTACAAAGGAAGGAAAGAGTTAAACAGTACAATTAACCAAACAACCCAACAGACATATACAGTACTTTGACAGCAGAATACATATAATTCTTTTTTTGGCAGGGGAGGTAACTAGGGATTTCAGAGGCACTTGATCACTGAGCCACATACTGAGCCCTATTTTGTATTTTATTTCAAGACAGGGTCTCACTGAGTTGCTTGGCACCTAACTTTTTGCTGAAGCTGGCTTTGAACTCGAGATCCTCTTGCCTCAGCCTCCCAAGTCACTAGGATTACAGGTGTGTGCTACCATGCCTGGCCAGAATACATATGTTCTTTAGGGCATATAAAACATTTCCAGAATGGAAGACAAGAGAGCTCATAAAACAAGCTTCAGTGAGCTTTAAAGGACTGTAATTATATAAAGTATATTCTCCAATAACAACAGAATTCAGTTAGACATCAACAACAGAAAGAAATTAGAGAAATAAAAATATCTGTAAATTAAACAACACACTTATAAATAAAGTAAAAAATTTAGGGTCAAGTAGAAAAAAATCACAAGAGAAATTAGAAAATATTTTTATGTCAATGAAATTGAAAACACAACATCTCAAAGCTTATAGGATGCAGCTAAAGCAATGCTCAGAGGTAAATTTATATTTATGAATGCCAATATTAAAAAAAATACCAAAAGCCTCAGCTCCCACCTAAGAAACTAGAGAAAGAGCAAATAAAATCCAAAGAAGAAATAATAGAATAAATTATCTTTATGCAAATAACATGTCCTTCTCTTTAGAACAATATTAGAACGAATAAATGAGATCAGCATGGTTGCAGGATACACGACCAACATGCAAGAACATTTGTGTTTCTATGCAGGAGTGATGAACAACCAGAAATCAAAGTTAAGAAAATGGTTCTACTTCCAAAATCATCAAAAAGCATAAAATATTTATAAATAATTTCATAAAAGAAATATAAGAATTGAAAACAATGAAATATCATAGAACTAAATGAAAAAGAACATAAGTGGAAAGACATACTCATGGAGAACACTGCCAAGATGATGACACTCCCCAAATCGACCTACAGATGCTACTCACTCCCTTACAGAAACCACAGCTGGCTTTTCACAGAAATTAGCCAACTGATTTATATGGAGATGTCATAAAATCATATGGAAATTCAAAGAATCCAGAATGGCTAAAACAATCCTGAAAAAGAAAAAAAGTTGGAGAATTCATATTTCCCAGTTTTCAGATTTACTACAAGGCCACAGTGATCCACACTGTGGCACCTGGCCCAAGGACAGACATGTGGTTCAGTGAAACAGAATGGAGAATCCAGAAATAAACCCTCACACGTCCATCAATTGATTTTTGAGTGTGCCAAAACAATTTGGTGGGTAAAGAATAGTGTTTTTAAGAAATGGTACTGGGATAATGGGTTAACTTCATGGAAAGGAATAAAATTGGACCCATTTTTTGCACTGTATGAAAAAATATAGTGCAAAATTGACACAGATAACCTATGAGTGTATGAACAGATGCTCAGCACTGTTCACTGGCCAAAGGGAAATGCAAATTCAATCCTCAGGGAAATACACCTCTCATGCTAGGATGACTGCCACCAGAAAGAGAATCACAAGTGACTAAGGATGTGGAGGACCAGAGAGCAGCAGGGAGGATGGAGAGCGGTCAGGACGGGTAGCTATGATATCCAGCACAGGGGCCACCTGCGAAAGCTCACAAAGACGGGTAAAGAGATTGGGGTTGTGGGCACGTGCTTAGCAGAAGGGAAGCCCTGAGTTCAATACCCAGCACCAGCACCAAAAGAAAAAAAAAGAAAGGGGTAAATGTAACGCCATTTCATGGAAAAAAGGAGGATAAGGAGCAGAAAAGGAGAACAGGATGTGATCAGATTAACTGATACAACAGAAGAGAACAATACTGCTTCCTAAAACCCCTGGAATGAAGGTCATGTGCAGGTGAAGAGAAGTGCTGACACTGTCAATGACAAGAGTCAAAGGGAAGGAGTGGGCCATGGGGAAAGAACTGGGAACATGCAAGGAGGGTTGGGAGCTTGATCGGCTTGGTCTCCTCGGGCCTGGAGCTCAGACCACATACGGGAGACGGGGCTGTAGTACTTGCCACCCTTGGAGAACATGGGTGTGGGCAGGAGAGAGTCCCCAGTACTCCTGGGCCTCTCAGCTGTCCTGGAGGAAAAACAACCAAATTGTTCCCAGCCTTTCACTGCTATTTATGAAGGAAGCGATGGACAGGTTTGTATAGCTGCCCAACATGGGCTTCCTTTGCGGTCTTGGCTGCTTCCTCTAAAGGCTTCTTCCTCTCAGGGGATTGGGGTTATGGTGTGCTCTGGGGCAACATGCTCACCTACTCTCCACTCCTTGGAAGAGGGGCGCTTGCCATTCCTACACCCACTTACTGAGAGGAAAACTGACGCCACCAGTTCTGTGTGCAAATCAACTAGATCCTCCATTCAGAAACAGCAGTGGACAGCCAACGGTTGCCAGATGTAGAAGAAAACTAAAAAAACGAAGGGAGAAGGTCTCCAGACAAACACTCAAGAAAAGGGAAATCAGATTCCTTGGGGGGATGCAAGAGGTTTTGTATGTACAAGACGCTAACACATTTCTATCAAAAAAGAACAACCCCAAAGCCAGGCTCGGTGGCCCATGCTGGTAATCAATCCCAGCAGGTCTGGATGCTGAGGCAGGAAGATTGTGAGTTCAAAGCTAGCCTCAGCAAATCAGCCAGGCCCTAAGCAACTCGGTGAGACCCTGTCTCTAAATAAAATACAAAAAAGGACTGGGGATGTGGCTCAGTGGTTAAGTGCCCCCTAGTTCAAAACCTAGTACAAAAACAAAACAAAACCAACCCCCAAAACCTAAAATTTAAAAGTATGATTTCCAAAGAAAGGCATATCACCAAAGGCAGAAAGAGTGAGCCACAAGGCCAAGGGCACCTTCCCTGAGTGAGGAGCAAAGCCATTGAAAAAATAGAAATATTAGAAATCCAGTTAAAATCATGCTGCAAGTTTCCAGCAGGTGTTGAGTGGGCTGTGGGAGCTCAGCAAGCTTTCCCACTCTCTCTCTTCTTCTGGAGACAGATGCCCACCTCTCACCCCTACTCCTAACCCCCCACCTGGGGAAGGGGAGGAACACGACCTAGAGAGGACCTATCAGGGCCCATCTCTGGAGAAAGCAGGTTCACTTTTCACAGAGGGAGCCCAGGCTCTAAGGATCGCCTCCTCAGGCAGAGTGGCTAAGGGCCCTCACCAACAGAGGAGGGAAAGGCCCACAGAGAGAAGCAGAGTTGAGGGTTGGGACTGGGATGGAGGTTGCAAGAGGGAAGAAGGGTAGAGGATGGGAGAAAACAGAACAGCCAACAAAGGGAAGAGTTTTGGCCCTTGGGATGGCAAGGCAGGGATGCTTTTTCTTCCTTGTCTGCAGCTCTATCACCTGCAATCTGTAAACATTTTGGTTAATACAAGGTCCTTTCAGAAGAACAGAGACAGTAAAGGAAAGAAAATAAGACTTCATGGAAGCCATGTTCCCAGAGGTGAACGCAAACTTAGCCTTCATGTTGAAGGCCCACAGAGTGCCCTGCAGGACCAGTGGGAAAGACTCACACTCAGACCCGCACTGGTCATCACAGTAAAGGACTTCCAACAAAACACTGGTGGCATCACCCCCGTCAGATGGTCAAATTATTAAAGCCAGATAATATCTGTCATCGTGAGAATATGGGGCCAGACAGGAGGAAGTATAAAATGGTGCAGTGTTTTTGGAGGATAATTCCAGAGTATCCATACAGGTTTTAAATGAGCATTTCAATTGTTTTATAATGAATACACATGCAATAATGAATATAAAATATATGCAGAGCTTAAATATATAAAAAATAATAGTAAAAAGAAGACAGGTATATCCCCATCCGGCTTCAGACACAAAATATTACCACTAGCCTTAAGGAAATATTTCACTTCAAAGTAACTTTGGAAGGGGTTGAGAGGAGTGGATGGGGGATGTAGATGGAATGTTATTTGCAGTGAGCTGATAACTTTTGAAGGTAGGTGATAGTTCATGGGCACTTATTATACTATTCTATTTTTATATAGGTGAGAAACTTTCCACTGGAAAGCAAGAAAGAGAGATGGGAGGGAAAAGGGAAGGGGAGCCAGAGCAGTGGTGCGTGTCTGTAATCCTGCCTGCTCGGGAGGCTGAAGTAGGAGGATTTTAAGTTCAAAGCCAGAATGACAATTTAGCAAGACTCTAAGCAACTTAGTGAGACCCTGTCTCTAAATAAAATATAAAAAGGGTTGGGGATGTGGCTCAGTGGTTAAGTGTCCCTAAGTTCAATCCCCAGTACAAAAAAAGAAAAAACAAGGGAAGAGGAAGAAGAGAACTACTACTACCTTTGAAATCTCCAGTGTGTCCCTCCCAGAATACAAAAATATTTGCTCATTGAAATATGTCACTATTTTTGTGCTCATTCTCCTGTTGATGAACATTGGGGTTTCTAGTTTTTCACTATTATGTCACATCTCACCAGGAAACAGTAAAATGGTTTTGAAGGTGGTTGTACTAATGTACATTCCTTTAGCACACACATCCTAAAAAGACATACCCCAAAATATTATCAGTGAACTATTTCTAGGTAATGGATTATGGATCATCTTAATATTCTTCTGGGTAATTTTTAAATGTTTTGGGATAAACATGTATAAGTCAATTTAAATGCAGAAATGTCTCTAGATAAATACATCATTGCACATGGTATAAATAAATATACTGTAAATGTGCACATACTGTTGTCATCTTCCCATCCCCCACAGCCCCGTACCTCCAGGTCCCTTTTTCCACTTCCAGCTCTAGTACAGTCTGCAGACGCTGACAGTGCAAGGCCTCCAAGGTTACAGTCACCTGGCACTCCCCCAGAGGGTAAAGGTAACCACTTGAAGGCTCAATGTCCAAGGGAGATGCCTGCTGCCAATCCAGAAGGATGAGGAGTGAGGACATGGAGAATTGCAGAGGCCCTGGGGGCTGGCCATGCCCAACCAGGTGCACCTCCAAGGGCCCCTGGCTCTCTCAGAGCCATCTGGGACCCAGAAAGAGGCAAGCATGTGGGGGACTATGGCTGGGCAAGGGCCTCAGGATTGAGGATTAAAAAGTGAGTCTCCAAGAACAGGAATGCACAAGCCAGGTGCCCACACCCTGGCCCAGATTTGAGAGGTAGAAGGCAGAGGGAGGCCCCAGGATGTGGGGAGACCAGAGCAGGCAGATGGAGACTCCAGCTGGGGAGCAGGAGGACAGCCTGTGAGCCCTATGGGGAACCTGGGTCAGGACTCTGACAGCTTCAGTTGAGGAGAGCCATCAGGCCACCAGATTGCAGAAGGGGCCACAATTTCTCCTTTCCACCCAGGTGGTCTTTTCTCCACCCTCTCATTCCTTGGAGGATTGGACTCCTTCACCTGGAAGGTCTGTCCCTCCCCTCATATCAGGTATGTTGACCTTGGCTGAGGGGGAGAGGGAAAGGGAACTTAGGAAGGGGTTCTTTCCATTTTGTTCTTCCCGTCTCATGAGAAATGGAACATTCTTCTGAGTAACCCTAAGACCCGGGGTGGGTCACACGGAATAGTGGGGTGTCACTAGACATGGAAAGGTTATATCGGAAGGGACCTTATCTTTCTCTTGGGTCTCTCCCATGAGAACCTCACAGTGAGTGCAAGGGTCATGCCTGCCTGGAGGTGCTAAGTGGCCTGATTTTCCCTTTCCCTCCCCCACCCCACCCAGGCCACCATGCCCAACCATAGGGTCGGCCTGGTGCTGTGGCCTCCTGCTTCTGAGCCTCAACCTCCCTGGCCTTTAGCAGGGGCTGCACAGGACTTGCTCTCATAGGAAAAGAAGGCTTTGTGCTTGTCAGCTTTCAGGCATTGAAGTTTGGGGTCCGAGCTCTGCTACAGAAAGGGCTAAAAAAATGCAAATAAAAACAAACAAAAAACCAAAAAATTAGATTTAAGTCTTCATATTTGGGCCACATGCCTGTGCCCAGGCGCCACCTGCTGGCAGTACCCACTGCAGGCATAGGCCCCAGAAGGATCCTAGCCCTGGAGGAGCCCAGCAGTACATGACCTCTGCCCAAAGCAGCTGCCCATGTGCTTCCAAACTCAGACTGCTCAGCCAAGGGAGAAGCCCAGGTCCTATTTTGCATCTGATGGTAGAAAAGGGAACCAGAACCACCTGTTGAATTGGGGTGGGGGAACACATTCTGGGGAGAGGAGCTGCCTCATGGTGGGGAGAGTTAGACACACGGCCAGGCGACAATTGCCAAGGGTGCCTTCTCTCGCAGCCCCGGGGCTCTGATTGGAAAGCACAGTTCAAGTTTCCCAGTTCAGACCTGAGCCAAGGTGAACTGGCTTCTGGGAGAGGTGGCATCCTAGGAGCCAGCAGCCCCCGACTTACATCTTCATGCCTTTCTTCCAGGCAGACCAGACTCTCTCTCATGTGCCACATGGCTGAGAGCTGGCTGATGTTCCGGATCTGGATGGACTTCGAGACTTTGTGCCCCAGGCGGAGCAGTCCAAACTGAAGGGCCGAGACGTTGATGACAAGTGCAGGCCCCTGAGACATCCGGAAGGATCTGTTACTGAGCAGCCAGGGAGTGGGCTCTGTGTCCTACCCCTGCCACCTCTCTGGGCCCACCCTGCTACCCAACCCCCGTCTGCAGCACCTTAAAGGCCGCCTCGATGTGTAACACCACTGGCGAGGGTGAGTCTCTGATCTCGCACAGCAGGTCCTGACTTGCTGGGCCAGGGACACCCCCGGTAAAGTTCAACTCAAAATCCCCAACCTCGTTGGGCTCTGGGAAAGAGGGGAAAGTGAGTGGAGAAGTTTCCTTCTGTGGCTGGGCCTGGACATCTGGCCTGTACTCATTTCTTGCCATGCCGGAGCTGATCACAAGACTCCAAGGGCCTTGTGCAGGCCCCTTGAACCCTAAAACCGCCTCTTGCAGCCACCCCAGGGAGGTCACACCCCCTGCAGTCCCCAAGGTACCTATGACCCCTGTGCAGGGTTCCACTTCAATGATGTGGCAATGGCTGATCTTCCCCCATGTGTACCTGATGGGTGACTTGCTGTTGTTCCACATCTGAAAGACACACCCCAATCTAGGCTGCCCCAGGACTGCCCTTTCATGTCATGTCTGTACCTGCTGAAGGACTGTGGGATTGAGGGTTCACAAAGGGTCCACTTGACCCCCCTCCCAAATAACTCCTGGCCGCCAGAAGCCATAGCCTTCCCAACTCACAGCACCCTCACTCCATGCTGCAGGGATGAGGGTGCCTGCCATATCCTGCCAATGACCTGGGAACCTGGGAGTGAGTTCAGCAGCCCTAACTTCAGAAGACTCTGGAACATTGATAAAATAAAACAGACTCACCTGGCTCTAGGCATCTATGTGAACCCCCGTTGGGTTCAGGGGCCCTCAGGCTCTGTGCAGTGGCTGCTCCAGCTCTGTCCTTCCTGTATCCTCACCCAAGTGCCACACTGCTTCAGTCAGCCCACACAGGGGACAGATGATGACCTACCTTAAAATCCTTCTTCACATTTATGCCAATGTAGTTCTCCCCTGGGATGATGAGGGCGTAGGGTTCTAAGAGAACCTGGAAGGGTTCTGCTGAGCCTTTCACCTCAATTTCCATGACAATCACATCATCCACAGAGTATGTGTAGTCCTCCAGATTATTCACCTCTGAACTGAACACAAACCCACCGCGAGCTAGGAGCTGACGCAGCCCAGGACATCACTGCATGTCCCTGCCTCTGTCCCACATGGTTGGCCTTATGAAAAGAAGATTCCACCCTACCCACAGCTCCCAACCTGAGACAAGCAGGAGTGTCAGTCAGTGCCCTGGAAGACTATGAATGCCTGTGCTGTGACAGAAGGCCTCAGATGGGGACACTGCCCTGCTGCCTCCAGGGACCAGACTGCAGTCCTAGCCTGGGATCTCTGCACTAGGCTGACTGGAGACCCAACCCCTAGCAGTGCATCCTCAGCACCACCTAGATGCCACCAGCTTGGTTATCCAAGGGTAACAGTGAGCCTGGAGCCCCAAGGTTCCTAGGGTGGCCTATGGCACTCTATACCCTCCTCCCTGCATCCTGTGCCCACTGTAAGCTGATTGCCAGGGCAATGCAAAAATGCTCATAGCCCTCAAAGCCTGTTGGGGTCAAGTTCCTCATCCACCCTGTCTGGAACCTTCCCCAGAAGCATCCCTAGTGGGAGGCTAGGCCCAGCTGCCCACCCTCAGCCATAGGCCCTACTCACTTCAAGGGCTCAGGAACTTCTTCCAGCACCATCTGCAGCACACTGTGGTAGTTCCTCAGCTACAAGGAAACACAGCACCCTGAAAATACTGCAGGCTGCCTAGAGAAGACAGGTGTGGGCAGGAGCTTCTCCTCCCCTTAGTTGTGCCAGAAATGCTTCCCTGCCACCTCTTAAGAAAGTGGGGTTGCTGCCAGGATAGGAGCTATCCCTGACTCGGGGAACAACAAAATCATCCCCCGACCCCCACCAGGCTGACATGGGCCCTGGGCAGGGCCTTGGGGTGTCTGAAGCACAAACTCTCAGATAGTGAGGCAGCCCTGCTCACTCAGGTCTGAGAACCACCAGCAAGGGCTCTAGACTGGCCCTGTGCTAACCAGGCCCTTGGGAACCTGCACCTCCCTCTCTAGGCACTGCTGTAGGATGGGTAGGAATGGTAATGTGCTTTGACACAACCAGGGATGTGGAAATGAGCCCAGGTCTTGTTGCAAGTGGGGTGTCTTGGATCAGGACCAGGCAGTATGATCTGCTTTGTCCTGCTCACCAGGCATATGATCCAGTGACACGCTAAGCCATCTAGGTGCCAATCTTGGCAGGATGCCCAGGTACCTGGTTCAGGCTCAGCTGTGGCTTTGATGTCATTAAAGAACATGGATTCAGGGGCAAAAGATCATGATACGATCATGTGTGGCTAATGAGATCATGTTAACCTCATAAGGAGAAAAGCTCAGGATGAATTCCTGGTTGTTGTGGGGGCTCAGAACCCCCTTCTCAGGTATGATGGAGAAGGCAGTCTCCCTGTCAGGGTGGTACTTGATGCTGTCCATGCTGTAGGTTTCTCCAGGCATTAGGGGCTGCAGGTTGGGCTTCATGATCTGCCAGTGGAAAGCCAGCTCCACATGTCTGTGGGGGCAATCATGACAGTGGGCAGCACATCCAATGCTGTGCTCCAATTCTTCCAGGACCAGGTCCTCCCACCCCATGCTTGGCCAGCTCTGCTCCAAGAGAAAGCAAGAAAACACCCAGAAACCGGAAGTGACTAGGTCAGTCTTCAAGCAGTTCCCATGGAGGAGCCTAGGGAGAACTGCATAAGGACGGTAGGTGAGTCAGGGTGCCCAAATTAGAGGCTACGAAAGAGAGCCACCTCTTCCCATCCACAGCTCTAGAGACTGGAACCGCAGCACATCAGGGGAAACGGACAACTCAGGAAATCATTTAATTTAATCATTTAAATCAATTCAATTTAATTTACTTTTAATTGATTTAGATTTAAAATCTAAAAACTAAGCATTAAACTAAAGGTATCTAGCCCCCTCAGCCCCAACCCCTGGGAAATATTAGGAAAATCCTCTGCACTATCTTCTACCAAGTGAGAGTTTCCACACTTTGCCACATCCACCCCGTCCCTGCCCTCCGCCTCCAGCCGTCGCCTCCCAGGACAGCTATGTCCTGAAAGACGTGTGCCCCCTGACTGCCAAGAGAAACAATGAAAACCCTACGGCAGTAGGAGGGGCAGGACTCTGGCCATGTTGTAGACAGCAGCTGTCAGCATCTCAGGTCACCAGGTAGCCTGGGCTGGAAGTTCCCCGAGGTTGGTCCCGATATAAGGGTAATGCTCAGAGGCTGGTCAGAAAATAAATGGCAATGAGAGCTGAACCGACAAATGTAGGGCTGGGGACCAGGATTACTTCCCCAGCACAGGAAGTAAGGTGGAAAACTATTCCTGGCTCGGGGTGGTCTGAAATAGTTTAGAGCAGCACTGTGTCAGTGAGATTCTTGAAGCAATGGAAGTCTTAGAGAGCTGCACTAATAGAGGAGCCACTGCTTACCTGTGGATACTGAGCTCTTAGACTGACTAGCGCTCTAGAAGGAAACTGTAATTTTATTTGATTTAGATTTAAAAATCCATATGTGCCTGGTGGCCACCGTGATGGACAGTGTAAATCTGGGTCCTTCCATTCGGTCTGGATCTAATCTGAGATCAGAATCCCCAAGGCAAGGAAGCTCCGGCCTGAGTGGAAATTCAGGGTCAGGTGAGGAAGGGGAAGGGGAAGAGGAAGGGGCAGGGGTACGTGTCAGGGGCACACCCAGGGGCAGCTCACGTAGCATTTCGGATAATCAGCTGTTTCCTTGCTGTGGACCGAATGTTTTCAGGCTTGAAGCGTATGAAGTGCTGGGCCGTTAAATCTGTGAGCTCTCCAGGGTCCGGTTGACTTTTTTCACCAGAAACATAGATAAGATCCAAAGCGATCAACTGCCCCCTTCCTGACCAAGTAGGTAATGTTCAGAGAAGCTCCCGTAAGCTGAAGGCAGGACTCTGATCAATAGCTGCCCTAGGACCCATGCCACCACCCTCATTCAGTGGCCCTTGACCATGATTCCCAGAAGCACATGCAAGAGGGAAAAGAGGGCCATTAGCACACGTACTCATGTCCCCATCTCTTCACAGACCAAAAGGAGGGTATTTTGAGAACTTTGAATATAGCAAGCACTCAATTAATACCTGCCAAGTGAAACTGGGTGGAAGGAAGGGAGGGGGCGGGGAGAAGGCAGAAAGGTTGAGAAGGCCCTTCTAACCTTCCGGAAACCTAAAGGTTCCCCTGGTGGTTTCTGTGTGTTGCTGATAATTCCCCAAATGAGATCATAGCGAGATCCAAAGGGAAATTACAAAATGGCACCCCAGGTTTCCATCTGTTCCTCACCAAAAGGCCCCTTGAATTATCCTGGAGGCCACTCTAGCTTGGGTATTCAAGATCCAAGAATGAAGGGCCAAAAGCTAGTGCCTGGCACCTGGTGACCCCAGCATCCCCCGTGGCTGCCTGACACAGGGTGCGTGAAGCCGGGCCGCTGTGCAGCGAAAGCAGCTCCCGAGGCAGTGTCCGTGCCCACCAGGCCCTAGGAGTGCACACAAGCCCACCTGTGATCACCAGCTCCCTGACTTGGCAGTTGTCACACACGATGATGAAGGTCTGCTCTACCTTTTCCAGGCTCATTGGGAGGAACAAGACCTGGGGGAGAAGAGGGTGCCCTGTCACCCCTCATCAGGGGCTCCCACCCCTACCTCTTTCCTTCCTCAGACATGCACTCTCCCTTTGCTCTCTGCTCCCCAGCCTCCCTGCCTGACCCCCCCAAACCTAGAGGTTTCAGTCCAGGCCCTATCCCAGAGTAACGCAGGGAGTAGACTGAAAGGGTGTGAAAACAAAGTTCAAAAAACAGATGACAACATGCAACCTCATTTCTAACAAAAGAAACAAATAAAAACTACCCAGAAGAACAGTTTTTTTTTTTCCCCCCTGATGATACTGGCACAGAGCGAAAGCTCACTCTGTAATACATTTTGTACTATATTTCCCCCCAATTTCTCTCCACCCGCAGGCCCTGGTAACCACCATTCTACTTTGTTACTCCAAGCTCTATTTTAAGATTCAATAGTTAAGTGAGATCATGCAGTATTTGTCTTTCTATGCTTGATTTATGTCACTCAACATAATGTCTTCCAGTTTCATCTATGTTATCCCAAATGACCGAATTTGCACCTTTTTAAAGGCTGAATAATATTCCATTGCATATGGATACCACATTTTCTTTATCCATTCATCCATTGATGGACACTTAGGATGATTCCCTATCTTGGCTTTTGTGAATAGTGCTGTCAAAGACATGGGATTGCAGATGCCTCTTCGACATACTGATTTCATTTCTTTGGGTATATACCCAGCAGAGGGTCAGCTGGATCATGTGGTAGTTCTATTTTTAATTCTAGAGAAACCTCCATAGTGTTTTCTGTAATGGCTGGAGGTGAATCCCAGCTACAGACAAGAGATGTTCAGGGACTACACTGGAAATGACAGCTCCATCTGCTTTGCAAGAGAGGTCATTCATAAGGCCAGGCACGGTGGGGCACACCTGTAGTCTCAGCAGCTCAGGAGGCTGAGACAGGAGGTGTGAGTTCAAAGCCAGCCTCAGCAACAGCGAGGCACTAAGCAACTCAGACCCCACGTTCCTACAAAATAGGGGTAGGGATGTGGCTCAGTAGTTGAATGCCCCCGAGTTCAATTCCCAGTACCAAAAAAAAAAAAAAGAGAGAGAGGTCATAAGACAGCCAAATGACAATGGCCTACAAGATGCAGGAACATGTACTTGGGTCATGAAATCACAGGCAAATGCAATCATGCAGCAGCGGAAGAAACAGCCATGAGCAATCATGAAGAGGAAGGACCATGAGCCAGTGTCTCCTTACCTACCTCTATTAACACAGCAGAGCCTGGGGCCAGCTCAAACATGGATGGCATGACTCCAAAGGGAGGCTGCTCAACAAAGCCGGAAGTTGCAACCGCCTTAAAGACATGCAGATTACACAAAGGTGTGGGGAAGAGTGTAAAGCCCAGTGCTCACGTTGCAGACTTCTATCATTCATGTTGCTATCTGAGGGATCCTGTAAAGAGTCTGTGATGCCCTCATTAAGCATGCATGCGCTGTCTTGCCTTTCACCAGGTGCCAGGCACAAGATTCTGAAGGTTAAAGATGAGGAAGTCACAGAGCTTTAAAGAGCTGACCACTGGCAGCAGGTGCAAGGAATGTCATGGACAAGTGCATGGGACACAAGCAGGAGGGGGTGAGAAGGTCCTCCTAAGGCACATCGTCCTTTCCCTGCCACAACATCCTGCCGGTGGTGCCGGTGTATGTCTGCCTCCATTCCCATCCCACCCTTGGCCCTGTGCTCCTGTTTCATGGGGGGCACCTGCTATCCTGTTAGCAGAGCTGCAGCCCCAGTGTCTACATGCGAAGCCTCTGAGCATGCCCGGGATACAAAATCATGCCTGCAAGACCCTGGCAGGTATCTGAAGGGAGAAAAATATGCTCCTTGGGATGTGAGGTCCTCTGGATCTAGCACATGTTTTCTGGACATAAGGGTACAGAGGAATCTCCCTACTAAACACAAAGAACAGCACACTCATGCTGATCAAGGATGTCAGGCTGGAGCTGCTCGGGCATTGGAGAAGCCAGGCCAATGGGGCAAGTGCACAGACCCTGCCTTCCAGCCCTGGCTGACAGGGTCATAGTGTTAGTGCCATGACCAGAACTACCACCTTGGTCTCCACACTCATCCTCACTCAGCCATGCCAGGGACACCTTTCTGCTTTTGTGCGTTTCCAATCATGGGGTGCAGTCTAGCAACTCCCTCTAGAAGGTTATTTGCTTTGATGGATTTGCTCTTTTTCCAATCTATTATCACTCACCCTGAAACTTGGTGGTGGCCAACTCTTTTGGGGCATAATGCAGAATTTGCCAGCGCTGAAGCCCACATTTTTGCAGATGAATCTGGTTACCTTTATTCCCCCAATGAGGCAGTAACCACAGTCCAACACTGGAGACACTGCAGCCACAGGAGAAGATGCATGAGAGAGGCAATAGGTCACGCTGAATGGGCCCTGTTGTCATTGTGATCCTGAGGTTCAGCCAGAGCTCACAGCAGCTGCATAAGGATGTGGGGGTCCTAGGCCAGCACCCCAAGCAGAGGGGATAAAGGGGACACCTGACCCTGTGCCAATTGGGTCCTACTCAAGCTGCTCTGCGCCACATGGCAGTAGCACCATAGGACTCTTGTCTACTCCCGGCCAGGAAGTGGGATCCGCACACACTGTGGGCTCCTGCCTTGGCCAGGGCCACCCAGCATGACCCTAGGGATTGTGGCAGAAGTGAGGGGGATCAGAGTCCCAAATTTCACCTACATCCAGCTGAAAAAGACTTATGACTGAGGGTGCCCAATGGAAATTCTTCCACGGGAGCTCACCCCATGGCCACAGAGACAACATCCACTGCAAGCTCCTCAGGGTGCCCCGGCACTTGCTTCTTGCCTCACTCAGTATGGCGTCAGGGGTGTTCACCAGCCAGCCACATCTGTGATGGGGTTAGCTGGGCTGCAGGCCTCCCTCCCTCCCATGTGGGTCAACCTCCAGGGGACACCCAAAGTGAACAGTAGGTCACTGACATTGTCAGGTATCACTGACATTGTCGGTCCTGACATTCTGGAAGATGGTGTGGAAGCTGCTTGGCAGTCCCCCACCCAAAAGCCTGAGAGGACCAAGCTCTACACTGCTACCCAAGGGGCAGGTAGTCCTCGTGGGGACTCCTGGCCCTAACTGAATCCCTGGGAAGGGTAGCACACACTCACAGGTCAGCACGGGGGGCGGCCTCCGGGCCTGCAGGGGGATCAGGAGCGTGTGAGTTGACTGGGTCTCGACTAAAATGAAATCATCAAAATCCCCGAGACAGTCCGGGATAAACTGTATAGTGTACTGGCAAGTCATGCCGGGAGCCACCATTCCACCTTTTCCTGGGAACATCCCTGCGCAGGACAAAAGCCACCAAAGAGGATCAGGACCAACCACCCTGGCTGAGCCTAGCTGCCTCAGACCAACCACGGCTGGATCTGGCTCTGTGAGTGAATCCCTTCTGGGTCAAGGCCAGGCAGAACCACCAGGGTGTGCTAGGGGACAGGCTTCAAGGGCAGGGACTCCAGGCCAAAAAAAAACAAAACTAAGGCCCAAGCGGAGGGGAGGTGGGGGTTTGCCATGATCCATCTGAAATGGTTAGCCTGGCTCATGTGGCTTAAAATTTATTTTGTGGGCAGTAGGGAGTCCTTTGAGATTTCTGGGCAGGAGTGACATGAGTAGGGTTGTATTGAGACCGACACTCCCACCCAATCTGGGAGGTGGCTGCAGGGACATGAGCCAGGAGGAGGGCCTGACTAAGGGCAGTGACAGCGTGAAGCACAGGAGATGGCAGAACCAGTGCCTTGAGGGAGGTGATCAGGAGAGTGGTGCTGGGGCGTCACTGGGAGGCTCTGAGCCGAGCATGAGGGCCTCCAGTGACTGCTGAGGGAGAAGCCCTGAGCCCAGGTCAGGGAGTCCGCAGGACCCGGTGGCTCAGTCCCGGCAGCCAGCCCAGCAGGTAATTTTGTAGCCATCTAGAAAGCGACTACGCTAAACTCACCCAATCCCAGAGCAAAGTGTGGAGTAGAAGGCGGGAGGACTCGCAGGTAGCGACTGGCAGAGGTGGTGTTCTGCAGCGAGATGACCATCTGTTCAAAGGCAAGGGTGATCTCTTTTAGGCAGCATTTAAGTACCTGGCCATGTGGTGTCTGGAACTTCAAGTAATATGGAAAGGGAGGAGGCATAAATGAAATAAACCTGGCCATGTGTAAGTAAGTATTGGAGCTCAGTGATGAGCATACGGGATTCATTATGTTATTCTGTCTACTTTTGTTTGTTTCAGGAAGTTTCCACAGTAAAAAAATTTTAAAACCTTAAAGATGAAGAGGGAAGTAGAGCTGATCTATTTTGTCCCATTGCTTAAAACAACTACAATAGTCTCTCTGTATCCATATGGTTGGTTCCAGGACCTGAGAAGATAACTAAACCTGCAGATCCCTTACCAAATCCCTTCTATAAAATGGCTCAGTATTGACACACACTCTACACACATCCTCTATCACTTCTCAGCCTTTTGGTGTCCATCATCTCTAGATTACTTACAGTAACTCATACAACGTAAGCTCTATGTAAATAGTTCTTATACTGTATTGTTTAGGGAACAATGACAAGAAAAATGTCTGTATGTGTTCAGTACAGATGCAAACCTTGTAGGCCTAATTAAATAGTATGTGAACGAGACTCAAGGTGAACAATGCTCAAAGTGAAATGATGGGATACTTTGGCAGGGTCCGCCTATATATTGTTACACCTTCAGGAATTTAGCACAGTGCTCAGCACTCAGCAAATCCAAATTCGGCTTTATGGAACTTTCAGAACGGGGAAGAGTGATATTTTCAATCAATCTTGGTCGAATCCATGGCTATGGAACTTGCAGATTGTCGCGATGAGCAAAAGTGTGACATCTGCAGTGGAGGAGAGAGATAAAGAATGTCCATGCGCTTCTGCTCTTTTCAATGTTTTGTTTACTCAATACAATTTCACTCTGTAGGTTTGTAATCAAGGAATGACAATCCTTAATGCTGGGCATTGCGATAGAATCAATTCAAAGCAAACAATTCTACGTTAATTCTAAGCACTGCAAACACACTTAATCATGACAGACCTGTTACAGACATTCCCTCTGCATGCTAAGCTTAAGTGCTAGATTCAAAGTCTTAAGTCTTAGATCTTAAGTCCAGCAGATGCACACTCACTCAGACCGCAGCAACCAGTCCGGAATAGACAGAGGAGATGGTCGTAAGGAGAAATCTTGTTCTCACCAGAGTCAAGAGGCTGCTGTAGAGTTTGAGAGTGGTGAGAACACAGAGGATCAGGCAGATGAGAAGAGTTGGGAGGTCAGCCCAGGTCCTCATCAGGCTCTCAGGCTTGTGTGCATCAGTGTCAACTGGCTGAACGTCTGTTCATTTGCTCCATCATTTATGTTAAATTTTGGGGCTTCTGACTGCCCTTTCAATCCCTATCAGCTGTTACTGGGTTTCTCAGTGATGTCTTTCATTCTGAAGTCAAGCCATCTGATCTGTGGTTTCCCGATCTCTCGCCTTTTGCCTTTATCAGGACGAAGGCAAATGACAGACACTTCACTCTGAGTTTTATCAGGGTTATGGAAAGTGACTTATTTTATCAGGCTATGACTGGGGACCATATTGGAGGGCTCTGTAGGTGTGCCTGGTGGGGAACTGCAGTTTTATTTCAAAATGGATTCACTTAGGTTAAGGCCCTTCTTAGGTGAAAGCTATCCTTTAAAAGATACAGAAAGCTGATCATACTATTTACTGAGCATCTACTCTGTGCCTCCTCAACCTCTCAACAACCAGGAAAGGCGAGCACTTTTTCTATTTAACAGGTGAAGAACCTGAGGTGCAAGAGGCTCCTCAGAGATTCAAATTCAAGACATTTGGATCCAAAGTGTTGACCAGCTCACCTCATGTATTGTCTTCTTCCCCACATTTTCCTTTGAGCCACTTCTTCCCACAGGCCCAGTCAAGATATATTGTGGGCACGTGTGTGTCAGGGCTGTAACTGGGCTTCTCCATGGGGCAACCCATCCGGCCCCTTTGAAATCCCACCTCTCTCCCTGCCTCAGAGTGGGAGATCCCTAAGGGTAAGCCCTGGAACTCAACCACAACAGCACCCAGCACAAAGGAGGGAGCCTAAAACATGTACATATCTTTTTCTTCTGTTTTGTGAAATATAATACTAGGAAAAATGTATAAATTATAACACAACAAAAGCCATGTTTCTTAAGTTAGGTAATAGAATAAATTCAGTTGAAACCCTCTACCAGCTCCCCATCAGATATCATCTACATAGATTTGAAATATGCCTTCATATTTTTATTCAGAGATATATATTCCTAAATCAACAACTAAGTTCCCCCTCCCCCCAGTGCTTGAGATTGAATCCAGGTTTTGTGCATGGTAGGCAGGTGCTATACCACTGAGCTACATCTCCAGCCCCTCTTAAGTCCATTTTTCACCAGCACAACATTTTGATCAATCTACCTGTGAACCAGGCCACAATTTAGAAAGACCCATTTTACAGTTTTAATTTTCATTCCTCTGTAATTGATAGCAAATAAACATGAAAAGATGCTCACTATTTGGGTTTACTCTTCTGTGAGTTGTTTACTCATGTCCTCTTACCTCTTGCCATTACAGTTTGTTTTTATCTTATTGATTTGTAGGTGTTCTTTATATATGTTGAAACTAATTCTTTATAAAGTAGAAACTATAAACATTTTCCAGTTTACAAACTTGCATTATCTTTTGATTTATGCTTCCTAAAATTTGTGTGTGTGTACATTCTAGGAGTTGAACCCATGGTCTTATGCATGCTAAGCACACACTCTACCTCTGAGCTACACCCTCAGCTTGTTTCTAAAATTTTAATATAAAATTTATCAGTCGTTTATGGTTTGTGCTTCAGTTTCAGGAAATCTTTCCATATTCGCTATATTTTTTACTAAAACAATAGCTCTTTTACCTTGAGCTGTTTACTGGAAACTATTTGGTTTGGGGTATGGGTATTGGCAGGTCTGCACACATCCACGGTAGTAAGAGCATGCACTGATCCCTTAGTCACAGAGCTAGTTGCAGCCACTGCTGTCATTAAAAATTGAGGTGCTCCTGGCAGTAGCTGTTCACGTCAACTGAGTCATGTCTTGCTTCCAGCCATGCAAGGCAAACCTCTCACTGGGGAAAGGCAGGAGCCAGGGGGTTATAGGCTTCTCAGGGCATGTCCCACTAGACAAGGCAATCGATTGCACTTAATGGGGGTCAGCTCTAAAGTACAGCCTCATATTAGCTCTCCCTCCTTTATCCCCTTTCCCTCTTCCCTCACTGGAACTGTAAATGATAGTAAATAATCTCACCATCTCAGGCTCTGCTATGCGGGAAATCTGAGCCCACACAGTCAGTACAAGAAGGGTACTAAAACAGTAGACCCTGAGGATGCCATTCTGGAATTGGCTTACCAGTCTGGTGGCAGTAAGAACCCTAGCTGGCAGGAAGCAGGGTGAGAGGCTCCTAGCATGGTAGCATCACAATTATTAATGCTTCCACCAGTGGTCAGCTGGGATGAGGAAACAGTAGACTGGCAGGCAGTGACAAGTGGTAGCTGGGGAGGCTGGAAGGTCTGAGGCAGTGATAATTATATGGAGCGGGGAGTGGACTGGCTTTCCTTACCAGCACTAGAAGCCTTGGAGGGAAAAATGACAGGCTGAGGCAGCCAGCTGCCAACTCAGCCCCCACTGAGACATTCTTTGCATTCCTGAGTTACACTTACTCCTGTGTGTATGTTTGTTTTTTAATTCCTGCTTGCTTTGATTTGCTGCTTTTTACCTAGTATTTCTGTACCTATGTTCTTCAGCAAGATCAATTTGCATTTTTTCATTTAGTGTCAAGGTAATCTTCGGCTCATTATCTAATAATGAGGGCAGGTTCCCTCTTTTTCTAGCATCTAAAACAATTCATATAAAACTTACATAAGTTAATTTTAAAGCTTATAATTAAAATTTATACACAATAGGCATTAGCTTGAATGTTTGGTAGCCTACATCTTGAATGTTTGGTACAATGTAGTTTTTATTTTATATAGAAAGTGCTTTTTAAAGTTATTTTCACCAGAGTGGGACAGCCTCCTAGTTTGAAGAGGCAGAAAGTTCTACGAGGTTTTGAAAATAGAAATCCTTCCCCTGGTCTCTACCCTGCCATTTCCCACCCTCTAAGGGCAAATGCTTTTTCCTCCTTCAGCTGATTGTTATTTATTTCCATGTCTCTGAGTTGCACATTTTCCCCTTCAGTTTTAGGGATTAATGGCAGATGGATCATGTGGCTATGCCCTCTTTCCTCTCCCATATCCAATTCAATGTGTGACTTTCCCTTCCTATCCCCCATCTTCCCAGCAGAGTTACATCATGTTACTGGTTAGGTCAGTAATGAGTATATTAAAGGCACTCTGTAAATGCTATTCCCAGCTGAGCAGGAGGCAAACTCGGCTTTCTTTCCCTCCCTCGCAAAAACATGTATTTTTCTGAAGTTAATAACCAACTCGCTTTCAGAGGAAGTAGTGCTGTGTAGCTGCCAAGGTTAGGCCATAAAAGCCGTCTGGCTTGCAAGGATGCTCACTTCTTGTTGTCATGTAAAAGTCTCACTACCTGAGACCGCCACACTGTGAGGTACCCCAGATCAGGTAGAGAAGCTCTAGGTCAGTGTTCTAGTCGACTAACTCAGCATCAGCACCCATGGGAATGAAATGCCTCGGAGAATTCCAATCCCAAACTTTTGAGTCACCTCTAAACACCAATTTACCAGTCCTGGTCTTAAAACATTGCAGAATAAGCCATTCCCATTGTGCCTTGCTCAAATTTCCAACCCAAAGAATCAATAAGTGGGCTAGGATTGTGGCTCAGGGGCAGAGCACTTGCATGGCATGTGTGAGGCACTGGGTTCAATCCTCAGCACCATATAAAAATAAAGAAATTTTAAAAAAGGTATTGTGTCTATCTACAACTAAAAAAGTATTTTTTAAAAAAGAATCAATAAGCACAATAAAAATGGTTGTCACTAAGTTTAGAGAAATTTGCTCTGCAGCAACAGAAACCCCCAAAATTCCCTGACAAGTTTTAAACTGAGGGTTCCCTTCACCCCCTCCTATGTTGGATCTCTTTCCATGTTCCATGTCTTCCTCTACCTTGGTTCACTTATGTCTATGGAGCACGTTCCCTGGAAATTTCAGGGTGCATGGAACATACATTTTTAAAGACTCTGGAAATTTGAAACATCCTTAAACTTCATAGTGTAGCTGGTTAATACTGTTATGTGCACAGTCACAGGCCCAACAGACACATGGTGATTCCCAAGAGAACTCACTAGATACAATCCACCAATCTGGATTTGATTTTCCAAAAATGGCTATAGTGATACTTCTGGTCCCTCATGCTATTCTAGAACATTGCTACACCCAGTCATTAAGGGTGTGTGTGTGTGCCTTTTGCCATGAGTGGTTGAGAAGTTCCTAAAGATATGGATATGCACAAGCTCTTTAAACTCTACAGTGCAATCCACTGCATGTGAAGGGGCTGTTGTCAAGAGGCCTTTGCACCTGGTGGGTGGAGCCAAGTGTGGTTGTGACCTGATTCCCCAGAGTGGTGGGAGGCCAGCGTTAAGGCAGGAGTTGGGAAAAGAGATAAGAAAATCTCTATGTGTGGCTCTCAGAGGAATTGCTGGGTATGCTGTTAAGGGGCAGAGGAGAGTAAGGAGAGGGACTCAAAAATATATACATGTTTGCTTATGGTTCCAAAAAGAAACAATGGAAGAAACCAAACCAATAGAAATCATAACCTGTCGAGGTAAGGAGAGTACAAGGAAGGGGAGATGAGAATAGAAGTTAGAGGGAAAGTTGTTTTTTTTTTTTCTCCCAATGGGAAAATCATAGCTGATGAATGCAAAAGGAAAAACAAAACTATAAATCACCATTTTGTAACTCCAATTTTAAAAAAAGCAGGCAACAATCATCCACCGCTGCTAACTAGGAAGTTGACGGTTGATAAGAACGTTAGAGAGGCTTACAACACCTGACCCCAGAGAGTGCTTCCTCCTGAGCAATAAGAAATACACAGTACCACTAAAGAAGTATTCTTTCCAAAAAGAAAACAAAATTGAACCTGAATCTAATCATCTAATCAAAAACCTCTACATTTAATTACCATATCAATTTATGTAAAAGGTGGAGAATAAAGGGACATAGTTAATATCACCAACAAGACAACAATTGGCCAAATCCAGAATGCAAAAAATTAAGTTTCTTCTACAAATAAATGGCATTTTAAAAAACTTAGATTTGGAGGAGGAATTATTCTCAACTAAGGGAAAACAAAGAATTATTTGTACTCAGATGCAATGTTTAGATTCTGATGCCAATAAATACACTGACTTTTTTTTTTATCAAATGGAGCAAGATCAAATATTGATAGGTTATTAGTCTACATTAAGGAATCCTGGCTAGTATGGCCAATTGTGATAATAGAATTATGGTTGCTTTTTAAAAGTCCTTGTCTGTTAGAGATACTTAACTATTAACTGAAGAAGAATGTGCTGGCTTTCCCTCACAATATGCCAGCTGGTGAATGTGCATGTGGACACATATGAAGAAGTTACGGGGTGAGAGACGAAACCAAATTTGCAAAATGTAGATAACTACATTGGATGATGGGCCCATGAGGGTACGTTACCATCTTTTGCCTAGTTTTGTGTATGGTTCATATTTTGAAAATTCCATAATAAAGATGTTTTTAATAAGGAAGGAAATGAGGTGAGATTGATAAAGAATCAAGATTTCTACCTCATAAACTGGTCCAATTTCATAATCTGTGAAAAACCCAATTGATGGTTTAGCAAGAAACACTGGAGCATCCATGCAGCTGTGGGAGGAAAACAGGGGAGAGAAAGGCTGTGAGTGTCCTCTACATGACAAAATACCAAGCAGTGACATTAACACAAAAACAAACACAGGCAGCCAGCAAAGATATTCACAGTATGTCATTTGTTGGGGTTTTTGATTGCTGTTGTTTAAACAGGTTACAAAATAATTTAACACATGATCCAGTCCTTATGGAGACATGTGCAGCCATGTATATGGTTTTCAATATGCACAGGGGAAACTCTGGAAGCTTAAATGCCAATATGTTAACTAGTTTTTTAATAGTTTTTATTTTCAAATGTTAGTCTTTTCCAATACTTCTTTATACAAAAATATCAGTTGTCTAATAAAAAATGCTAATAGTTTTAAGTCCATTAAAATGACACACCTATGAAGCAATTTGTTCCCTTCATTAGAACAATTACTGAAAATAGAGACAAAGATACTCTTGAAGAAAGAATCACAATTTGCACTAACTACATTTAACTAATCAAACTGAAAGCACTGGTATTATCCAAGGTACATACATTCCATGGAAGGAGTACATGGCTATGAAGACTCCTCTCACGTGACCCAAACTGCTCCACTGTCAACAGAGGGCCTACACCAACCCCCATTTTCTCTCTTCCCCTATTTATGAACCTGACAGATCAGAAAAGTATAAGACCAAGACTCTGGGGAATGCCCAAAGGCCATGTCTGTGGGTAACCTTGAAGCCCTGCTCTATATTTGGATACTGCTACCCTGCCCCCCAAACTCTAGGGGGACCAGACCCAGGACCTTCTGGGTTTACCATAAAGGGTCAGGTTGTCCGAGAGTGTAAGTCAGGGAAAGACGTACCTCTGTTCCAGCTCTGCACGCGGGTGTTCTCCCATCAGTTCAGGCTTAATTGGAGGAAAAATAAGAGATTTGCCTCCATGTGGAGTATTAGGAGGGAAAAACCGAGGGTTTCTCAGGAAGTGGTTTCGATTCTCCATTCTGGCAAGAAGAAGTCGCTCCAGTTCTCTCTGGGGCATGCGTAAGTGTTTCATCCACTTTTTATTCTTCGGTAGACTTGGTTTCTTTGAAACACACAGAAGTATAGTCAATGACAGGCAAAGGGACTGTGCTGTACGTGCTGACATCTTGGCATGACCTGCAGATGCCAACACCAACTCTAATTTGCTGTGAATTCATCACGACTTTTTGTGTCATCTGAACACTTTTCCCCGCACCACCTCCCTGTCTCCACCACCCACACACATGGCTGTGCACAGGCCTCAAAACGAACCTTGATGGTTTCTT
Source organism: Marmota flaviventris (assembly GCF_047511675.1). Classification (NCBI taxonomy): domain Eukaryota; kingdom Metazoa; phylum Chordata; class Mammalia; order Rodentia; family Sciuridae; genus Marmota; species Marmota flaviventris. Next base: position 196,452,742 of record NC_092498.1, on the reverse strand, counting down.
TGGTCGTTTGTTTGGCCTTAGGAATTGAGTCCCATTCCTGGCTGTCCACAGTGTAGTCGAACTCATCTCCAAGCTTCTCCTTGTAGGGCACTGCAAGCTTCTTGCCCAATGCTCCTTTGGGGGTGAAACGCTTCTGACTACTGAACGTCAGTTTTGAATATCCAGGGATAGAACTGCCTAGGGCACCAAAGGAACAAACTGAGCTACCTACCATAACTGAGATGAGGAAGTGGGTGCTTCTAAGAGGACCACATAAAGCCACAGTCAGCACGAATGTCACATTTTCTGCATCAGATGTAATCCCTCTTCAACATACGAATTACTCTCAGAACTTATTCCTTGTATTTCCAATTTAGAACTACAGGGTTAAAATATCTTTCAATTTTCCAATCCAAAAAACATGAGTGGACCATTGTCATACACACATATACACATACCCCAGAACGTGACTTTTGAAAAGCTTACACAAGGAATCAAAATTTGCATTAGCTTTTTTTTTTGGTTTTGGGGACTGAACTCGGGAGCACTCAAACCACTGAACCACATTCCCAGCCCTATTTTGTATATTATTTAGAGACAGGGTCTCACTGAGTTGCTTAGTGCATCACTATTGCTGAGGCTTAGAACTCACGATCCTCCCGCCTCAGCCTCCCGAGCCGTTGGGATTACGGGTATTTGCCACCGTGCCCAGCTTACATTAACTTTTTAACCTTGATAAGATCATCCTCCAAAAGCAAAATGCATTCTTACTGCAATGAATGTTCTCAATGAAAATTGGTCCCCGCCCAATCCCATTTCTGAGCACAGGTTATTTACCTGCATAAGATAGTATCCAACTAACTCAAATACTGAGTGGCTTAGTATCCATGACACTTAATTCTGCTACCCCCTTCCTGGCTTTTCTTCCCTATGTGGATCAGGAACTCATCACTGAAACTCTTTTCTCATCACCACCCTCAACTCTCTGGATCCCAGTCTTCCCACCTCCAGATGCCTTCTAAGCTGTAAAACCCCAGACATCATCACACACTCCCACTGACCAGGTCTGCTGGAGAGCTTGGCACCACTTGGCAATCCTAATGCTTGGCCACAGGGTTCACAGAGACTCTGTTCATCCACACAGTGACTCTTTCAAAATCTGCTTCCTTGCATAAGCCCACGACCTACTCATTCTCAGAAGATCTTGCCTCTCTGATCACAGAAAACTGGCCCAATATCTCACACACATGCAAACACACCCTCTCTGCCTCCCAAATCATACTTCTGCCCATTCTTAGTGAGAAGCTTCTCTTTTTCCCAATGGGGTAGACTTTGTCCACATTGTGCCTCATCAGAACTTGCTCCCCTGCTAATAGATGCCTTCAATCCCTTCCTTTGTAGGTCTAGTCAATTACATCCAAAAATCTGGGGGTCTCTTATGATGTCTTCAGAGAGTCTGAAAAGTCTGAAACTTCTGTCTTACAGGCAGTGAGTGTGAGGAAGTGGCACACTCAGATTTGACTCTCCCAACTGCCACTATAAAAATTAAAGAGGAAAAACCCTTCGAGTGATGAAATGGCCACAAAGGTGGCTGATGTGGCCCTGCTACTATGGAATGTCCCTGGAATGATACCCAAGCTCTGAAAAAAACAGAAGCATTACCTTTAGGTGCCGAGCAAAATGGCACGGTGTCACTGTAGTAATCTTCTGGGCTGATCAAATGATGTTTCCGCAACAACTCGCTGTCTACACACCACCTGAAGACAGTCTTAACTGCACAGAGGGGGGAGAGGACAAAGGCGAGTCACGCTAGACCTATGTGAAAAAGCTGCACCCAACTTTCTTCATCCTCTCAACCTAACTGTCCAAGGAAACTCCTTCTCAGAACCCTGCAGTAGTGTTGAGATTTAAGAAACTAATCAGCATATTTATCAGCCACTTAAAAGAGGCCAACCATTGGGCAATGCTGCATTGTGGTATTATCTGAGCCTAACACTGTTATACAGAGAGAAAGTTCTAGAAAATAGAAGTATGACATACGGTAATAAATGGCCCCAATTCTTCACCCTTCCCCACACCTTTTGCAACATGACTTTGTAGTCCCTCCTACTAAAGAGTACACATCTTCACCCTTGACCTTGGCCACCCCATGTACTTTGGCCAAAGAGATGATGGTGGGGGTTTGCTTGTGCAGTGAGATTTCTCTTTTGTGCTTTGGCCATCATCAGGGAAGAGTTTCCCTGCCCCTACATCTTGAACACTGATGTAAATGCATGTGGAGCAAAGCTGAGCCCAACCTACAGCAAGAAGCCAAGCTTGCGGGATCCACAGTTGAAGCCAGTCCAGACAGCCAGGCTTAGGTAGGTCAACCAACCTCCCACTGACCCAAAGATACATGAGAGAGAAAATTTCATTTAATGGAATGGGAAGTTGATCACATCTATAACGATGAATCAAAAATCACAGTAAAGACATATTGTTTACACAACATACAAATAACATTATTTAGAGGTATTCAGTAACTACTTTGGGAAAGTGGACTGAGACTAGGAAAGATGAGTCAGGGGCTTCTGTTAAAATAAACTTTATATTTCAGAGTAGTTATAGGTTGGCAGAAAAACTAAGAAGATATAGAGAGAGTTCCCATCCATCCCCTGCATCCATACATGCACCTCCTCCCACATTACTGACATCCCTAACCAGAGTGGTACATCGGCTACATCGATGAATCTACATCGACACAGCAATCCCACCCAAAGCCCATGTTTCGCTCTTAGTACTGTATAGTCTATGTTTGCACAGATTTATAATGCATGTATAGGTGGAGGCTTTTTATACATTACTAGGCATTCTAATCTTCTTTAAAACCGTATATATTGATTACTTTGATAAAAATAAGGAAAAATAGGACGAATGGAAGATGTGGAAGTTTTTAAACTTTCTTGCTTGCTCCATTAGCCCACATTTTCCTAAGATGGGACACCATTAAACCTCTGGCGGTCTCCTCTAACCAAAGTTGAGGACGAGACAAGGGAAGAATGCCCATTTCCCCATGAGGCAGGCAAACTGAGGATCCTGAGGTTTGGCCTAATTACTGTAATAATCAGGAACAGAGAAACCACACTGTGCATATTAAATAGAAAGGATTTTGGGCCCAGGTTGTGGCTCAGTGGTAGAGTGCTGGCCTAGCATGCGTGAGGCACTAGGTGTGATCCCTGGGACCACATAAAAAATAAATAAAATAAAGGTATTGTGTCCATCTACAACTAAAAAAAAAAATAAAAATAAAAAAAAAGAAAGGCTTTTAATACAGGGGATTATGAACTGAGGGAGAATAGGTCGGGGAAGCCATCATTGACAATGTTAGCTGGTGGCACTGAGGCAGGTAGCTTCTCTAGGACTTATCTGGAATCTGCTTCAAAACGGACTGTACTGAATCATCTGCTGGGAGCTGCTGCTTGAGTGTAACGGCCTCCCAGGGCCTCCCTCACCAGTGATCTATCCTGAAACGGCAGGAGAGGTGCATTCCAGGCTACATTGGAGGGAGACTGTGGCAGAGAGTGGCAGCAGTGTCAAGTTGACACAATCCAGCCCGGTTCCCAAGGACTTTGGTGATGGCCTATTTGAAATCTCAAAAGATAAGGGCAAATGTCACGTGATAAGGGATGTGTCCTCTCTCTTCTGAGACTGTTCTCTCCACAGTCCTCCCCCACTGAACCTGTAGACAATGCGGTACTGGCTTTGTGACCATCTTCCTCCTTCTGAGAAGGGTGGACTTCCTACACTGATGCCATGGCTCCTGAGCCTGGCTCTGCCAGGGATTGGTTGTTGCATTCTCCAAAAGATAACATAGACAAGTCCCCAGCAAGGACAGGAGAGAAAGCACAAAATGTTCTTCAGGGTTCTGATCCTTGTCCCTCTGTCTGGACAATATATGCGTGTTTTCCACCCTGTGATATTTGTATTAGTGGACAGAGAAAAGCTGCCTTGTTCTTCAGATAAGAAAAGTTTGGAGGTGGGGGATGTCCTCAAGTTAGAAGTTTTTGGGTCACCTTGCCCCACCCTGAGAAGCAGGGAGGGACCTGATGACATTCATGAAGCTGAATTATAAGGTCTCTTTTTCCTACCACTTTTATAAAAGACAGAAGGAGGCTGAGAAACCAGGACAGATCATCTCTGATTATAACTTATTATCTTGGGTGAAAAATAAAATGAATGAGCTGGGCACGGTAGTGCAGGCCTGTAATGCTAGCAATTCAGGAGGCTGAGGCAGGAGGATCCCAAGTTCAAAGCCAGCCTCAGCAATTTAGTGAGGCCCTAAGCACCTTAGTGAGACCCTGTCTCAAAATAAACAATAAAAGGGGCTGGGGATGTAGCTCAGTGATTAAGCACCTCCACATGTTCAATACCCCGGTACCAAACTAAAATAATAATTAAAAAATAAAATGAATGAAATTCTCCTGAAATTTGTCTTCTGCTCTGTTTTGTTTCACTTTAATTTAAAACAACAACAAAACACAAATAGCTAACTATTTGATCTCCCCTGACCTTTAGCAAAAAAAAAAAAAAAGAAAAGAAAAATCCTACTCCAAACAGGACAATATCTGACTCCCAGGGATTAGGGGACATGGAGCAACCAATTAAGCCTCCTAGGAATCTGCTACCAATAATCTCTGCTGAAATCCACATTATTTGATGCTGTAAGGGCCACCATTGAGGGTGGGGTCCTGGGAGCTACCCTCTGTCTTGGTGGAGTGAGAAACAGGGAGAGAGATGGAATATGAGCCCGAGAGTTCACAGTCCAATGGGACCTGAACCTCAGAGGCGGCAACCCTGACCAAGGATCCAGCTCCAAGCTCACATCCTAAGGGAAGTCATAAAAGCCTCTGGGATACTATGCCAGGTCAACAATCTCCCCTCCTCCTGATAGAAAGAGGAGATGGACTGACACAGAAGACACATTCAAGTTCAAATCCGGGGTTTCCCCTTTTCTGCGCTACGGGACTCTATTGGAGTTATTTGATCTTCCAAGTTTAGTTCCTGCACCTGAAAAATGGAGAGAAAACCTACCCCACAGCTTGTTGGAAGGATTCAGTGGATAACCTAGGCCAGCATTTGGAGGGTGTGCCCTGTTTATAAAGGACAGTGTCCCAGTTCTGGTGATGCTGTGAATGCTGGAGTGTTTCGAGGTAATGAAACACAAAAACTGCAGCTGGCTCTCCAAACGTTCAGAAAAGGAGCATGGGCAATGGCGCAAATACAGTCACACGTCTGATCTGGGGAAACAAGGGCAGGCATAAGAGAACTCAATACACACCTGGGGGCAACTGGAGGGCCTCGAGGACATGCACTTTGGCCTGGTTCGTGGCCCGCTCTGTTTCAGCCAGGGCCCGTGCTTGGGCCTGAATGATATGCCTCTCCAACATTTTGACCTCATCCAGTCGCTGCTTATAGAGCTCCCGAATCTGCCAAGGGAATGATTAAATGCACAGAAATACGGTGAGGTCACAGCTTTACTCTGCCCCACCCCCACAGCAGGGTTTCCATTGAAGCACAAAAAAGCCAGAGAGCTATTGCAATCATCTGGTCCGACTGACCAGCTGTAAGAGACCCACAGAGGAAATAACTGAAAGTTTTCATAGTAAGTCAGTAGAGTCAACCTTGGAAGCCCTTGTCTCCTGGCTTCATGGTAAAGAGAGCTGCCTCTCGTACTGTGAAATCCAAACACAAGTGTTTTAGTCAGTTTTTTCACTGCTGTGACTAAAAGACCTGACCAGCACAATTGTAGAGGAGGAAAAGTTTGGGGGCTCACGGTTTCAGAGGTCTCAATCCATGCACAGCAGACTCCATTCCTCAGGACTCAGGGTGAGGCAGAACCTTACAGTGGAAGAGTGTGGCAGAGGGAAGCAGCTCACTTGATGATCAGGAAGCAGAGAGAGAGAGTCTCCACTCTCCAGGTACAAAATATATACCCCATAGCCACGCCCTCAATTGGGCCGCTTCCTCCAGCCACACTCCACCTGCCTCCAGTTACCACTCAGTGAATCCTATGAGGTATTAATTCACTGAATAGGTTAAGGCTATACCCCCCCCCCAACCATTTATCTTCCAAATTTTCTTACATTGTCTCACATATGAACTTTTGGGGGACAACTGACTCAAACCATAACTAGAAGTTAGCACACTCCCCGTTGGGCCACCCAGAGCTCTGTTCAGGGAAGGTCTTGCTCCCTACCTCTAAGGAACAGTCTCCAGCTGTCAACCCTGTCAGAGCTTACCTAAACTGCTGGAAGGGGCTGGCCTGAGAGTGTGTCCTTTTTGTGGAATTCACATCCAGTGACTGAGATGCAGGAGTGTAGTTACAGGCTTGGTCATTTTGACCCAAAATGAAAAACTGAGACAGGCTATATTCTCTTCAATGCAATCTTCTCCATTTGCCATGGCTTACTGGGCCCCCATCAAAATTCAGCTGCTTCCCTGGCTCAGTGCTGCTTTCTCTCTCTTCCCTTTGTAGGTGTTGATTGCTAGTAAACACCTTGTACCCAAACGTTGTCACAGTATCTGTACCCAGAAATCCAACCTGGATACCCAGCACACATCCTAAGACTTCAGATTGACTGGTCAGCCAACCAAGCTTCTGATCTATATTTTCAAGTTCAGGATCAAAGCAAGAAGCAAAGAGCTCACTGGTGCATGCAATGTTAAAGACAGTTTATGCCAGGTGACGCTGATCCTTATTATATTCCTAGAACTGACAGGGCCTCAAACATGTTTACTTAGTTATTTTTAGTGAAGATTTACTGTGAATTTACAATGTACACTTGAGGAGAGAAATACATCAGATATGGTTTCTGCGCTTAAGGAGTTTAAGATTTAGCAGAGGAGCCAGGGAAAGATATAAGTGAGTGGAACAGACTCTTAAAAGTGTAAAAATAGCATAGATGTGAGGATAAAATAAAGCTAGGAGGGGGTAGCTAAATGTTATTAAGATCAGGTGGGGGCTGGGGTTGTGGCTCAGCGGTAGAGCGCTCGCCTAGCACGTGCGTGAGGCCCTGGGCTCCATCCTCAGCACCACATAAAAATAAATAAATAAAATAAAGATATTGTGTCCAACTAAAAATATATATATATTAAAAAAGAGAGAGAGATCAGGTGACCCCTTGAAGGAGACGGTGGCCAGGGCAGTTCCATACACATGCATTATGTTTTATTATTATGTCATGCGTTTTATTATTTTGCTCTGCTGATAACAACTAACCCTAATTCTTATATGTAGGAATACCCAAATAATAACAACTATCACTTATTGAGCATCCACCATGTTGTAAACAATATTATAAAGCCTTTACTAAATTGATTCAATCCTATTGAGGTATTATTACCCCCATTTGATAGATAAGGAAAAAAACTTATAGAAGGATTGCCCAAGGTAATACAGGTGGTATGTGGTGGAACAAGGATTTGAACCCAGGGTGCAAAGTTCCAGGGCATTTGCTCTCAATCATTAGACCTCACCAATCTTCTTGTAGGCAGACTTGGAAAAGACCAGAAGCAGGTGAGACTGTCTGGGGAGACCTCAGTTCAAGAGAGATACTCCATATTAGATGGTGACTATTGCTTCCTTCAGAGAGAATGAATTCAAGTGCTGCACAGCCAGCATGTTTACTGTTATTTTTAGTGAAGATTTATTGTGAATTTACAATGTACACTTGAGGAGAGAAATACATCAGATATGGTTTCTGCTCTTAAGGAGTTTAAGATTTAACAGGAGGGGACAGGGAAAGATATAAATGAGTGGAACAGACTCTTAAAAGTGTAAAAATAGCATAGACATGAGGATAAAATAAAGCTAGGAGGGGGTAACTAAATGTTATTGAGATCAGGTGGGGGCTGGGGTTGTGGCTCAGCAGTACAGCGCTAGCCTAGCACGTGCTAATTACAGATACTAATTACAAAGTTTCTTTTGTACCTACAAAATGAATTCTTGTGCATTGCAAAAGTTCTGAAAATGTAGATGTCTGGAAAGAAAAATCTAAACGCTCTCCCAGGAGTGCTGTTTACATTTTTTATATAAAACTTTTCATCTTCTTTTCCATGCAAATGTGTAGAGTTCTAAAAGGTCCTAACCTTTTCCAATGACTTTTGTGCTAACTTAATAAATGGCAGGTAGCTGTCTATGAATATAATATAGGTGTAACTCATGGTTTTTAACAACTTCATAATATTGCATAGTGCAGTAAGTATACCATAACTTATAAAGTCAAACTACCTTTTCATGAGTTGATTTCTATAGGACCACTCTTTAAACTTTTCTGCATTCAGCAATGTTTGAAACATGTATCACTTTTGTATTAAAAAAATGTGAAGCCTTTTTTTCTTTAAATTGGGATTGCTCTGCCAGTTCAGATGCTGGCTAATCATAGAAGAGATGTTAAAATGTATAGTCTAATGAACTGGGTGACTGGTTGAGGGGTTTATGGGTTAACAATGCTTCACATCTTCTGGCTCATGTGAATGACAGGGATGTGAGTTAGATGTTCAAGATCAAGGTTTGGCCTAGGATGGCTAAAGTCAGGAAAGTGAGTGTGATGATCCAGGAAGAACAGGGCAGTGGGTTCCCATCCAGGAGGTCCTACCTGGATTTCAGGAAGCCTGTGTAACTCATGGAGGGTTGAGGCTAATATCTCACATACTATACAGATACTCGTGTTGTTAATGTCTATCTGCCCCAGTTAGATGGTAGGCTATAGAGGTCAGGGTGTGTGTGTGTGTAGGTGTCCATGCACCCATGTTTTCCTTATTGCTGAATCCTCACTGCCTAGAACAGAGCATGGTACATAGTAGACACTCAATAAATGTGTTAAATGAATGAATAAAGCCAGGATCAGGGGTACATATCACTTAAAGGGGGTAAAGGACAGAATGGAGTGGAGAAGAGGAAAATCTGAGAAGCAGGAGGTACACCTGGTAAGGGGGTAGGCTTGGGTGGGGGCAGTTTGCCCTCAAGTTGAAGGGAGTTGTCCTTAGAGGACATGTAAGCACGAAGGACACAACTTGGCTGGTTTCCCCTCTTGTACAGATGAACAAATAAGAGTTGCTGTTCCAGAGACTGAGTATGCTTCTGAAAGTGTGGGCATGAATGTCTCAGTCAAGATAGTGGTTGGTGATATAAAGGCACCCCAAAGGATAGTGACTTGACTTAATCACCTCTAGGGAACAACTGGCTGACTGCCAGAGTCATTTAATTTATATATGCAATATATAATGTGCGGATGTGTGCAGAGAAATATAAACAGGCGCTACAGATCTGTGCCATTTATGTGTAGTGTGTGTGCATTTGTATATGTGTGCGTTTATGCAGCGTCCTTCTTCTAGAATGTCCTCTGCAGCATGAACTTGGTCTGCTTTTCCCCAGCTGCATCTCCAGGGCCTGGCACAGCGCCTGGCACGTGGCCAGGTGCTGGCACAGGTCCAGCGCTGAGTCCTGCGGTCCCGTCCCGGATCCCCGGCACGGTCCGCAGATGCGATGCCACCGCGTGGGGCGCCAGGGCCACGTTACCTGCTGCAACTGGTCCACGAACTGCTCGTGGCGCGCATTATCGCTGCCGCGGGCCTTGATCAAGCTGGCGCTCGTTTCCTCGCCGATCACCTCGGCGGAGTACAAGTTGCGGAAGACGCTGGTGAGCAAGTGCGAGATGTCCTGGGTGCGCAGCGAGGAGGGGCGCAGACGCAGCAGCTGCGGCTCGGGTGGCGGCGGGAGCGCCCGCGACCACCCGCGACTGGGCCGGGTCGCGAAGCCGAACTGGAAGCTCTCCACGTAGGCACGGGAGGACGACAAGGGGGACCTTGGGGGGCTTCTGGACATGGCCAGTCGTGAGTCTGGCGCCCATGTTTGCCTCTCGTACTCGTAGGTCCCAGACTCTAAGGAGCTCCGCTCCGCCGTCGGCCCCTTGGTCTCCATGGCAACTGAGACGCTAACTCCTTGCCCCACTTCTACTTCCGGGCCCGCCTCTTCCGCCTTGCTTCCGCCCTGGCGAGCGTCTTCGGCTTCGTCCTTGCAAATCCTTGCATCTTCAGCACCGTCCCTCCTGACGCTGAATTTCCTGTGAGGAAAGGGTTAATTGACAGAACCAGCCTAATCTGGTTGCAAAATCTTACTCCTGACTACGTGCTTTCATCCATTCATTCTTTAATTTGCTCAGCAATTGTTCACAATCTACTTATGGTTGATTGTGTAAAACTTCTGTTTCAGGTCCAGGCTGGGAACTGAACATACCAAAGGAAGTTAGAACATACCAAAGGAAGTTGCATCTGCCCCTGGGGATCGCACCGTCGTGTGTGTGTGTGTGTGTGTGTGTGTGTGTGATATATATATATGAAGGTGGTGAGTGGAGAGGGAACAGTATAACAACTGCAGGTTAGTGACTTCAGGCCACCTTGGAGGCATGTGATGTTTGTCTAGAACCATAGTCTGTAGGGTGAGCCGTGGCTTCTTGGAAGAAGTGAAGACCAGGCAGAGATTTAAAAGGAAGAGTAGACTCATCATCATTAGTCAACAGGGGAGTGGAGATTAAAACCACAATGTGTTATCACTGCGAACTTAGTAGAATGGCAAAAAGAAAGAAAGACATTCTTGAATAAAGAGACCAAACAAGTGCTAGTGAATATGGGGAGCAACCAGAATTCTCATATACTGTGAATGAGGATACAAACTGGTTCAGCAACTCTGGAGAACAGTTTGGTAGTTTCCTACACAGTTACACATACAGCAGTCACACTGGAGGTATTTTCTCCAAGTGAAATGAAAACTATGTGCACGCAAAAGCTTGAACATAAACGTTTATGGCACTTTTATTCATCACCACTCAAACTAGAAAAAAAATCCTCCAATGCTCCGTAGACTGATGAATGGATAAACTGTAGTATGTTTATACCAAGGAATAGTGCTCAACAATAGAAAAGAAGCAGACTAATAATATACCCAACAGCATAGATGAATCTATGTTGGGTATATCTATGCTACCTATGGAATGGTTCCATTTATAGAACATTCCAGAAAATACATACCAAAAAATAGACCATTGGTTTTCAGGAGCTGCAGAATGGGGACTAGGTGTGACTTCAGAGGGAATTTCTTGGAGTGGTGGAATTGTCCTGTAACTTGATTGTGGTTATGCAACTATATGGATTATCAAACCTCACAGGATTGTACACTGTAAAGGTTGGATTTTACTGTATGTAAATTATACCTCAGTTTTTTAATTAAAAAAAGAATGCGTAGGAAAAGCCAATGGAGAAGGGAAAAAAGGGTGGGTATGCCATCTCCAGTGGTCTAGGTGTGCAAAAGCTACAAGAGAGCACAGGCTGGAAGAGAAAGCTACTACAAGTGGGAGGAAATGCAAGAAATGTAGATGTGGAATCAAGAGTTTGAGCGTGAAGGATGAGACTGATAGGAAAGGGCCAGGTCATAAATGGGTTTGAACACCACAATAGGAAATTGGAACTTTATACTGAGGACAGTGAGAAAGCCATCAAGGGTTTTAAGCCAGAGCATGTCATAGTCAGCTCTTTGTTTTATGAAGGTCACTCTGATTGCTGTGAGAATAGATAGCAGGAGGCAACAGGCACCTGGGAAATCAATTAGGAAACTATTGCAGAAGTTAGAAAAGAGATAAAGGAGCTTAGATGAGGGTGAGGGGAAGGGATTGGAGATAGATCTAAATGGTAGAATTGACAGGACTTGCAGGTGGATGATGGGATGTGAGAAAAAGGAAGAAAGAATCACTCCCGAGTGTCCTCTGTGTGTAGTTAGGTGGGTGATTCTGTCATCCACTGACATGGGGAAGAGGACTGTCCTTGTTCAGGGTGACAGCTTGAGACCACATTGTCCACTGTCATTGGCACAACTTGACTCTGCTCACAGTGGTATAATAAGCACTTTTTACTCCAGTGAGAGTGCTTGTCTTACAGCCCAAAAACCCACTTCCTGAGATGAGTCCCAAGATGTTGCCATCAGACCTGGGCCACTTCTGCCTCTCTTGGTTGAGGCTGGCTACCTCATCTGTACTTTTCTGTCCCGAGAGCTGGGAAGCCAGGACCCCTGCTCTGGATCTCCTCCAACTGTACCCTTCCCCACAAAGTAAGAATGTGCTTGCCCTGTGCCTGTCCTCCAGGTGCCTAGGAGCCCAAAATTATCCTGAGTCCATTTCCAGAGCCAGAGCAGGCTTCTTCTTTAACTCCCTCCTGCAGGGACTGACTGGGATGTGCAATAAGGGATAGCTTAATGGGGGACAGAACTAGGGCAACATGCCATTGGTCCAGCTTTCCATATGCATGTGAGGTCCTAGATGGTGCAGGAAGGAGCTATGTGTGGGAAGAAAAGTGGGAGAGTCTGGGGAGCCTGCCTTGCCTCTAATTTGCCTCCCATAAATAAATGGTCCTATCCATTAGGAATAGTTCCACATGTGGAGGCTCCCTGGCCCCCTTCTCTGTCCAGAACAGTTCCATGGATTCTTACCATTACTTTTGACTTCTCCATGGTGCCTCCAGATGGCCTCTGGGAAAGTCCCAGGGAGTCTGACCCAGCCCGGAAGAGGTGCCTCCCAGCAACTCTCGCTTCTGCATGACCCCAGCACAGGCACACCCTCTGGCCTCAGCTCCTCTGATCAGCTGACACTGTCTAACCAGGTTACCCTCGGTACAGCCACTCCATCAGTCCTCACCTGATGCCACTACCATTCCTTCTGACTGACACACTAACTCTTTTGCTTTCCCCTGTCTGTGCATCCCTGTCTCCATCCTCCTGTCCCTCTTCTGGGAGTATCTCTCTGCTTGATAAGCTCAGTGCATCCCTGATTCTGCTGCTCCCAGTATTCAGCTAACTGAATTAATGAGTGGCTCTTACCTGCACCAGTATCAAAGGGCTCAGGTCACCTTTGGGACCACTCACTAGCTCCCATCTGATGGGGACTTCCTCAGTGCAAAGGAAATTCCTTGTGAGCGGCCCTTTTCATTTTATCATTTTATAAGCTGCTCTGCGGACTGCAGCTTCTGTGTGTTTATCTCTGGGTTTCACACACACTTTTGATCTTTCAATTGTTTTTTTCACTTTTAAATTTCAAAAGGTCTACATTATCCTGGTAAAAACAAAAGTAAAGAAAACCTCCAACAGTACACAAAAAATAAAAAAAATAAGTGTCCTCAGTCCTTTCCTCCAGTTTATCAGATTATTTCCATATCTTTTCAGCTATTTTTTTTTGGTACAAACATTGATTTCTATATGGTCATTTTTAATATTTAAAAAACAAATGATACTGTCATATATATTCTTCTGCCGTTTGCTTTTTCACTTCTGTAACAACTCACAAAGGACATCTTTTTTTTACTACTATAAATAATGCTGTAATGAGCCACCTTTTAATATGTGTGCATACTTTGCATGGCTTTATAATGTTTCTGTGGGACAATATCATAAAATTTCTTGGTCAAAGGGTATGCACATTTTAGTATTTGGGATATTGCTATATTGCCCTCCAGAAAGATTATACCAAAGTAGACTCCACCAGCACTATGTGATAGTTTCTAAGCCTTTTAAACATGTTTTGACTCATATCCTAAATTTTATCCCTAGCCCACATTTCCCTTCTAAATTTGTACATCCATCTTATACCTGACATCTCCCCTTGGTTGTCTGAAGACATCAAAATAAAGTGCCTATTCCTCTTCAACTTTCCCCATTTCCCGTTATGGCAGCTCTGTCCTTCTAATTGCCCTGGTCAAAACCTTGGAGCCATCCTTGATTCCCCTCTTTCCCTCACAGCCCCACCAATAAATCCTGTTGGCTCTACCTTCAAAAACGTTTCCAGAATCCTACCATTTTATACAACCTCTAGTCCTACTGCCAGGCCTGAGCCACCATATCCTCCCACCTGCATTACAGCCAGAGTCCCTACCCTGGGCCCCACTTCAGCCTCTGACCCTCCTCTGTGACTTCTTCCAGCAGCCAGAAACATGAATCAGATCATGTCCCTCCTCCGCTTGAAACCTTCCAAGTGTCCTCCATTTCTCCCAGAATAAAAGCCCCTACAAGACCAGGTCACTGTTAACCTGACTCCAAGTGTGGCACCCCCTCAGTCTCTTAGCTCCTAGCACACAGCCCCCTTGAAATCCTCCAATTTATCAGAACTGCTCCTGCCTCAGGGCCTTGGTACTGCCCATTCCCAGTGCCTAGAATCCTCTCCCCCAGATAACCCTGAACAACTTAGTCTCTCACTTCCTTTGAGTCTGTTCAAATGTCACCTTCAGCAGCCAACTGATTTAAAACCTAACCCCGCCCAGGAACTCCTTTACCCTACTTTTTTTTTTTTTTTCATTACTAGAGATTAAACCCAAAACCTCATGCTTGTTAGGCAAACACTGTACCACAGAACTACATCCTCATCCCCTACCCTACTTGTTTACTTATTTTCATTTCCTTTCATCTTCTAATACAATACACAATTCTCCTCGTATGTTTATGATTATTGCAGCATCTCTTCTCTTTCCATTAGAATTTAAGCTCCATGATCACAGGGGATTTTGGTGAGTTTTGTATATGGGTGATTCTCTGGACTCTTGAACAGTGCCTTGTGTACAGTATGTGCTCAATAAATATTTATTGAATAAGCAAAATAGCAGAATAAAGGTTTTGGTGTCTTCAGTTCACACAGGCCTAAATGTGCCTCCTCCCTCAGATAAGGGTCAGAGGGCAAGTCTCCTGACGGCTGTCCTCACCAAGCACTGCACTTGCCTGTGGGGTGCCATGGGATAAGATGACCCTTGGGACTTAGTCCACAGTGAAATGAATACACGGTAAAATCCCATAAATACAGTTGTGGAAAAATAACTCCAAATAATGCCATACTATCCCAGGGTTACAAAGAGGCCCAGCAACCTTGTAGTCTATGGTGTAGTCTGTGTGGTCTAGACATCTTTTCCACATGGTCCCAGGGCCTTTGCTTTGCCAAAGCTGCTCTCTTGGGAGAGGCAGCCTTCAATTTTCCTCCAGATGTGTCTGGACTTGGGTCCAGGACCCTCTGGAGTGAGCTCAGCTGGGGTTCCACATACCTTGAAAGCACCAGGGGCATGCCCTTAGACAAAGAGCCTCTGTAGCCACCAGGATCTATAGAAGCCAGGTTGGGGACAGTTTTGGGGAGAGAGGACTCTAGCTCAGGCCCCTCATGCAGTGTTTATTTGTTTCTGGTAGTTGACATCTGTTATTTCAGCCTATTCCAGAGATGATGGTAGCTCCTGATTAAGTCACAGATGAAGTGACTTGTTCAAATTCTCACTGCAGGACACTGCAGGGCCCAGATTTAAACAACACTCACAACCCCCTGTGCCTGGGATGGAGGCACTAAAGACACAGAGGGGCAGAGTAAACCTCTATTTCACCTACTCAGGCTTGCTGTTTCATGGGGAAAGGTTAAGGCAGGACCAGTCCTGAAGCCACTTAGAGCCTGACCATCCTGAAAGATGGCATTCTTGGGTTGATAATCCCCTCCCCCCCACCAGGGCTTCCAGAGACAGTTGGGGGTGGTGAGATGCCTGGAACTCTTGTCATTGGGCAAGTGTGGGCCCTCCGTCACCCAAACTAAGCCTGCCACAGAGCGGATGAGTCACCAGGATCTCAGGGCATCTTACAGAGGTAACTGAGAACTGGGTTTTAAGGAGAGTCATTTAGGCACCTGGCCAGGGCTAAGCCCACACAGGGGAGTTGAGGGCAGAGGGAGCCAAATCCAGCAACTTTGTGGTTCAGTACAAAGCCTCTTGCTGTGTTTTTCCCACCCCCAGCCCTTCCACACACAGATGTACAGTCATAGCACTCAGACTTACATCCAGCAGAAGGAAGCAGTGTCTCCTAGCCTGTGAGAAAGAAGAGGTGCAGAGAGAAGGGAGGGGGAGAGGGCTGGAGTGACTTCAGGGCTGATCTGCAGGTCAGCACAGAGCAGCGGCCTACTTGCTCTGAGCAAGGTGTGGCCTAGCTCTTTTTTCTGGCAAAACTTGATTGCATGGGCCAGCTCTGAGTCAGCCCTGCCCATCCTGCTCAACAACCCCAGGCCAGTGGAGGAGGCTTCTAAAGGAGTTTGAGGTGCGTTTAGGGTAAGCAAGGGCAGAGGTAGTGCCACCACAGGCATCTCTGGCAGAGGGAAAGTCCAAGGTCACAGATAATGTTCTCAGAGACAAAAAATAGGAATGATGATTGAGATAAAGCCATGCCAACTACTGGTGTCAGAATTTCACTGTGTCTGCCTGGGAAGAGGGTTTGGGAGATCTGGCTTGCTGAGGAGAGGGGCTAGCAGGCCCCAGGGGTGTCAGAGATCCAGGTGGGAGGCTCCAAGGCTCGAAAAGTTTCTGGGAAGAGAGCAGGGCCTTGGAGAGGGGAGGCAAGGGCAGAGAAGGGACCCCCCCCCCCATCCTCTCTGCCCCCAGGCTAGAGGTCCAAAGTGAGGCCTGCCAGTATGAAACTTGCTCATCCCTCAAAAAACATCGACTATATCCCTGAGTTTGTTGAAGGGAAATTAAGGAGGGTTCTGAAAACCTGCCCAGGGCAGCAGGACTGGAGTTGAATGTCAGATCAGGAGCTAGCCCCACTATGTGTTTGTGTGGTGGGGAGAGGGGGCATGCCCAGCTCAGGGGCTCTCTAAAGTCCTGACTCTCTCAGTTCTCAGAACCTGAAGGCTGTCTCTCAGTTCTTTCACACCCCTTACTTAGGCCTGATTGTGCCCAGAAGAAATGGGGTTGAGGTGAGCCAGGTCTCCTCTGGGAGAGATCACTAGCTTCTGCCAGACTCTCACATTGACTTTATCAGCCCAGATAGCTTCACTGGGGGACCTAGCACACCTCCTCCTCATTTGAGAAAGCTGTCTCCAGTTTCTTCCCAACCTGAGCCCAGCTCTCCCCCAGGGACTTCCAAGTGGGCAAAGGTGGGCAGCAGGATCCCTGGACCTTCCCCAGGAATCTCTGAGCACCCTGTAAGGAGTTTCTGGGTCCTGGGCATTGAAGGGCTGATGTTTATGTAGGGGGTCTCTTGTCAGATAAGCCCCTGAGGAGGCCGTCGGAAGAAGGGACCTTAGAGGTCTTCCCCACTCCGCTGCACAGATCGCTGGGACTTTTGGGATGTGGACTTTTGGGATGAGGACCCAATGCTACACTCCCTGCACCTGTTGGCCACTTTCTCCCACCCCTTATGAAGCACAGTCCTGAGGTCAGAAACCTCCGAGCAAGTGGGAAGGGCCTTCCCGTGGACAGGGTCTAGGTACTGCTCCCCAAAGACCTCCAAGTCCGTGGCCCGTGCATTCATATCGCAAAAGGGAAAGCAGATACTGGGGGAGCTGTCGCTCAAGCCTAGACGCTCTCTTTCGCAGCAACCCGGCTGGGTGTCTGACTTTTAAGTGATCCCTTCCCCGGGATGAGGCCGGATTCTTTCCAGCCTCATCTAGATCCGGGCGAGGCTCCCACTGGCAGGGCGTGGGGCTGGCTGTCCGCGCTAATGACAGGGCCCGCGGCCTGTGGGTGGCAGCAGCGGAGGAAGCGGGAGGGATCTGACTATTTCGGGACGAGGCACACCCACTGGCCGGGGCCGGGGTTGGCCCGTCTTCCCGGCCCCTGGCTCTGCCTCCTTCCCGATCCCCAGGAGGGGGCGGGGAGGGACGCGGGTTGGCGGATCCGGAGGGCGGGGGCGCTGGCCTAGGGGGCGGGGCGGTGTCCCGGGCCCACCCCCGTCCTCCACCCACCTCAGTCCATTCTGGTCCCTACACCGCACTGCGCTCGGACCCGGGGCCGCCTGCGCTGTCGCTGCTCACGTGAGTCCCGCGGTGCCCCCTCCCGCCGCGCAGCCGGAGGGGCATGGACTCGGGCCGGGACTTCCTGACCCTGCATGGTGAGTGTCGGGCCCGCGCGAGCGGGGAGATCCTGCAGGGGCCCACGCGGGGAAAGCCGTTCCCCGCACTGGGTAGGGGATCCCAGCTCCTTCAGCCGCCTCTGCAAGGCCCCCGGACGGCTCCTTGCTCGCTTCGCTGGGCTGGAGGAAATCTCAGCCCGCGGTTCCCAAATAGGAATCCTGGGTGTTCCAGGCTTGTCCCTAGACCTGGCCCGGGAGGTCGGGAACGGTACAGGTCAGAAGACTTCTTCTCCCTCGGGGACTCCCCCTTGTCCCGGTCTGTATTCCACGGTTCAGATCGCTTGAAGGGACCGAGGGGGAAAGGAAGCAGCATCCACGAACCAACTGACTCTTCTCCGCCCGGTGCAACCCATCCTTAGAGGTTCCTTAAAGTCCAGGCGTGCCTGGACCGCGTCAGGCCGCGCGGGTGTGGCACGGTGAGGGTGTAAGGGGGTGGGGCGAGGAGGTGCCAAGTTTGGCTGAGGTCGGGCCCTGCAGCCTTAACTGCCCAGCGCAGAAATCGTAGTCAGCGATCCTCGGGCTTGGAGGAGCAGTCTGATCTCCGCATCGGCGCACCCTCCCGGTGAGGGAGAGCCAGGTCTCAGCTCCAGCCGCCGGCCGCTCCATCCTTTGTCCAGAGAGCTTTGTTTTCTGTCATCTGGGCCAACTACTCACCCTATCACTGTCCTTCCTGCAAAGAGGGGAGTCTGGACTCCTGATTGCAAGTTCTGGAGGCCTCTGGGAGAGGAGGGGAGGGGAGCAACTTAGCTTCTTTTTGCTTCAGGTGGGGAACTAACCCACATTTGGGGGGGCCTTTGTACTCCTGTTCTCCCAGAGCATATACCAGCTCAGCAAACCCTGCTCCTCTCACACCAATCACTGCTCAATTATATATTCCTCTCTTTTTCAGTGCCCTTGGAGTTGGAGTCTTTAGGTTCCACGACCCATCCATCTAAACCATTCAAAGATGGTAAACAGTCTTCCGTCCCTCCACTCCAGTCCCCTGAGAGTTGCAGCCAGCAGTCAGCCCCCAATCTGTTTTACGTTTCTCTGTTGGCCCAGACCTGGTCCCCAGAGTCCATAGAGACCAATAGCCAGAGTTTCTCAAAGCCATCTTGTCTAGCTGGGTCATGGAATCCCTGCCCCTTCTTCTGTTCCCTCTCTCCTCCCCCAGGTCAGAGGTGTCCTGAGTGCTCCTGGCAGACTGGTGGGAAGGGACCCAGGGCCACCTGCGCTGGACAGTTCTGTGTTCTCTCTTACCACCCATTAGCTAGTGCTGTATACCCTGTGGACTGCCACCCATTCTCTACCCACCTCACACTAAGACCTTCTTAAAGACCTCTGGTTGTCTCTGACACAGCAGCAGCCTGGCTCCTGTTGGAATGGCCTCCATCCCTGATATCTTGTGTCTTTGCCCAGCATTTCTCCTGGGGGGCAGTCCTGGTATCTTTTCCAGCAACAAAGACACATGGAGGGTCAGTCAGAGGCTCCCAGACTGGTGGCATGGGTTTGGCCACCCTGGATCATCCTGTTTGGGACCAGTC
The DNA here is from genome assembly GCF_047511675.1 of Marmota flaviventris. Classification (NCBI taxonomy): domain Eukaryota; kingdom Metazoa; phylum Chordata; class Mammalia; order Rodentia; family Sciuridae; genus Marmota; species Marmota flaviventris. The sequence goes on along the minus strand of NC_092498.1, from coordinate 196,433,299 downwards.
TTCTGAATGCATGACTCAGTCCAGCCCTTCTTCCAGGGATGGCATAACACCGTGACTCCAAACTGTCTTCCCTTAAGGCCCCACCACTTCTAGTTCAGCATCCCAAGTAACCTCCATTAACTGCCTTCTGTCCACATTGCAAACAAGATGGGGAAGCAAGACCTGTTAAGGAGAATTGATGGTGAGAAGGGTGGTCACTGTACCCCATGCTGTTCCAGGTTGTTGACACTTTGATTGGAGAGTTTGCATCCCCTTCACAGTGTGTATCACAGCATTAGATGTGCTGCTGGACCAAATTTCTAGTGTGGAAAGTTAGGGGTCTGCAGCAGGAATGCCCTCTGAGTTCCCCCCATTTGCTTGGGGTCTATAGGCTCACCTAGATATGAAATGTCCCTTTTTTCCCAGGAGCAGTTTACCCAAAGGCATAAATTCTGGAAGGAAAATACCTGAGTTTGGCTTGGCTTCTTCATGTCAGAAAATCCTTTAATTATCCCATCTGTAAAGTGGGGGATAATATACTACCTTCCTCATAGGGTTGTTGTAAAGATGAGGCATTATCTATAAGGCAGTTAGAACAGCACCTGGTACTCAGTGCTGTGGTGTGTTTCTGCAGGATGACCTTTCCCAAGTTGCCAGGTCCCGTGAGTTGTACCTCCAAATTGCCATGTCCAGTCAGTTGTTGTCTACACTTCTTTGGGAGATGATGAGGCACCATAAGGTCATCCCTAACTAAGGAAAGTATGTCCAGAACTGATGCAAGCTCTTTCTGCTGCCTCAGAAGCCCTCCAACTGATATTACAGTTCCCATCCCCTTCTACCCACCCTGATTTCTCTGCTGTCTTTATTTTGGCTAGACCTTCTCCAGCATGTTCCCAGATGTACTGAAAGGGCATGACCCCTGAGGTCCCCCTTTACTGAACATATTCACCTCCACTAACTTTTCCTATACCTGAGCCCTCCTGTCTCACTGCAAGGACAGGCATTGGTAAAAGTGGAAGGTAGAGGGGCTTCATCTTGGTCCCAGGAGATCTGAGCTCAAATTCTAGCTTTGCTTCTATTTGCAATATGACCCTTTGCCTCTCTGGGCTCATTTTCTCATCCATGGGATGGATAACAATGCATATTTCACAAGGGATGTTATAAGAATAAAATCATGCATCGGGAGTTCTAGGTTGCCTAAAAAGCAACCTCTTGGTACCCCAGAGCAAGTTGGGGTGACCAGCTCACCTTAGCTACTCCTCAGTTATGTTTCAAAGCTGTCTATCCCTGGGGTTCCATACTCACATTACAGACACCCAGTTACTTACACTGCTCTTAACCTTTTGGTGCCATAGGCCATTTTAGCAGTCAAGTAAAACCAGTACACCCTCTCAGGATCATGTTTTTAAGTACATAAAATAAAGCACATAAGATTCAAAGGAAACAAATTATATGGAGGTGTGATTCTATCCACAGGTTCTTGGGAGGTCCTTCTTCCAGTAAAAAAACCTCTGCATGGTTACTTTATGACACCAGCTACTGTTATACTCTTCTCCTCCCACTCCAAAGGAAGAATAGGTTTTTCTGTGTCCATATTTCAGTTCATTTGCACTAATGAAACTTGCTCATTATTTATTCTCTGTGGTGTGACTTAGGCAAGTCACTCTGCACTTCAGTCTGTTATTATTGCTGTGCTTTGCCAGTGACTCACTGTTGTTGCAGTGAGGCGAATCGCGAACTCTTCAGAGGCTGAAAGTAAAAAGAGGAGTGACTCAGGCCTCTGGGTGGCGTCCTGACCTTGGCACACAGTAGGGGTTCAATAAATAATTGCTGGGTGAATGAAAGGGAAGTTGTGATGCGGGTTGAAAGGACCCACTGTTCCCAAGCACATTGGCAGCCCAGTTTTGTACAAAGTTGCAGCCGTTCTCATCTATTCATCAAGACAGGCCTGCATTCAAGGCAAGCCTGCGTTAATGGGCTCTTTTAAAGTCAGCAATTTTTTTTTTTTCCAGAATGCCATTTGCATCTGGCTATACCTTGGGGATTACCCCACTCGGATGGGGAAACTGGGGGAACAGATCCGCCTAAGGATCACAAGTGAGACAACAGCAAAATAAGTCACAATGAACTCATTGAGTAATTGAGATACAATATTTGGCGAGCTCGGTTGCCTGGCCCCGCCCCATTCGATTCTCTGTAGCCCACACGATTCCCCTGACCCGCTCGGTTTCCCCCTCCCAGACCTGGTGTCCTCTGCCAGTGTCAGGGTTGGAGTTGGACTTCCCGGCTCAGCCCCACACTCCTCCCATCCCTGGCCGGTCCCAGCCGCCAAAAGCCGAGGTTCCGCCCCTCCCTGACTAGACACCGCCTCTCCAGTGAGGATCCTCCCCGTCTCGCTCCGCCCCTGGCCTGCTTCCTGGATGGGGTTCTGCCTCCACGTCGCCTCCTGGGCGGTGGCTTCCTTGCTGGAACCCCGCCTTCTGGGCTTGCCTCTTCCCGCGTCTCAGATCGCCTTCACTTCGGGGGCTTTGCCAAAGATGGGCTTCTTAGCCTGGCGCGGTGGTGCACGCCTGCAACCCCAGCGCCTAGGAAGGCTGAGACGGGAGGATCGCGAGTTCAAAGCCAGTCACAGCAAAAGCAAGGCGCTAAGCAACTCTGTGAGACCCTGTCTCTAAATAAAATACAAAATAGGGCTGGGGTTCAGTCCCCAGTACAATAAATAAATAAATAAATAAATAAAAGATCGGCTTCCTGGGCTGAGTTGATCCCACTTGTGCCTCCCCAGCTCGACCCCTCTGCCTGTCCTCCTGGGTTCGGGTCCCACCTCCTCCGCCTACATTCGGCTCTCGCTCCACCTACCAGGGGCATAGACCACGCCCCTCCTGGATTGGCCCCGCCCACCAGGGCTTGGCTCTGCTCCTTACGGCCACGCCCCTCCGAGCCCAGCCCCACCTCTTGGTTTTAGTTCCGCCCCTGAAGGTTGGACTGCCAGTGATTCCTCCTGTTGGAGCCTGCAAGGCTTCTGAATCAGATTTCACGGTGGCAGAGGCACACTGTAAAGCGACATGCAGTGCCTGGGGGTCCCAAGCCGGAGATGGAGCCGGAGATGGAGCCGGAGCCGCTCCAGGGAGCTTTACCTGCAGCAGCAGAGCCTCAAGGTGGCGGCACTCAATGGGCAAAGGCTGGGTAAGGGACACCAAGAACATTGAGAGCTGTGGGGAATGGGAAAGCAGCTGGAACAGGACACAGACTACTTGTCCCTGAGCTTCCAGCCTTTGCTTGCACTTGGAGCCTTTGTTTAATTCTTCTGTGGGGGTGTTTGCCGTGGTGGCACGTGGGGATGAGTACTATGGGGATTAGTTACCCTTCTGATCTAACTCAGCTCCTCCAAAGTTTTCCAACCCTTGTCACCCACACCCCCTCCTGTGCATAAATTTCTGAGACATCACTGGAGATATGACCCAGTGTGTAATTGATATGACTCTGTAATCGAATGAGATAATCAATCAAGACTGTGTGTAGTCCAGGTATGCCCATATGTGACAAGCGACAGTGGGTAACTCAGTGGTGACTGAGTGATGATCACACATGTGGTATTCTGGGGCCACTGTGAAGTGATGATGGTGTGCAATGCTATGTAACCAAGTGTGTGACACTGTGGTACCAGGGGTGTCTGCGTGTAACCAACTGTGACGGTGTATGATCTTCTGTGATACTGTGCAACATAGTGTGACTGTGTATGATAGATGTGACAGTGGGTGACCCAAGGTGACTGAGTGATTCTGTTATTCTGTGTTATGGTGTGCGTATGTGTATATCTTTTCTTTTCTCTTTTTGGATTTTCTGATGTTGATACTCTGTGGCTGTGTGACTCTGAGTGGTGGCTGCATAAAATAATGTTTCGTAGCACTGACCCTGTGGCCTGCTCCTGAGTCCTGACTTCACCATGCAACTTCCTTCAAGCTCAGTTTCCTCATCTATAAAATGAGGCTAATGATACTGCCTTCCTCTTAGGATTGTTGGGGGGATTATATACTCAGTGTACTGCTATTATATACTGCCAAGAACAGTATCTTATTCAAATATTAACTGTTATTATGGTGGCTGCTATTATTACTGCTATGATAATGATGTTCTAACTCTGTATATTATGTGGCTATATGTAACTAAGGGTAACACTGTGCAACTCCATGTGACAATGCTGGGGGGGGGGGACAGTGTATCATGTGTGTGGCTCATTATGTCTTTGATGTTGTATCTGGCGGTGTGATTGTGATAGTGTATCTGTGTGGCTATGTCTCAGTGTACTGCTATGGATTCCAGGCCCAGTGTGTCTTCAATATGTATCACCCTAGGTACATGGGCAGGACTCATAGCACCCCCTGGGTTCCCACTGGCACCTGCAGCACCATCTGTGCCTTCTATATGCCACCTCCTTGATGCAACTGGCCTGGGCAGGTTAGTGAAGCCACAGGGTTAACCCAAGGCCCCGAGCTCAGTGCTCCTCCCGGTCCTCCTACAGGCAGAGAAGGTGCTACAGCTGAGTGAGTTGGGCTTGGTGAGGGGTGCCACATGCTTCCTGTGTGATAAAGGAGCAAGGGAGGTGGGGGCATAAGCCCAGAGGGTACCCACTGAGGCTAAGAGATGGAGATACCTGCTCAGATTTCCCAAGGGCCCAGAAGGCAGTGACCGTGATCTTTCTGGAATTATCAAGGCACACCTTGGGACTGAGGTCTCCCTCCTGGCAGCTGTGTCTGCAGCTGGGGACTTATCTCTGCCTGACTTCATACAGGGCCATAGCCTGGCTCCAGAACAGGATGAGCATGTCATCTCTTCATGGTGTTTTCCAAACTAGGAGGGTGGGGCTCACCTTCTACTTCCTGACAACCCCCATACCCATCTGATCTGTTAGCAGTGGCTTGCCCTGATGTGTACCCAGCTTAGGGAGTGGGGTACTGGCCATCTAGATGGTAAGGAGGTGATCCTTTCAGCTGTAGATAGAACAGCCTTAGATAGAAGAGTGAAATCTCCCAGCAGAGGGCAGAGGTGGCTGTCTCCTCCGACACCCTGGGAACTCCCTTACTCTCCCTCTTGTGTTTGGCTTGTCATATACAGCCCGTGGTTTGGAACATTCTGTAGAAGCTCCTTTCTCCTCCACTAGCCTCCCCTTGGGTTGGAGAGGAACTTCTCATGCTAAGGCACAGTGTTTTCTGGAAGTGACTGGACAGACTGGACAGGTCTGGGAAGTCACGTTAGACTGTTGTTTCTGAAGAAGCCCAGGGATGCCTCCCCCGTCCAGCATTGCTCTCACCTAGGGCTCATGGGGGAACAGAGGGACAGAGAGAGGAGGAGTTGCCTAACGCCATAGGGGAATGGGAGTGAATGTTAGCACAGGGCTTGGTCCCTACTGAAGGCAGGAGCTTGGGAGGGATAGAGAACGTGTGGGTGGCTGAGACCTGGGGAAGTTGTTCAGAAGGTTCTGAAGGCCCTGCAGATGTGTGGGACAGGCTACCTAGGGGCATGGGACATGGATAAAGTGGGAGAGGATATCAGAAATTGTGAATCTGGGCTCAGAAAATAAAAGTTTATGGCTTGATGAGGGCTACCCAACATAGGCCTAAGCACAAGTCCCTCATTAGACTGGACCTTTGGGGTCCCTGATGCCACCACTCTGTTGGAGTAGCAGTACAAAGATGGATGATAGGCCACATAGTTTAGGAAGAAGTGAGGTAGCCAATCAACTTTGAACAGAGATGGCTGCTGAACTCTACGTGCACACACACACACACACACACACACACACTCACACACGTATAGATGTAACTATATATTAAATTGATGGGTTATTAAGGTGTGGGTTGCAGATCTATTTCATCACAGTTGGCACAGGATCTGCTTGGGACTGAGGGCTTCTGAGAAACCAGGCTTGGTGTCCCCATAGTGCCTCCTGTCAGGACCTGTAGGACAGAAGGCATTGCATCTTTGAGAACCTGTGCTTCAGGCCAGCCTGCATCTCTGAGAGCAGTGGAAGAGTTGAGCAGAAGGTGGGTCAGGCCACCAGGGTTCTGGGTCCTCCCTGTGGGCTCTGCATGAGTCCTTCTGAAGGGACTGCTCTGTGCTTTGTTTCTGTACCTCCAGGGGCCCCAGACCCAGGGCCCTCAGCAATGGGGGTGGAGCAGAAAGGAACAAGGGCATCCCAGCAGGCCAGACACAGGCCACAGTGGGCTTATCATTCTCTTATGGGGAAAAGGTCAGAGACCTGCTCAAGCAGACTCTAGTCAGGGGTCAGGGAAGCAGGGAAGAGGGTGGCAAGTATAGGTCCTACATTGACCACAGTGTCCACACCAAGAACTACATTGTGGTTGTCTCCAAAGACCTGGGCCTCATCTCACTTGAAGTTAGAGCTCGTGTATGAGATGGGTGGTATTATTATCTCATTTTATAGATGGGAAAGCAGAGGCCCAGCCACATGAAGTCACTTGTTCAGGTCACACAGGGGTCAGGTAGGGTGCCCAAACCCAGGCACTAATTATCCTGGGGCCACTGGAGTTGAGAGGTTGTTTGGCTCCATGGTGCCCTGGGGTCCATTTCCATCTGTGTCTGCCCTCTCTCCCCACTGTATGGCCTGATCTTTTGATTCCAGATTCTTTTGGTCCACTCTAATCCCTACAGGTGACCAGGAAGGGCTCATCATTTCCTAAGGTTCTGTTCCTCCAGGAACCAGTGCTTCTTGAATTAGCTGCCCCCCACTTTGCCCAGTCAGCTATGGGGGACAGATCACAGTGTATGGGTATGGTCTTGGATGGGCAAGAGTCCTGTGGTTTGCATGACTGCATCAGCTGCTGTTGGAGGTGACTCCCGCCCGGAGGAGGCAGGCATGGGAGTAGGCTGGAGTGGGGGATAAGGTGGGTAAACAGAACTGAGGAGGAGGCTGGAGAAACGTGGGCTGAGAGGGTCCAGAGGTGGGCACGGCCAGTGTGGAGCCAACGGCAGCAGGGACCCTGGTGGAGGAGGTGATACCTTACTGGTGTTGACCCCTCAGGCCTGCAGGATGACAAGGACCTACAGGCCCTGCTGAAGGGCAGCCAGCTCCTGAAGGTGAAGTCCAGCTCATGGCGAAGAGAGCGCTTCTACAAGTTGCAGGAGGACTGTAAGACCATCTGGCAGGAGTCTCGCAAGGTCATGAGGTCCCCAGAGTCACAGCTGTGTGAGTATCCTGGGTCACAGGGGAGGGGGCAGAGTATGGATGGGGTTCAGTGGGAGGAGCCAGTTAAATCACTTGTAGAGAATCTGAGGTCTAGTCTGGGTTGGAGAGGGCAGCTGTGTAATCAGGACCACATGTTAGAGTTCCTCGGGGTGGGGATGCATAACCAAGACCAGAGAAGGGCAGAGCCAGGCTCAGCAGCAGGGAGGGAGCTGGACAGGGTTGCTTGAATCACAGGTATCCTCCAAGTGTGGGAAGGAGGGAAAGTTGGGTGAGTTAGCATTCCAGGTGTGGTAGTTCAAAAGACAGGCCCAAAGTCCGGAGACAGATAAGGCCCTTCCGGGTATCAGAGCCCAGGGTGTGAGGTGGGGCCACAGGAGGCAGATCCTCTGAACCTGGAGCCATAAGAAGTTGGGGTGGAGCAGGGCTAGGATACACAGAGAAAGGCCACTACTGGGGCACTCCCTCAAGGAGGATGTGGGTGTGAAGGCTTTCTGGAAACTTCTGAAAAGGCCTAGGAACCCAAGGGCTTGGGCTGCAGATTCTGTAAAATGAGATGTTCTTGTCTACATGTGTACTTAGTGGAGAAAATGTTAGATGAGTTCCACCCAACGGAAGGATCTGCAGTGAAGGAAATGTTATCTGTTCTGTCCATTATGGCAGCCACCAGCCACAGGTGGCCGTTGAGCCCATGAAGCATAGCTAGTGTGACTAAGGAACTGAGTTTTAAATTGTATTTCATTTTACCTAATTTATATTTAAATATCCACAGGTAGATCTAGTGGCTACTCAATTGGATAGTGCAGATAGATCATTCCAGTCTCTGGGTATATGGATGGGGTCACTGGCAAGTCTGGAGAGAGCAAGACTAGACTTGGTGACTAGAAGGAAGGAAAGGTTCCACCCACGGAGAGGGCTTCTAGTAGGGTGCCTTTAGGGTGTGAGTCATGCAGGTCTCTGAGTAGAGCAGGGCAGGGTCTGAGGGGGATCGAGCTCTTGTGTGTTCTCAAAAATCTCCCTGAGCCTGTGTCTGCCCCAGCCCAGCCTGCTGCTTTCCAGTACGGGAGTGACGCCCTGACCTTGCCTTTATGGCGCCAGACAGGCTCCTTCACTGGGCTCCTGCCCTGATACAGGGTTTCCTGTTAGAGGCTAGTGGGGGGTGGGGGTGTGGTGGGAACAGGGATCTCACACCGAGAGTCCTGGGAATTCCTTGAACCCTGCCACCCCCACCTGCCAATACACTTACATGACTCCCAGTGTTGCCTAGTGCTTGGTGGGGAGCCTGTGGGACAGAGGTCAGATAGAGGAGTAAGAGACACAGGCTATTCCAGCAGGAACCCGCATCTGGGCTGGTGAGACCAGAATCTCATACTGGGACAGCCATGAGCAAAAGGGCAGGAACAGCATTCAGGCAGGTGACCCCGTGTGAGCAAAGGTGCACAGGTGAGTCTGAGGGGCTGTGCCCTGAGAGGAGGTGCCGCTGGAGTAACAGGGTCAGGAGAACAGGTGCTCTTGGGTAAGGAGCATGGCCCGAAGAGGCTTTCGTCCAGGTCAGACACACAAGACAGGCCTCCTGCTGAGCATGCCCGTTGGTGCTCCCTTCTCTGGGTGAGCAGTGGGATTGCTGTTCTTACCTGTTCTTGACCCCTGGGGAAACTGAGGCCAGGCAATGGAGGGCTGGCGCATCTCCCATTTCTCTTTGGCTCTGGTTTCTGCTCTCTATCTCCCTGTGGTCACTGGTTCTCAGCAGAGAGGGTGTTATCAGCAGTGGGGACAGCTGGACTTTATCTCTGGGCTTGGGGGTTTCCATGCTCTAGGCTTCCTGTTTTCAATCCCAGCTGGGGGCAGCTGCAGCTATACCTGCTGTGGGGCCTCATGGGGAACATAAGGATTAAGCAGGGGTATGCTCTGCACCGCAGATGGCTGGGGCTCACATGTCCCCATTCCTCAGAGCCTGTGGCCAGGGTTAGGTACATGCCACACATGTGGTCGGCAGGTGGCTGGGAGGCCCCTGACACTCAGGGTGGTGTTGGGCTCAGGGAAGGACAGGCAGGCCTTTCAGTCAGAGGCAGTCTAGGACCCAGCACAGTTGGATGAGTGTGGCTCAGGATGGGTGTGTGGCAGGATCCTGCCTGGATCCTGCTGCTGAGAGGCTCAGCATGTGCCTGTCTAGTGGGACTGGTTCTCTGTGAGGCCAGTGGCATGGCAGGTACCTAGGGTCTTGTCTCCCCCTGAAGTTTGGAAGGCTAGGCTCTGACAGAGCTACCTCTGGCTCCTGAGGGCTGAATTTTGTAATCTCTCAGACCCTTGAGGACACACTTCATCCTGCCTCTTGGGACTCTGGAGGGCAGGGCCTTCCTGCAGCCCTCAGAACACGTACAGACACAGGACAAGGCTTTGATACACTTCTGTCCCTGTCTTTGGCCCTCTGTCCCCACACCCCAGGCCAGGGCTGACTGACAGCCCCAGTCTCCTAAATGGTCAGGAGAGGGGCCTGGAAGCTCTCATAGTAGTGGGGGAAAGGACAGGTCAAAGTCCAGTACAATCAGGAAGGTACCTGACCCCTCCCTCTCACAGGTGTCAAGCTCCAGGGTGGCCTCCCTCTCCCCATCCCAAAGACCCCTGTCCTACCCCAGTCCTCTCCCCAGGGCCTACTCCTTGCATCACCGAGTTGGGGGTTCTGGGGTCCCACTTGCCCTTCCCCCTCTGAGATCTCTGTCTCCGTCTCTCTGTGCATTTCCACTTTGCCCACTGTGGCTGTCTCAGGCTGTCTCTACCTCAGTTTGTCTTTCTCCCACTTTTTGTCCCTCCTCTGCCCTCCTGTCCTCCTCCCTTCCTTCTCTCTGGACTCAAGGCCTCAACTCTGATCCTGGTGGCATCTCAAAGCAGTTTCCCCCCCAACTTCGATCTTGTCCACGTCAGAGGCAGGGACTGACCTCGTGCTCTGCCTCCGCTACCACCGTACCCCTCTTGTAGTCTCCATCGAGGACATTCAGGAGGTACGGATGGGGCACCGCACAGAGGGACTGGAGAAGTTTGCCCGAGATGTGCCCGAGGATCGCTGCTTCTCCATTGTCTTCAAGGACCAGCGCAACACACTAGACCTCATCGCCCCGACACCAGCCGACGCCCAACACTGGGTACAGGGGCTACGCAAGATCATCCACCACTCGGGCTCCATGGATCAGCGACAGAAGCTGCAGCAGTATCCTCTTGGTGGCCGTGAGTCCAGGCCTGGCCTGTGGACAGGCTGTAGTTGTCCCTGGGCAGCCTGGGCATGGAAGATGGCTTAGTCAGTTGTGGCTGCTGTAACTAAATAGCGTAGTTTGAGTGGCTTAAACAACAGAAGTTTATTTTCTATCTGAAAGCTGTAAGTTGGAGGTCAAGGGGCCAGTAGGGTCGAGGCCTGGGGAGGGCCCTCTCCTGGGTTTGCAGATGTTTGCCTTGGCAGTGCGTTCTCACATGGCAGGAAGGAGACTAAGGCTCTCTGGTGTCTCTCCTGTAAGGGTACTAATGCCGTCTTGAGGGCTTCACCCTTATGACCTTATCTAAACGAATTTCTTCCCATCTCCAAATACCATCACACTGGAGGTCAGGGTTCAACACACGACGTTTGTTGTCTAAATGTCAATTCGGTCTGTAGCAGAGGGGAATAAGGGAAGGTGCATGGAGCCTCCTTTGGTCTACTCCGACCCAAGGCCAGACAGATTTGGAGCCCCTGACACTCCCTAGAGCCCCTCTGTAAAGCGTGGGAGATCGGGAAGGCTCAGGGGAGCAGCTTAAATCAGTGGGAGACTTTGTGTGGGGAGTTCTAATCATGTTTTCTAGAGTTACCATACTTACCACCTCTGGGAATTGAGAGACTGGGGTACCTACCTGTGCCCTGTTGTAGGCAGTCGTCAGGTTCCCCTGGGCCTGGTGTTCAAGCCAGCTGTGGGCTTAAAGTAACTTCAAAATCTAGTTGCACAACAACATACTAGTGTATGATCCAAAGTGCTCAGGCTTCTGTCACATAAGGATCTAGGTAGAACCAGTTCAGCCTCCCCCCCTTTTTAATGACAACTTTATTGATGCATAATTCACAATCCATGCAATTAACCTTTAACACGTTGAACCTGATTCGGTGCTTTTTGGTATATTCCCAGTTCCGCAACCATCCTCACAATCAATTCTAGAACATTTTTATCACTTCAAAAAAGAAACCCTGTACTCTTTATCTGCCACTTCCCATTTCCCCTCAGCTCCAGGGGTAGACAGCCACTGATCTACTTCCTGTCTCTATTTGCCTGTTCTGGACATGGCATATAAGTGGAATCACACAGTCTTTTGAGACTAGCTTCTTTTATCTAGCATAATTATGTTTTCAACTTGCATTCATGTTGTAGCACATATCCACAGTTCATTCTAGCTAATATTCCATTGTATGGATATGCCATGCTTTATTTATCCATTCATCAATTGATGGATATTTAAGTTATTTCCATTTTGTGGCTTTTATCTAATTTGCTCTTCACATGGTAGAATAAGTTTTGTGTGGACATATGTTTTCATTTCTCTCAAGTGAATTCTGTATTTAACCTTCTAAGGAACTGCCGAACTGTTTGCCAAAGAGGTTGCACTAATTTACATTCTCACTAGCAGTATGTAAGGGTTTCAGTTATTCACATTCTTGATAACACTTGTTGTTTGTACTTTGTGGTCCTTCCTTTTTATAGCTGATTTTTTTTTTTTTTTTTTGGTACTGGGCATTGAACCCAGGGTCACTTAACCACTGAGCCACATCCCCAGCCTCCTTTTGTATTTTATTTAGAGACAGGGTCTCACTGAGTTGCTTAGGGCCTCACTTTAGTATATTCATATGCTCAGGATCCTCCTGCCTCAGCCTCCTGAGCTGCTGAGATTACAGGTGGTGCACCACCACACCCATCCGTGTTGAATGTTTTATTAGAGGTACTTTTGTGGATGTGAAGTAGTATCTTATTATGGTTTTCTTTGCACTTCCTTGATGGAAAATAATGTCCAGCATCTTTACATGTTTGTTGGCCATTGTATTTCTTCTTTGGAGAAATATCTATTCAAATCCTTTGCCTATTTTTATTGTTGCTAAGCTCTTTTTAAATGGATCTACTTATCTATTTATTTTGGTACTGGGGATTTAACCCAGGGGCACTTTACCACTGAGACACATCCCCAGCCCTTTTTTATTTTATTTTTTTTTATTTTGAGACAGGGTCTCACTAAATTGCTGAGGGACTCACTAAGTTACTGAGACTGGCCTTGAACTTGGAATCCTCCTGCCTTAGACACCAGAGTCACTGGGATTACAGGCATGCCTCTAGACCTGGCTATTTATTTTATTTTATTTATTTATTTTTAATGTATATTTTTAGTTGTTGTTGGACCTTTATTTTATTCATTTACGTATATGCAGTGCCGAGAATCAAACCCAGTGTGTCACACATGCTAGGCAAGGGCTCTATGATAAAATACCCATAATGTAATACACATACCCTCTTAACCATTTTAAAGTGTACAGTTCAGTAGTGCTAAGTATATTCACATTGCTGCATAAGCAGCTTCCAGAGCTCTTTTTGTTTTGCAAAACTGAAACTCTATATCCTTTAAATGAAAACTCCTCATTCTTCCCCTACCCCCACTCCTGTCCCTGGCAATCACCATTCTATTTTCTGTTTCTATGAATCTGTCTACCCTAGGTTCCTCATATACAAGTTGGGATCAGACAATTTTTGTCTTTTTATGACTGATTTATATCACTTAACATAATGATCTCAAGTTTCATTCATATTATAGAATGTGTTAGAATGTCCTTTAAATTTTTTTTTTCAGCTGTAGATGGACACAATGTCTTTATTGTTTTTATTTATTTTTATGTGGTGCTGAGGATGGAACTCAGGGCCTCATGCATGCAAGGCAAGTGCTCTACCACTGAGCTACAATCCCAGCTCCTAGAATGTCCTTTTAAAATAATATTCCATCGTATGTATGTGCCACGTTATGTTTATTCATTTATCTACTAATAGAACTTGGATTTTGTCTTGCCTTTTGGCTGTTGTAAATAATACTGCTATGAACATGGGTGCACAAATAGATCTCTTTGAGAACCTCTTTCTATTTGGGGGATATATATCTAGAGGTAATATTGCTGGATCACATGGTAATTTTATTTGCATTTTTAAAGGAATTATCGTAATGTTTTACACAGCAGTGGTACCATTTTACATTCTAATCAACAGTGTGTAAAGGTTCCAATTTCTCCACATTCTTGCTAATACTAGTTTTTTTCTGCTTTTTTTTTTTTGTTGTTGTTTTTATAGTGGTATTATCCTAACGAGTGTTAAGTATTATCTCATCGTGGTTTTGATTTATTTGCATTTCCTTAATGATTAATGATGCTGAGCATTTTTTCATGTGCTTTTTGTCTGTCTTCTTTGGAGAAGTATCTATTTAGGTCCTTTGCCCATCTTTTGATTGAGTTGTTTGTCTTTTTATAATCGAGTCGTAAGAGCTCTTTATAGATTCTAGATGCAAGTCTCTTATGCAAATAATTTCTCCCATCCTATGGGTGCCTCTTTCCTGATGGTATTCTTTGAAGCATCAAGTTTTTAGTTTTGATAAGTGTAGTTCATCTACTTTTTTTTTTAGTTATTTGTGCTTTTTGGTATCATATTGAAAAAATGTCATGAACATTTTTTTTCCTATTTTCTTCTTGAGTTTTATTATTTTAGCTCGTACATTTAAGAATTTGATCAATTTTGAGCTAATTTTTGTGTATAGTGTGAGGTAGGAGATGCAGTTTCTTTTTTCTTTTTACATATTGATAGGCAATTGTTCCAGCACCATCACCCGACAGGAGCTAGTTGAAAAGATTATTCATGTCCCATTGAATCGTCTTGGTATCCTTATAAGAAATCAATTGACTGTAAACATGAGAATTTATTCCGGACTCTCGAGTCTTTTCCATTTGTCTGTGTATTTACACTTGCACCAGCACCACAGAGTCTTGGTTAGGTAATTTTATAGGAAGTTTTGAAATCGAAAGTGTGAGTCCTCTAAATTTGTTCCTTTTTTTCCAAAATTGCTATGGTTATTCTAGGTCTCTCGAATTTCCAAATGAATGTTAGGAAGAACTTGCCAGTTTCTGCAAAGAAGCCAGCAAGATGGACTGTACATGAACTTGGAGAGTATTTCCAGCATAGCAATATCAAGTCTTCTGATCCAGGAACACAGATGTCTTTGTATTTGCTTATATCTTGTTTCATTTCTTTTTCTTTCTTTCTTTCTTTTTGGTACTAGGACAATTTTTTTGTGGCTTTTCACAGGATAAGTTTTGCACTTTAAAACTTTTTATTTCGAATTATTTTATTCATTTTGATGCTGTTGTATATGGAATTGTTTTCTTAATTTCCCTTTTAGATTGCTCATCGCTACTGTAGATGTAGTTCCTTTGGAGGACACATTTATGAAACCTGTTAGCTTCCTTTTCTGTGTGCTTTTCAGCATTTGAAGAATTTTAAGCATTTTCTCACAAGGCTGCATCTGCCTGATTTTGAGCTTTCTAAAAAGCCCAATTCTGGGGTACTTTTTCCACTGTCATCTCTCTTGTATAGCCTCTTTCTTAGACATCTCATGCCCTGCAGCATGAGACTTCAAGATTGTAAAGCTGTCTCTCCTGCTGAGTAGCCTTCAGCTCAGGGATCTTGTAGAATTGGTGGTTTCACTTGGCATTCTGCTATGACTGATATACATATGTGTATATAATATTTTATATATATATAGTATATATACACACATATGTGCATAAAAATTGGATCTATACATATGTAAAATTTAGAAATTATTGATAGAATGAAGTTTGAAAGAACCTACAAGACGCACCTCCTCCAGAAATTGCCAATTGCACTCTCCTAATCTTTTTTTCTGCATTTGAATTTGCCTAATGATGACTTTGCCAAAAATAGTAGAGATCATACATTTGTGATGCATTTGCAGTGTAACATTATATCATAATTATTTCCCTAGTGAAGTCCCCATAGATGGCTTTAATTACTATAATATTCCACCGAGTAGATGCACTCTAAACTATAAATCTATTCCTGTAGTGCTGAAAATTTATTTTAGTCTTTCACTAATATGAATAACACTTCAAAGAACTGTGTTCATAAAAACCTTTCAGTATTTAGTATTTTCCTACCAGTGGATTCCTAGAAGTGGAATGAAATGATACAATAGTTGTTTTAGTCTCTTTTTCATTACTGTAATGAAATACTTGAGGCTGGCTAAGTTTATAAAGAAGGGAGATCTATTTAGCCTACAGTTTTGGAGACTCAAGGGCATGGTGCTGCTATCAGCTTGGCTCTGTTGAGGTCTTCATGGCTGATGACATCACAATAGTGGGATGGGAATAGATCACATTACCAGACAGGAGCTAGAATGAGGCTGGAGTCCCATAAGCTCTTCCAAGGGCACATCTTCAGTTGACCTACAGACCTCCTACTTGGCCCCACTTCTTAAAGGTCCACACCACCACCTCCCCCATCATTGCCACCCTAAAGACCAAGACCCCACCATGTGAACCTTTGGGGGGACAAACCACATCCAAACCTCAGCAATATTTTAAACCTTTAGCTGTCCCTAGATGACTCTCCTAAAGGTTGTACCCATTTACCTTGCCCAACCGTGGATGAGTACCCACTCTACTGGACCTTTACCTGCACTGGGTATTACACTTTTATGTTTGCAAAAGCCTAGTTTATATTTTCTCATTTTGTCATTAGTGTCATCATATTATTTTCTTTTTAATTAATTTTTTTCTAAGCCTGTGTTGTACAAGTTTCCTTCAGTCTGCCAAATGGATGAGTTTTTACTTATTTGGTCATTAGTTTTTATTTATTTATTTATTTTGGTATTGGGGATTGAACACAGGTCCTCGTGAATGCTAAGCAAGCGCTCTATGACTGAGCTACACCCCCAGCCCCCATTTCTTCGTAATTCCTTCTAAAAACATGCTGCTGGGTTTTTTTTCCACGGTGTTCTACCGTCTTCTTCTTTCTACCATTCATTTTTTTCTACTGAAGCGAGGTTTCCTCCTCTTTGTTCTATTTAGTACTCTGATTTCTGTGGAACGTACTGGGCAGCTTCCCCCTTCTCTAGTTCCTCAAGGTCAAGCAGGAGGGGGCCAGCAGTGGGGACTGGATTGCCCCAATCATGAGAACTTGACCTGGGCTTGGCTCTGCATGGGATGTCCCCATCTTCTGACCTCTGGCTGGAAATTTGCTGTTTCCTACAGAGGAAACAAGTCCTCGTCAGGTTGGCTGGCAGTTACATACTGGACACCAGAAGCACCTCCTTGGCAGTGTTGGTAGCAGTGATCACTTGGGGACGGAGCTATTGCACGCTTTGTTTACTTTTTTTGGTATTTTTTAGCTTGTCTACTATGAGCCTTTTTTTAATATTTATTTTTTAGTTTTAGGTGGACACAATATCTTTATTTTATTTATATGTGGTGCTGAGGATCGAACCCAGTGCCTCGTGCATGCTAGGCAAGCCCTCTACCACTGAGCCACAACCCCAGCCCCTACTGTGAGCCTTTTTTTAACATTAAGAAATTTCTTAAACATCGTGAATGTTTCAAAACCAGCCAACAGAACAGGACTCCTTGATGGGAAGTAGTGTTTTCCTCCAGAGAGGCCACCAGGCCTCGCCCTACAGTGTGGAACACAGGAGCTACCCAGGCCTGTAGGGAGACGTGGGCAGCTTTAGCTTGAACCTGGCTGGGCTCCAGGGCTCTTGGGTTCTTTCCTTACTGCTTGCCCAGCTGGATTCACTCTTGCTTACGGAAGGCTGACAAGAACAAGGACAACAAGATGAGCTTCAAGGAGCTGCAGAACTTCCTGAAGGAGCTCAACATCCAGGTGGACGACAGCTATGCCCGGAAGATCTTCAGGGTGCGTCTGGGCCTACGGTGGTAGTGGGGTCCTAGGTCCCCATCTGTGGCCAGCTCTGAGTCCTGGCTTCCTGCTGTCCTGGCTTTGCAGGAATGTGACCACTCCCAGACAGACTCCCTGGAGGATGAGGAGATCGAGGCTTTCTACAAGATGCTGACCCAGCGGGAGGAGATCGACCGCGCCTTTGCTGAGGCTGCAGGCTCCGCGGAGACGCTGTCGGTGGATCAGTTGGTGACCTTCCTGCAGCACCAGCAGCGGGAGGAGGCAGCAGGGCCAGCGCTGGCTCTCTCCCTCATCGAGCGCTATGAGCCCAGTGAGACTGGTGAGGGCCTGGCAGTCCCAGGGCCACTCTGGACTGGGAGACACCTAAGGAGACTGCAGACAGAGAAGGGGACTAAAGGGCAGGGGTTCTCAGCCAGCCTCAGGGCGCTTGGTCAGTGCTTGCCTGACCCATGAAATCAGGCAGATGGAGGAGAGGACTCCAGTGTCACTGCCTCAGTTTTCCCCTTGATTCCTCCTTCAGGGGTCTTTGAGGACCTCCTCCCCCAAGAAATAGAGAGGTGACTGGAGAAGCCAAAGCAATTCCTGTCCCTTCATGTCCATTCTGGGCCCACCTTTGAGATGTAACTGGGCAGAGAAAATGGAGCCCTTTTCTGGAGGGCACTCCTGTCTGGTGCACAGAGGGGATGAGACCCTGTCCTCAAGGGCCTCAGGGTTTCAGGACAGAGTCAGAGAAGGTGACAGAGCCTCACTCTGTGGTCACAAGTCTCTGGCTGTGAGCCTCAGACTTATCCTGCTTCCCAGAACTATGGAGGACCAGCTCAGGATGGGCAGGCGGAGGGAATAGAGGGTCCCTTTTCCAGATTGGTGGGAAGCCAGGAGGAGGTCTGGGGCAGCCACCTCTGACGGTCTCCTCCCTCCCAGCCAAGGCGCAGCGGCAGATGACCAAGGATGGCTTCCTCATGTACCTGCTGTCAGCTGACGGCAGCGCCTTCAGCCTGGCGCACCGGAGGGTCTACCAGGATATGAGCCAGCCACTCAGCCACTACCTGGTGTCCTCCTCACACAACACTTACCTGCTGGAGGACCAGCTCACGGGGCCCAGCAGTACCGAAGCCTACATCCGGTGAGGTCCAGGGAAGCCTTGTGGGTGGGAATCAGGAGGGGAACCCGGAACAGGACCTAGAGGGGTCCTAGCCACCACCCCTACCCTCAGGGCCCTGTGCAAAGGCTGCCGCTGCTTGGAGCTTGACTGCTGGGATGGGCCCAACCTCGAGCCAATCATCTACCATGGCTACACCTTCACGTCCAAGATCCTCTTGTGTGACGTGCTCAGGGCCATCCGGGACTACGCCTTCAAGGTGGATGCTGAGCTCCTGGGGGGGGGTGAGGAGGAGGGGCCTAGGGGTGGCCAGCCTGTCCTAACATGCCCTTGGGCCTCCAGGTGTCCCCTTACCCGGTCATCCTGTCCCTGGAGAACCACTGCAGCTTGGAGCAGCAGCGCGTGATGGCAAGACACCTGCGCACCATCCTGGGGCCCATGCTGCTGGACCGGCCACTCGATGGGGTCACCACTAGCCTGCCCTCCCCCGAGGTACGTGGTGGGGATGGCGGTGCCCAGAAGAGAGGGCAGGGACTGACTGGGAGGCCAGGGGGGTCCTGATGAGTTGCCACTTCATCTCTAGCAATTGAAGGGCAAGATCCTGCTGAAGGGGAAGAAGCTTGGGGGGTTGCTGCCCCTGGGAGGGGAAAGCAGCCCCGAGGCCACGGTTGTGTCGGACGAAGATGAAGCTGCAGAGATAGAGGACGAGGCAGTGAGGAGCCGAGTGCAGCACAAGCCCAGGGTTCGAGAGGGAGCTGTGGGGTGGGAGGCCCTGGGGTACCTCCTTCCCCAGCCCCCTGGGACATTATCTCAGTTCTCTGGCTGCCATTCAGAACCTCTGCCCCCTCTCTCTGTCTTCCTCTGTCTCTCTGTGTGTCTGGGTTTCTGGCTCTCAGTGCCCACCCCACCCCAACCTCTGACTCTAACCCGGGCCTCCCCACGGCCCCCAGGAGGACAAGCTCAGGCTGGTGCAGGAGCTCTCCGACATGGTCATTTACTGCAAGAGTGTCCACTTTGGGGGCTTTTCCAGTTCTGGCACCTCCGGGCAGGCTTTCTATGAGATGGCGTCCTTCTCAGAGAACCGTGCCCTCCGAATGCTCCAAGAGTCAGGTGAGTCCCTCTGCAGGCAGAGGGTGCGGGCCATCTGTCTGACCATCTGGGCCAGCCAGGGCCAGGCCTGGCTGCTCATGCTTAGGCCTGGAGTTGGGGCTGCCTGCTCCGTTACCAGAGAGGACTGGTGGGAGGGCCGTGGGTTCCCTGGGAGGCCTCCACTGCTGACCGAGCCACACCTCCCCTCAGGAAACAGCTTTGTCCGTCACAACGAGGGGCACCTGAGCAGGATCTACCCAGCCGGGTGGAGAACAGACTCCTCCAACTACAGCCCCGTGGAGATGTGGAACGGGGGCTGCCAGATTGGTATGGGCTGGCTGGGGTTGGAGGACACCTGGGGGAGGGTTTCAGTCCTGAGGCCATTCAAAGCCCAGAGCCTTGAATGCCCCACAGTGAGAGATCTGGGGAGCTGAGCAGGGCAAGACGCAGGGGCTCATGGAACTGATAAACTCTTTGGAAATATCTCCCCACTAGCATCTGGAATCCCATCATTAGCGTACTAGCCCTTTGAGTTCTGACACCAGAAGCATAATATAACCCATTAACATGGGGTCAGTATGCTGGGTCAGTTAGGGAGGAGAAGGCAGTGGGCATTGGAGTGGTATTGGGTCCTGGCTTCTTACTGTGCAACCCTAGGCCTCAGTGTACCCGAGGAGGCTGGCTCTAGGGCCCTGAGGTCAGCCCAGCCTGTGAGTGCTCTGTCCTGCTTGTAGTGGCCCTGAACTTCCAGACACCTGGGCCAGAGATGGACGTGTACCAGGGTCGCTTCCAGGACAATGGGGCCTGCGGGTATGTGCTGAAGCCTGCATTCCTGAGAGACCCCAACACCACCTTCAACTCACGCGCCCTGACTCAAGGGCCCTGGTGGTCCCGGAAGCAGCTCAGCATCAGGGTATGGACAGACCCAGGAGGGACCCAGTGCCCATGGACCTCCCCCACCCCCATCACTTCCATTCCTGAACTCTTCATCATCCCCCACCTGTCCTCAGGTCATCTCTGGACAGCAGCTGCCAAAAGTCAACAAGAGTAAGAATTCAATTGTGGACCCCAAGGTGACAGTGGAGATCCATGGCGTGGGCCGAGACATGGCCAGTCGCCAGACTGCTGTAATCACCAATAACGGTAAGTCCTGGGCCTCAGCCGGGCCCAGCTCCCAGTTCTGCTGGTGTGCATGCGGTTGATACGGTGCCTGTCCCCCAGGTTTCAACCCGTGGTGGGACACGGAGTTTGAGTTTGAGGTGGCTGTGCCTGAGCTGGCGCTGGTCCGCTTTGTGGTGGAGGATTATGACGCTTCCTCCAAGAATGACTTCATCGGCCAGAGCACCATCCCCTGGAACAGCCTCAAGCAGGGTGAGTGTGTGGCGAGGGCAGGGGACAGCCTGGATGGGGTCTCTCTTGTGTAGGACTTGGATGTGCCATGGCACACCCTCCCTGGGTGACCAGAACTCTCTTTCCTGCCTGCCAGGGTACCGCCACGTCCACCTCCTATCTAAGAACGGAGACCAGCATCCATCAGCCACCCTCTTTGTGAAGATCTCCATCCGGGACTAGGCCTCTGGGGTCAGGTGGGGTCCACCCTGAGTCCTGAGTCCGTCAGGCCCTCTGTCCACACCTGGAAGCAGGGCTGGTGTGGCTGCTCCCAACCTCCACCGAGGAGCCAGAGGTCCCTGAATGGCCTTCAACGCTAACACACTGTCTGTGCTGCTGCCTCTCTGGGGTTCTAGGAGCTGCCCCAGGCCCTGGAACTGTCCTCATTTCCGTTAGCAACAACACTGCAGCCCTCTCCGCCCTCTGGCCAATATTAGGTCAAGGGTTTTTATAAAAATCACAGTAAGACTAAGCCTTCTGGTCTCCCTTTCTGGGATATAAAATCCCCCGTGAAGGGCATGTCCCTTCCCCATGCTCCTGGGGGTGGTCTGGAGAGGGCAGCAAGAAGCACACCGAGGGATCTGGGTCTGAAGGCACACATACCACACCTGGTGCACACCACTGCCTTTTATTGGCAAAGGTGAGGGGGCCTGGGGGTGTGAGTAGAGCCCCCTGGACTCAGAAGAAGCCCAGCTTCTTTTTCTCCTGCTGCTGCTTCCACTTGGCCATGCCGTAGAACTCCTTCTTGGATTTCCCAAAGATGTCTTGGAAGTCAGCGTCTGAGAGATAGAACTGGGGGAGGGATGTAGGGGAGGTTGTCATGAGAGCCCAGAGTCCTGTCCTACCTAGAGATGTCATCAGGGCACTGCCACCCATCTGGGACATGCCTCCCAGCCCTGCACAATGGGCTGATGGTGTCCTGGGCTCCTCCAGCACAGCATTAGGTGTGGGGCAGTAAGTGGTCACCCACCTCCTTGCGGGTGGGGTCCACACCCTGTGGCAGGTCCTCAACGGCCTGGTACCTCAGCCGTTCAGGGGGCAGGCTCCCACTGTCGACCAAGCTGACACTGCTGCTGCTGCTGCTGTTGCTGGTGCTGATGCTGGTGCTGGCACTTCTGCCGCCTACCCTGGGCCCCAACTCCATCTCTGAGATGTCCTGGGTGTCTTTGACGGCTGGCAGGTCTGGAGGACCTGCTCTGCTCTCGCCTGGCCACTGGGATAGCTGGAAATTGTTGATTTCCTGTCCAGAGAGGGGAACTCACGCTGGGGAAGATTGGAAATAAGCACTCCTCGGGGAGGCGACATTGAACCCACTTGCCTTTTGCCCCCAGCTGCAACCCTGGCCACCTACCAGGCCCCTGCCCACTCTGGATCGTGCTATCCAAGCCTACACCACTGTGGGCAATGCCACGGTAGGGTTCCCAGTACTCACTGCTGTGATCCCAGAGATGGCAGATTCTGTTCCCAAGTGGGAGACCCCACTCTTCACCACCTCCTCATAGGACTGGTTGTTCTGGGGGCAAGAATGAGGTCAATTATTAGGGCTGGGCAGGATGAAGGGGCACCCCTGGGATAAGGCCAGTGAGAACACAGTCAGATCTCCCTCACACGTGTTGGAGGTCCCCAGCTAGACCAGCACCTCCTCCTTCAGTTTGCTCAGGTAGGTCCCGCGCCCCCCAAATGAGGATGGGGCTAGGGGTTTGGGGCCTCACTCACCGACCACATGTAGGGGTCCCAAGTGGAGAACCATCCTGTGAAAGTGGGCGGCTCGTGGCCTTGCTTGACCAGCACGATGGGCGTGGCCAGGCTTCTCCCTGCTGGATGGGTCCTCAGGTACTCCTGGCCCCAGGCCACTGCGTCCTTCCGCTCACTGGCGGCAGCACCAAGCCACAGGAATATCTGGGCCACAGAGGGGTCCTGGTCTGGGACATGTGGAGGGGCTACCTGGAGCCACACACCTCCTCCCGGCTTTCTGTCTATCTGATGACCTCAGAACCCCACCCACACAGCCCTGGCCAACCGGACACACCCAGCACGCTGCCACCCACACAACAGTGAACACAAGAAGGTCCGCATGCATTCATGCATTCATCCTACAGATATTTATTAAGCACCCACTGTATGCCAGGCACTGGGGAGTCAAAAATTTAAAAAATAGATAAAAATCCCTGACTTTTTTTTTTTTTTTATGAGGGAGCAAGTCACATGTATGTCTGAGGAGACAATGAAGAAGAAGCCACCAGTGCAAAGGCCCTGAAGTGACCATGCGCCTGGCATGTTGCAGGAACAGCAAGCAGAACCAGCAAGGGGTGGGTGGATGGAAATCATGTCGGAGAGCTGGGGCTGGCCAGGTCCGGCGCAGCTGCTGAAAGGGCTCGTTTTTTTCTGAGGTGCGTGCCCACAGTCTTGCCCCAACCCACATGCTGCCACAGACGTGGCCTACCACAGGCACAGTGATACAAAGGCACACAAGCCTCCCTTGTCATCCAGCCTGACAGCAAATCACAGCCACATATATTGCCATGCTCTGTTGTCCAACACATGGTGTGACAGTCACACATGATCAGCCACTTACACCACTTTGGAAAGTCACACAGAAACACAGTGGCACAGACACACAGAGTCACTCGGTTGCTCACACCCACCTCTGATCATGTGGTTCCTTTCTATCTGCCACATATATATGTAGGCAAATGCGCATGCACACACACACACACACACGTACATGAGTCTCATGGTAGAGTCCCCAGGGTCTGGCCAGTTCTAGTCAGTTACTTGACCCCACAGTCACTGACACATCAGTCTCCCACCCAACCGCATGTCCAAGTGCAATAGTCACACAGAATCACCCCACACGCCTGTGGTCAGTCCATCCACTGACAGTTAGTTACTCACTCCACCCTGACAGGTCCAGCCAAGGTGTGCCATCAGTTGGAGCTACGCACAGCATCATAAGATACTCAGGGTTACACACAACTACACACATGGTCCCGGTCAGACGAGACCCATAGAAGACTCAGTACTTTCACACAGTGACACAGACAGCCACATGATTGCACCATTAGTGTCATAGTCACTCATTCACAGCTTATGTGGAGTCATACCCAGTTAAACAAATACAGTCACACCCGCATTCACACTCCAGCCAGGCAGGAGTGGCCGCTTACCTCCTGCCAGGTGTCCAGCAACATGATGTCATACTTGTCCAGATCCCCTTGACGGAAGAACACCACTTCTGAGAGGACCAGGCAGCCTTTCTGGCTGGAGCACTCAAACAGTCGTGGCTGGAAGCTGGCGGCCTCCTCTTGGAGCCTGGCCAGCACGAAGCATGGGGCACAGAGGTGCTGTACCTCTGCAGCCTGGGCCCTGCCCACCCTCAGCACACAGCACCCACCCCAGGGCCAGGAGGCAACTTCTCTGGGGTAGGAGACTGGGCCTTCCTCTTGGCTTCACCCACCCCATAATTCTCTCCAGGAGCACCCTGCTCTTCCCTGGGCTGCAACATTCCTTTCTGTCCATGGAGATCGCAGACTAGGTGATCTATCTGTCCCCAGCCAGCTGTGACACCAGCTGTCCCATGAATTTCCCTGGAATGGACACTGGGAAGGGTATGACAGCACCCCCTCTGGGAAGGGAGAGTCCCCTAGGCTCATCCTGGGTGGAGTGGCCTCAGGCCCCGGGTCCGGGAAGGGAAGCTAGGCTGGGCTGGGTGAGGGGATGACCGTACTGAGCCCAGGAGACTCACAGGTGTGGTGCAAAAACAAAGCCCCACAGTCACACCAGCAAGGCCTGGAACTTAGCCACCTCTTCCCTTAAGGTCTAACTCTGCCCTTTCCTCCAACATATACCTCATTCAATTACCCAGGGGGGGCCAGAAGGGGAATGTTGAGGAACAGTGCCTTTGCCCAGGACAGTGACACTGCAGGGAGAGGATTAGGCCAGCAGAGGGCACCACTTCCCCTACGCTCCTGGAATCTTCTGATCCCAGTTACCCAGGCCTGGCGGATGAAGGGTGAGCTTTGTTCCTGAGCCTCTGGGGGGTAGATTTGAGAGTCCTCAGTCCTAGTCATCTCTCTAGCTCTCTGTGTGACCCTTGATTAGTCACCCACCCCCTATGGGCTTCAATTCCTCCTTGGGATAAGAACACTGTCCTCCCAATCCCGTTACCTCTTGCTGCCGGGGTAGGGGGCCCGGCCCCCCAGGGCCTCCCAGAAGTGGGGAGGCTCCTGACCCTCTAGCA
This sequence comes from Marmota flaviventris, assembly GCF_047511675.1. Taxonomy (NCBI): domain Eukaryota; kingdom Metazoa; phylum Chordata; class Mammalia; order Rodentia; family Sciuridae; genus Marmota; species Marmota flaviventris. The sequence goes on along the minus strand of NC_092498.1, from coordinate 196,408,331 downwards.
CCGTTTCCTTGTCATTCCCGGAAATGACAGTGACCACTGTCCGTGCCATCTCACGCTGGTCACCGTTACAGCCCTGGCAAGCATAAAGCTGGGTCAAGCCCCACAGGGGGCAGGCCTTGGCCTCCAGTCCTATATCCCACTCACCCTGCCTGTGGGAAGTTGGGCCTGAGCCACAGGAGACCCAAGCTGATGGCAGGGCATGTGTGAGCAAGGAATCTATCTCCCTTCTTTCCCCTCTAAGACTCAGTTTTTCCGGCTGATCAGGGTCACATGTTCTGGATCCCCCTCTGCATCCAGAGTATGAATGGGGATTCCCAGGCTTGGGGGTGATTCATGGTTCAGGCTGAAGTTCATAGAAAACTCCAGCAAACCAGAGTAGGCCTTCCCCTTTTCCCAAGAGACTTGGGATGGGCTATGTCCTCTGCTTATGGCAGGAAGGAGGGGAGGGACCCTGGGCCAGGTCTGGCTCCAACCCATGGATTTGCACATCCACCTGTTGCTCTGTGACTTCCTCCAAGTTCCATCAGGAGTGCTGTGCTCTTCACCCTCACCCCTAACCTCACCCCTCATTGGCCTATTTTGGGCCTGTCCCCAGGCACGAGTCAAGCAGTCAGTCCTATAGGTACCTTCCCGAACCAGAGGTAGCAGACACCAGCTGTGACTAGCAAGAAGACCTCACTGGAGTTGAGGGACGAGGCTCGGGCTGGCACCTCCATGGTCCTGGTGTCGTAGCCGTCAGTGCCTTGCACATGGAAGAGCCTGGGGACAGAGGCTGGCTGCCCCTTCCCGTGGTGCCCAGTGCTCCCCTAGAAGAGTGCTAGGTCTCAGGCTGAGGCAGGGGCTGGGGGGGGGGCGTTGCCTCTCTGTCCCAGTAGGGACAAACTGCCTCAAGACTCAGGCCAACACTGTCTTCTGGACCCTCTGAATGTGGAGTGTGGGGATCCATCAGTCTAGGACAGGAAAGCAAGCCCTTTGTAAATGGACCCCTCACCCTTCTCTGCAGGGTCAGGGCACAATGCCCAGGCCTTGAAGGTGGAACATGGGTGCCGCAGTCCGGCTGCAGCGGCACATGGGGAGCAGTTCTACCCGGGTATGACATCACTGGGTCCCTTTTGACTCAGTTTCCTTGCCTGTGTTCCTGCTCCATGCTTATCTGTGGGACTAGGGGAAGAAACTCGAGTGGGGGTCCCCCTTGGGATTCCTGGGCCTTGGACAAGCACCAGGAAACCACGTGCTGGAATGCTGGACCCCAGACCTGAAGAGGTGTTTAGCAAGTTCATGCAAGGGCTACGGCCATGTCGAGGCCTGGGGAAGCTGCCCCTGCAGCAGCAGGGTGGGCCCTACCTGGAAGATCACCAGCTGGCCTTGGAAGATGGCAAGGAAGTGGGGAGGCTCACTGCCCATTGTCACATGCTCCTGCACCAGAGCTCCCTGGTACAGGTGGTCCAGCTCCTCAGCATTAGAGTGCAGGGCCTTGGTCTCTTCTGCTGTGGCCTGGTGGCCCTGTGGGGTTTGGGGAGACAGTGATGGCCCAAGGCAGCTCTCACATTTCCTTCTCTGGCTCTAGTTCTTAGACTTTAAGGTGTGCACCACCCGCCTCCAGCCGGTGCACCTGCCATAAGTACAAGATGTACTGGATGCGGCCCAGTTTCTGGTATGTGTAGAGGATGAGGTAGCAGTTGCTTGAGCACAACTGTCCATGATGCTTGGAATCCACGGGCTGCCTGCCTGAGTCCTGGATGCACCACATCTGAGGAGAAGGGAACCAGTGGGCAAAGGTAGCTCCTCTACCTGAACCAGCCTGCCTATCCACACCTACCCAGAAAGCTCTCTTTCATTCCTCATCTTGTGTAGGTAAGGAGCTCACCCCAGCTCTGCACCCTCCCCATGCTCTGTGCTGCATCTGCAGGTGACCCTTTTCCCCCATGAGCCCCTGGAACCCATCACACCTGAGCTGATCTGCTCTCAGCCAAGACTGAGTTTGCATGTGGTACCTAAGTAAACGAGTGGCAAGGACTTCAAAAGATGTGACATGGACCACCCTGCCCCACCCTCACCCCAAGTCCTAGCCCCTCCAGCCACAGCCCTGGTCAGGGGCAGACAGGACCTCACACAGACACTGTTCAGGCCAGGTCAGCAGAAGTCAGGCCTCGAAACATTAGGGAACATGCCCTTTTGGCTTTCAAGTGTCATTAAAACAACAACAACAACAAAGCCTGCTCGAAATCTGGGAGGAAAACACTTCCTCACATTTGTGAGTGTTCCTCCAGGTAGCCACCCTTTGGAGCCAGGTAGACAGACCCTGGTCAAATTGCAGGTCTGAGTGGTTAGCAGTGAGGCCCTCAAAGCTTTAGATTTTCCCACCTGCAAATTGGGGATCCCAGCACCTACTTCACTTTGACTCTACAGGCCAGGAAACAACGTCTGGGCATCCTTTACCCACACAAAGCCCAAAAGCTTCTCTGGGGGAACTTTCCCAGGATCCAGAACCCTGCCTTTTGCAGAAGATGCTCATCTGGGCCACACACCACCCAAGAGTGGCACTTACCTGGCAACCAGGCCTCCCGTCTCAGGCCTCTCTGCCTGCTGCCCACTGCCTCCTCTCCCTGTCCCTGTGCTTGGAGCCTGGGTCTCCTTCCCTCGCTCCCTTGCCTACCTATGGGCTTCCCTGCCTTGCTCTCTCCCTGCTGCCCCCTCTGTCTCTCACAGTGCACCCCTTTTCCCCACCTACTTTTTCCTTGCCCTGAACCCCCAACTCTCCCTACTCGTCCTGCACCCCATCTCTTCCTCCTCTCACAGTCTCCTCCCCACTCCCTGCCTTTCCCAGTCTCCTTACCCACCCCGCATCCCATCTTCCCCTCTTGGTGCTTCTCCTCCTCCTCTCTTTGTCTCCCACCACTCACCTCCTCTGCCCATCTCTATTAGGGCAAATGTAGGAGGCATCTTGTATTCCTCTGACCTCAACCTTCCTCGAGAACTAGGACCCCTCACCAGTGGTCCCGTTTCTGTAATCTCACAGCATCCCCACATCAGCCTTGGGACCAGATGGGACCAATTTCTGCCCTCACTTTATAGATTTAACAATGGAGGCCCAAAGGATACCAAGGCCTCTGCTCGAGGGTCAGCCAGCAGATCAATGTGCAGTCGTGTGCTGCATGGAGCCTGGAAGTGGCCTTCAACACCTGTGGCTCCTAGCACACTGATCTGAGACCAGATGAGTGGTTCACAGTTGATGACTGTGTAGGGGGCTGAGTATAGGGGGCTGAGATAGATTATGTGTGGCTGTGCATCTGTGTTGGTGTTGACCATTGTGTGACTGCCGTCATGTGTGATACAGAGTCATGCAATTTCTTATTTGCACTTGTGCACCTGGCTATGATGACGCAATTACAAAGTATGAGTACCTGTGTCTGTATTGTCATATGTATAGGCTTGTCAAACATATAACTATGTATGATTAGGCTTGACTGCATCAGTCAGCTGTCAGGCAGTGTTTGTGTATGTGCACGTGTTACTGGTTGTCCCCAGTTGTGTGTGGATGTGCATCCGGGTGTCCTAGGGTCACCTTAGATAGCACCTGTATGGTTTACCAGTGGGCAAAGCATAGTCAGTTAAATCAAAGCCCCTCACCTCCACCTTCCCAGAGCCATCGTCCACCATCCTGAGCTGGGCCGCTAGCTCTGGCTGGCTGTGCAGCTTGCCCACGTCCAGCTTTACCTGAATGGATCTACCTGAAGATGAGACAGGGGATGTCAACGGAGCTTTCGGCTCAGGTCTCAGCCTCCACCAGCCCGGCCCCGCCCACTCTTCCCGGTCCCTCCTAGACTCCAGGGCCCTCCCTGGCCAGTCCTGACGCTCCGGCCACGCCCCTTCACTCTTAGTGCTGAGTTCTATCCAGCACCCCTCAGGCCACGCCCGCTCCCGCTCTCCCCTCACGTCGAACCACCTGTTCCTGCCAGGCCCCGCCCCCCTCCCGGCAGGCCCCGCCCCTCCAGCCGCGCCTCCCCTGCGCACCTGTGCGGTCCAGCTTTTTCCTGCCCAGCTCGTGAGTCCACGTTCGGAAGAGCTGCTTGAACGCGGCGGACTCGGCGCCGTCGTTCACCACCTCCACGTTGGTGTAGGTCGGGTAGCCCTTGGCCTGGATGAAGCCCTGGGGCGGGTACTCGGTCAGGCCTGCGGGCTGCGGGGCTTCGGGCTTCCACTGCGCTCCACCTCCCGGGGGCCGCCCCCCACTACAGCGGCAACAGCAGCTCAGCTCTGAGACGCGTTAATTAACAAGTTTGTGACCCATTTAACAAGCCGACACTGTCATTACCGACTTCTCTGAGGTCCCTGTGGGCAGAGGTCCCCAAGTCCCAGCCTAGAGAAGAGCTGGCCATGACAATTCATGCAGACCCAGGCCAAACCACTTCTACCCCCGACCCCAGAAAGGAGGGGACACCCAGTGCAGAAGGTTCCCAGACTATATATATATTACATATATATTATTACATATGATATATATATAACATATAATATTATAGACATATGATATTATATATATTACATATAATATTATATACACATTACATATAATATTATATACATATTATATATATATAAAATCAATCAGGGTAGGGTGCATCCACTTTCTGGCTCCAGGTTAGGGTTTCCTCTCCTTTGGGACCCCAGGATGTGGATATTTCCCAACTCGTTGGGAAGTATGACAGTGTCGGCTTGTTAAATGGGTCCCAGACTTGCTAATCAATGCTCTCAGAGCTGAGCTGCTTTTGCCATTTCAAAGTTCCCCCTCCCTTAGACCCCCAGGAAGGGGAACCCCCTGCCAGATTTCAGGGCCGGTCCCCTCCCTAATCAGACCCCAGAGCTGTGCTGTGTCTCTCAGACAGGGACCCAGGGCCTCACCACAGCCCTGCTGAAGGCAGCCTTTTTCTCCTCGACGTTGGACATACGTCCCTGCCATAAGTAGATCTTAAAGCCACCCTGGTCCAGGATGTAGCAATCCTAGGAGCCAGGATAGGTCTGGTCAGTAGGTGGTCCAGACAGCTGGGCTTGTGGAGTAGAGATAAATCAAGGGGCTGGGGGCTTTCCTCACCTCCTCCTGCAGCAGGTCCTGGGTTAGGGGGCGGGTTGCCAATTCCTGTATCACCAAGTCCTTGCCTTTCTCATAGACACTGGGGGACAGGCATCTAGGTTATGGGCAGCCCAGTCCCTCCTTGGCCTGGCTTTACCCTACCCTCTTTAGAACTTCTACTAAAGGCATGGGTGCTGGAGGGAGTTGTGGCCTTGCCGTAGAGCCTTACACAGCTCCTTGACCTTCATGGGGCCTCATTCCCTCATCTGCACAAAGGGTTTCCCAGTAGGGTTGCCACACATCATTTGAGAGTATAGGTTAGACCCAAGGTCCCACATGCCAGGTCCCAGAAATCCATCTGCTTTTACTGGAGGGCTTTCTAGAGTTGCTGTGCTATTATAGTAATGCTGGACAACCAGTCCTGGACTGTTCTGCCCACCCTGTCCTCCCTCAATTCTGCTCACTGGTAGAGGCGGACATTGGCCTTCTGCAGCTGGTTAATACTCTTGGTGGGCATGGCTGCATGCAGATTGCCCGCTCTGCAACCCAGCACAGCCTCCATGATATGCGTGGGGTCAGTGACTTCAACTCCGTCATCCACTATGCCAATCTGTGCACGACCACCACGTTCCCTGTCCCGGATGCTGCAGGTCAGAACCAGGCCCTGTGGAGAGGAAATGGCAGTCAGGCTTCCCAGGTGTGCCCTCATTCTGGCAGCCCAGCTCAGATCTTTCCTGTCACTGCTCAGCAACCAGAGGCAGGGATGGAGGGAAGGGAAAGCTGTTGTCTCCTCCCTCTGGCATCTGGGGGGCTATCACCAGTGCAGGGGCTGAACTCAGCTTGTGCCTAGTAGGTGCTTCTCAGATTGAGGTGGAGAGTTCAGTCTACTTCTTGGGGTAGACAGAGGATAGAAACCTGTAGGACCAAGCCCTGCACCCCCAGTTCCAAGGGCAGACACTGACCCGAGACTTCTCAGAAATGCTGGTCTTGGACCCATTCCACTGTATCATCACCATGCCCAGGTCCAGCAGGAAGATGTCTCCTTTATTAAAGCTGTTCCAAGACAGCTCCACCTGCCAGGGTCAGGAGGAACAGGGAGGAAAAAAAGTATGTCATACCAGCAGCACCCAGCGTGTCACTTAGACACATGAAGCCCTGTGACTGTAATAACACCTATCACGATGTGCAGGCATGAATCTATGTAATCAAAAGTGACCTGGAGGGCAGCTCTCTGTGTCTGTGTTACATCTCTAAGCATGCGTGCTTGTAGACAATGCTATATCCACAGGGCGAACATGACTAAGCATGACACTTTTCATTCAAAGTATGTTTAAAGCTGCACATGTGTATACAGGTAGGATGTATGCATTTATCTGTGTGTACATGTACATGTGTGGGAGTATATCAAATATGAACAAGTTTGTGTGCTCATGGTGACAGTGCACATGTGCTTGTGTGGGGACAGTGTGTATCTATGGATAGTTATCATCCAAATGGAAACACTTTTGAGGATAAAAGAGGGCACTCTAAATAATTATGCCAGGATAATAGTGAAACTTAATACTGTATGGTGTCCCAGCATGACCAGGGATGTATGGTCACTGGATCTGTGGGTGACAGTGCAGAGCCTGTGGAGGGCTGCCACATACTATGCAGACTGAAGGACCTTGGTTCACACTGTTGACATTGTACTCCTGAGTGATCACTACACCACATTCCGGCCTGATGGCAGTATAATAACTTGATCTAACAAGATTAGTATCTTCCTTAAATTTCTTGACATCTGGAAGCAAGGGGTTCTCTGTGCTGATTTGCACATGAATATCATATGGACTAGAGTAGCCCTGAGGGTGTAAGGAGAGACAGTGTGGGTGCCTGTGGGTGACAGTGACAGTATAGTGTATGTGAGAGAGCCTGAGACTCTGCACTCCTTCACAAATGTGCCACCTCCCATTGTGCTGCTTACAAGGACCAGATGCACCATCTTATCTGCCTCACCTGCCCAAATTCCTACCACGTCCATGAGACAGGTGAGGAAGAGGGTCCAGGGAGCCGTGGCAGAGGTGGGGCTGGAAGACTGGCTCTGCCTTCTCTTCTTATTCGAGACAGGCCTCTGGGAATGCTGACAGCTTATCCCCACCCCCACATTCCCTGCCAACTTCCACACTTCCTTATACTTCAGTATACTCAGTCCAAGCTGAGTCCAGAGGTCAAGTGCATTCCTGGTGACCCTCACCTCGGTGGCAGACACGTGCTTCCTCGCTTTGATGTGCAGCAGTCGCTGGATGTTGTACATGTTGGTCTCCACATGCTTGACGTCAGAGGCTAGGCCCCCCTTCCTGTAGCTGAGAAGGGAACGGGTCTCACTTAGAAATGCACACTGCCATGTGTAGGAATGAGTGAAAAAGTGAGCACATGCACACGTGCATAGGGGATGTCATGTGCCTGTTCCGTGCATGTTAGAGTAAACTTGAGGCATGAATGTGTGTCTTATCCATGTGTAGAGATGTGGTCATGTGTGCATCTATGTATATGTGTATTCATTTGGAGGTTCAGTGTATATCTATTTACCCATGTAAGTCTGGATGGGAGTACGTGGAAATGGGTAACGACATAGATATGTTCAGGAGGACATGACTATTTACACATGGGGGGTGTGCCCATCTACAGGTGGACATGCACAGGGGGTGGTATGTGTTTCTGCATATGCATGTATACTTGTATGCATGTGTTCATGTATATACTACATGAACAAGTGTAGGCCCAACTGTATGAAGCAGACATGGTCAGATATTGACAAGTTCCTATGTTCAACCTAAATATATTACAATTATTAATTTAAAAAACATTAATTTATAGCAAAAGACATTTCTTTACATATATATGTATACACATATATGTGTATATATGTGTGTGTGTGTATGTATATATATATATATATATATATATATATATATATATATATATATATTGTTGTAGATGGACATAATACTTTATTTTATTTCTTTATTTTTATGGGGTGCTGAGGCTCAAACCCAGTGCCTCACTCATGCTAGGCCAGTACTCTACCACTGAGTCACAACCCCAGCACCCCCCAAAAGACATTTCTACCAGCACAGCAACATAGAAGAAAACTCAAAACAATGTTGGGGTGTCTACTCCTAGGTATATACCCCAGAGAAATAAAAACATTTGTCCACACAAAAACTTGTATACAAATGTTCATGGTGGAAACAGCCCAAATGTCCATTAAGTGAATAAATAAAATATGGCATATTCAAACAATGCAATAGCATTTGGTAACAAAAATAAATTATTAATAATGCCTGATACAACATGGATGAACCTTGAAAACAGCATGCTAATTGAAAAAAGCCTGTTATGAAGGACCTCTTGTTGTAAGGGTGATAAAAATGTTCTCAAACTGCTCATGGTGCTGGTTGGTCAAGCCTGTGAAAATCACTGAATGGCATATTGAAATGGGTGCATGGTATGGTATGTGGGTCGTATCTCAACAAAGTGTGCTCTCTCTCTCATACACACTCTCTCTCTCACACACACAAATGCACGTACACATGCACACATGCACACACACATTCCATTTAGCAAATGGGGGTAGTCATCCCAAGGCAGCCTGAACATTGGATTCACCAGCGGGGCTCCCAGTCCCAGTTCCTCCCTACTCTGCCCCGCACTCACATGACTCCCGGATGGAAGTAGCTGTGGAAACACTCGGACTCATGGCCCTGCACTTCCCGATGTTGCACTGTCCGGTCCCCCAGCTCCTCTTGCAGGTGCTGCACAAAGGTGCTTGCAGCGCCCTGAGCCTCTGTGCTTGCCTCCTTCCCGATCCAGTAGTGCAGGTCGCTGGATGCTTCCTGTGTGGCCTTTTTGCTCTGGGGGACCTAGGGTCCATGTGTTTGTGTATGTGGGGGTGGGCAGGCAGAGGAGCAGGAGCAGGGAGGAGTCCAGGCATCAAGGCCCAGGTGGAAAACTTAGGTAAAGGGTGTACTGAGGGCCGTGGAGGAGATGGTGGGCAGATGCTCTATGGACAGATCGTGAAGGGGCAGCAGGGGCTAAGAGGGATCAGGGCAGCAGCCCCCCCTTGGGGGAGGTGATTCTTGGGCTCTCAGCTTGCCTCTTTCTAGGGCAGAGATGGTGTCTGCACCTTGGAGTCTCCATTGCTGGGCCATGTCACCCTCTGTCCCAAACACAATCCCCATGTGACTCACATGGAGGATGATATAGCAGTGTTTCTCAAAGAAGTTCCCGTAAGCCTTCTCAGGTACTGGCACCATCTTTAGGTTCTGGGAGAAAAGGGTGCCATGTGACCACTCAGAGACCTCCCTCCACCTACAAACTCCACCTCCTGTGTAGGGGAGAGAGCTCTGGGTTGGGGGCGGGAGGAGCCTGGTTTCTGAAACCCCACACCTTCCATGTCACCATCTGTGCCATGTGTTAGACCCCTTACCTCGATGATCCATATGTGGAGGTCTCTGTGGCTGTCGATGGCTGGGAGGCCCTTGTTATTGTTCATCCTAAACCAAGCAGAAAAGAGAGAGGACACAGGGAACACGAGCCAGAGTTCTCAAGTGGTAGGTCCACCTTCTGGCCACCTGTTCTCCGGGCTCCAAACAAGAATTCTTCCCACCTACAGCTCTCCAAAGCACCTTCGTCATGAAGTGTGACTTTCATTAGGAGGGCTCTGTAAACACACAGGCATCAGAAAACCAGGACAGGCACTGTAGACCAGATACGGAGACTTTGCAAACAGAGACCTGGGTGTGCTCTTAGAACAGGGCTGAGCTCTCTGAGCAGGGGCAGGCTTTGAAGCCAGCAACCGCTGCAAATAGGGAGTTAGAAACAGACTATGCAGACAGATGCAGGATCTGCTTTCCGGGGCACTTGCTGCAGAGAATGGTAGGTTCTACAATCAGGCAAAAGCTCTGCCAGTAGGAACAGATTCAACAGGCGGGGACAGACGGCCAACAGGGACAGGCTCTTGAAATAGAACTCAATCCTGTAGACAAAGACAGGCTCCGCACACAATCGAGCTACAAATAGACACAGGTTTTCCAGGCAAAGTTAGGATCAGGCTATGCCAACAGCAGGGACCTACACGGTGACAGGCTCTGAGGACAGAAAAAGGCTTGCAAACAGGTGAAGGCTTTGCAAGCAGGGACAGTTTCCTCAGACTGAAGAAAGGGTTGCAAAGTCTCCGGTTCTCTTGATGGAAATGATGGTGTGTGTGTGTGCAAGGATGGCCTGTGCAGCAGACACAGGCACATCCCAGGACAATTGAGACAGGCTGCGCAAACCAGCAATGACTGTGAACACTGACAAAGGCTTTACAAACAGTTATGGGTGTTGCAGGCATGTGGGAGCTTTGCAAACTGGGAAAGGCTCTGCCAACGTGCATGGGGACAAGCCTCAAGACAGGGACTCTTTGTATAAAGGACAGACTCTGCAGACATGGACAAGTTCATAGATGGGCAAGGCTCTGCAAACAGGTGTCCCATTTTTGGCCAGAGAAAGGCCTCGCAGATGGAGGCAGGCTCTCTTTGGCATGAGCGTGCTCTGTATGCAGGGTAGCCTCTGCAAACAGACTCAATTCCTACTTACAGGGAGATGGGAATAGGCCAGGAAAATAATCATGAGCTCTAAAAAGAGATCAGGCTCTGAAAAAAGACTCAGGCCCTGTAAACAGAAAATCCAGAGACGTGATTTGCAGATAAGAGATTTTACAAGCCAACACAGGGTCTTCAGACAGACAGGTTCTATAAACAGTGGTGGTTCCTCCAGAGAAGGAGGAGCTGCCGAAGGAGTGGCAGGAGTCAACTTTGTGTGCCAGCACATCTTCTCCACATGTAGGCAAGACTGAAGCAGGGCTGGGTTCTGTGGAGGGCCCTAAGCCCTGTGCCCTGCAAATGGGTTGGGCTTTACAGAAGAAGATCAGTTTTGAGACAGGTAAATGTTCTGTAAATAGGGAAAGGGTCTCTAACAGGTACACATGGAAATAGGAATAGAGTTTTGCAGATAAAGGCTCTGAAGATAGGGGTGTGCTTTGCAGAAAGACACCTATGCTCCCAGACAGACAGAGCCCTCCCACCCCCCAGCAGGGTAAACTTCATCAGAAAAAATCCTACAAGAAGACAGTTTCTACTCAGGGAAATTCAGATAGGCTGGGCAAACAGGCACAAGTCCTGACAAATGCCAAAGATGCTACCCATAGACCACAGAGAGAACCCAGGTCCGAGATAGAAAGAGCTCCTGTCATTAGGGACACAGTCTGAGGTAGAGACACTCACGTGGAAGGAACTGTTTCTGCTAAGGGGGACAGGTGCTGCTTGAACAGACAAAGCTTTGCAAACAGGGGCAGTGTCTTTATGTAGAAAAATGTGTCCCAGACAAAGGCACCAGACAAGTTCTGCAGACAGGGATGAGCTGAGCATGCACAAAAGCTTCTGCAGGGAAAGCAAATCTAATGCCCAGGGAAACTGGGACCCACTGTTGAAAGAGCCCCGGAGTCTGAAAACAGAGGCTTTGGGCAAAACCAGGCTCTGCAGAGAGACAAAGTTCTATAAATCCAAGACAGAGTGCACACAAGAACTGTCTCTGAAGACTGTGACAGAGTGCAGCAAGTGACAAGGTCAGCTGGCCTGAGCATTGGTCAAATGAGGCATAAGCACTCTTGACAGATTCTTGAAACTGGGCTGACCTCTAACACAGAGACTCTGCAAACTGACCTGGGTCACTTAGGTTTGGACTCTATGGTTCTGAGTGTGCAGAGGAGGGAGACAAACATGAGGTATTGGAGGAAGGCAGGCTCTCTGTTCTGTTGATTTTCTTACATCTCAGCAGATTGCCATCGACCCCTGGGGCTCCCTTGCACAACTCCTTCAGAAATGTGTGTGTGAGGTTTGGTCATTCTTTCCTGCACGGAAGTCTTTGTGCATTTAACTTAAACCCTGCCAGCTGCAGCTTTCTCTCCTTGCTGCTGCTTTGCTGAATAGACACCCAATCACTTCTTTCTGAGTCTCTCCCTTGGGCCCCTGGTGTGATAGTGACTCTGCTACTCTGGCCCCTGCACTCCTCCCTGGCAGAGCGAGGTGAGCGAGGGCAGAGGAGAAACACAGAGTTGTAGAATCAGAGGCACAGAGCTACTGGCAGAGCGGCTCTTACTGTGCTGTGGTGTCCAGGGCCTCCGAGGGCCACTCAGGCCCTGGTGTGCTCACAGTGCACTGTGTAAGGTGGTCGTGGGAAGGGAGATGGGGATTGCCCAGGGCTGAGTCAGTTAGCAGTCAGCCAGGAGGTTAGAGCTGTGTTCATCACACATGCAGCCCCTCCTAGCACCCCATGGAAACCATGCATGATGTTGGCTTTGGCCTCCCACACAGGAGCCGAAGATTCCTGAAGGCAGGGGCTTGTCCTCTTATGTACCACAGAATCCCAGCAGGTGCCCAGCAGATGGGAGGTAAATGAATGAAGTATGTTGCTAGTTGTGACTGAGTGAACGTGGATGCAGAAGAGAGTCACCTGTACATCTAACTGTCCCTAGAAGTCCCTAACCTGTCATCTAGAACTGTTGTAGGTGATGGCCTGTTGGTGTGACAATGACATGTGTGACAGACAGACACGATGGCCATGAAATGGTGATTTTGAGCAATTGAAAATGTGACACTATTGTACATAGTTATGTGCAATGGTGACCTGCAGCAGGACTTTGAGTGACAGGCAGAAATAGTGATCAGTGTCAGTGACCAGGGACCTAAGCAAGCAGTAAGCAGAAGTCCAGGACCTACGGGATGTAGTTCTCCTAATAGTATGGCAGCCTTGGAGGACAGAAAGGCTACATGTGAGACAGGAAAGATAGACAAGCAGCCAGAAGATTGGGACTCGGCTGGTTTCACGGGGGCAGGGGGCAGCATTACCCCCAGGGTGGCTGGGAGGATGCCCAATGTGGAGTTTAGCCGGGGGAGCCAGACTCTCAGGCTGCCAGGGCTGAGGCCCCAACCCAGGTCACCAGTGTTCACCATCTTTCAACTGGTTTCTGGGGGAGATAGGAGGAAGGGATGCTTAAAAAGTGGGGAGTTCCCTCTCTCCCCAGTACCCTCTTCTTTCATCCAGGCTGTCTCTTTCTCCTCAGGGGACGGCTCCCTCCCCAGGGCAAGGTCCCCAGTCCCACAAGACCCCCACTCGTGTATTTTACCTCTCCCTGTACGACTCCTTTCTACCACATCCTGTGGTTGGGACCCCCCCCATCCACCCCCATGTCCTCTCTTCTTTCCAGGAAGCTCCCTTCTCTTCCTGGGGTGCCCCTCTACTCAGGGCCCTCTTTCTCTTTGGGTGCCCCATTCTTATCTAGGGTCCCTTTCTCACCTTTCCTCCTTTCCCAAGGTGCCCTCTTCCCCCAGCCCCTCCCTGCTGGCCTCCTCTTCTCTGCCCTGGGTCACCCACCCCCACTCCCTTCCTCCTCCAGACTCTCCCTTCTCCCTCACAGTGCCCCCTCCTTTCCCTGACTTCCCCTTTCTCCCTCCAGGCGCCCCTCCCTCCACCAGTGCCCTTTTCTCTCCCCCAGGTGCGTCCTTCCTTCCAGACTCAGGGGTGACTTCAAGTTCCAGGAAGGGGGAGGGGCACTGCCTGCTGGAGGAGGACAGGGGAGCCTGGCCAGGGGGAGGGGAGGGGTCTTAGGCAAACCGATTATGGGTGTCAGAGACCCCACTCACCCACAGAATCTGCCGCTTTCCTCCCACTGGACTGCCTGGCCACAGTCGCCCTGCCCCCTGGGTGATCTCACCTGCTGGGCTGGTGGCCGCTCCCTCAGTTCTGCTGGCCTCTGCTCTGGGACTCCATGCCCTCCACCTGGGCTAGCAGTAACCCCTCTCCACCCGGTCGGTGCCCCTCTGCCCAGGCCTACCTGCTGGAAATGCTCCCACCTTCTCCCTGCCTGTGGGCAGTGCTAGTCTGGCAAGGGGCCAGGCTCTGCCCACTGCCCCACCTCCCCCACTGTAACTCAATCCCAGCTCCCGCCCTGCAGGACACACCCGACCACTCAGTACTCAGAGGGCTGGGCATTCAAACTTAATCAGTTAGTCAGTCCACAAATATTGACTGAGTTGTCTGGGAGCCAACCCCCTCCCCATGGCCTGGCAGACTCACCTCCTGGGTACCAGTGGCCTGAGAAAGTAGGGGAATGGAGACCTAGACCTAGACCTCAGAGCTAGGCTGAGAGGTGGAATATACTGTGATTTCCTTCTCTGGAGCCCAGATGGGCTCCTCTTGGGCCAGGACACTGAAGCAAACTTTAGAAGGAAATAGAACTAAGGCCGGGAGTGGTGGGTTAGGTTCTGTGAGATCCAGGTCACTGCGGGAGATGGGGAAGGTGGCCACAGCTCCCTCTAGGTATCTCTGCTCTCTCCACCTCCATCTCTGAATTTGGGCTGGCTGCCCGGCATAGCCCTCCCCAGGGAATCTGATACCCATCGTGGGAGAGGCCATTCCAGCCCTTGCAGAGAAGTCGGTTCTCTCATACCTCAGGCCACACCTCCCCTGCTTTCCCACTGATTGTGGGGTGCAGGAGGTGCTGGAAATAGTGCCTTCCAGAAACTCCTAAGGCACAACCTACCCTTACCTTAGGCTACAGGCCTCAGTCCCAGCCAAGGCCTCGCCAGTGTAGGCAGCCCCTTCAAGGACATGCACTAAACCCTGTGCACTGGCCCCAAGACAGGTTTCCTGTGCCCATTCTTCATCCTACTAAGGTTCCTGTCATAGTGGTGAGGGGATCCAGGAACTCTGGGCCAGTCTGTGCCTAGTAGGACCACATCCAGAGCAGGCCTGTGTTTAACAAATGCAGTATCCCTGGGTCCCTATGTGTGAAGGATGCCTATGCCACAGGGTGGTCCCTCTTTCTCAGTGTGTCTGTTTAATACCCACATGTGACAATATGCCTGTCTGTCCCTGTACCTGACAGTGAGTTTTTGGCCCCATCTGTCCATACCTGACTGCCTGTCCCTGTGCCCAGCAAAATTCTGTGTCCTCACTCTTCCCCACTTCCTTGTCTCCTGATTCCTCCTTGATACTCTATTGGTCTCTGTTCCCACATTCCCTGGAAGTGACTTTTTCCTAGATCACCAGTGGTGGCTGGTCCTGTCACCATCGCCCCCTCCCTCTCATTCCATCTCTCTTCTTTGGGCTTCTAAATGTCAGGGGGCACAGAGCTCAAGCTGTAGCTCCTGTCTCTTTCTAGCTGCAGTCCCCAGGTGGTAAATACCATGGCAACACTGGTGCCTCTCCTCTCCCCCACCCTCTTCTCAGCCTCTGTCCAGTCACATCTCTTGGGCACACCCAATCTGGCACATATACCCCAGGCCTCTCAGACCTACCTTCACTGAGCCCAAGGTACGTGTTCGATGGACATCCAAAGGGTTGTTCAGCCCCAAACCTGGAGCTGTCCCAGGGTTCTTTTCCCTCACACTCACCCATAGGGCAGCCCCTGGACCGTCGGTAGCTGGTTCTGCACGGATCCTGGCCAGCCCTCTCCCGACTCCGACCCTGTTCCAGGAGCCAGCCTCCGCCAATAGGTAGCACGAGCTGCCCCCTCTGTCTCTGTCCCCCCCGGTATGATTTTCATTGTCTCACAGTAGCCAGGGGTATGTTTTTTTTCCAAAATTATAAAAATTATGGTAAAATAAGGGGCTGGGATTGTGGCTCAGTGGTAGAGCGCTCGCCTAGCATGGGCGGGACCCGTGTTCGATCCTCAGCACCACATAAAAATAAAGGCATTGTGTTGTGTCCATCTACACCTAAAAAATAAGTATTAAAAAATTATGGTAAAATAAGTCATTCCTTGGTATCCACAGAAAGATTGCTTCTGGATTCAATGGGAATACCATAACCTGTGGAGGCTCAAAACCCTTAGGTAAAATGGAGTCATAGCTGCCCATAACCTGCACAGTCTTCCCATGTACTTTCCGTGTCTCTAGACTACTTATACCTAATGTAATGTCAACATCACGGAAACACTTGTTATCCTATATGGTTTACAGAATAATAACAAGAAAAAAGCCTTTACTAGTTCAGTTCAAAATTTTTTTTTTTGTCAATCATTTTCTATCCAGGGTTGGTTGACTCCCTAGATTGTGGAATCCATGGGCATGGACAGCCAAATGTGTGCTTAGTAAATGATTGTTGCCATATTCCTGTGGTTTGTGTGGCCCAGTGTGTGCGTTCGTGTGCATGCGTGTGCGTGCCTGCACTTTGTGGGGCTCCAGCCTGCAGCAAGGCTACAGTGGAGTCTTCCCTGCAGTCGGGCTCCTGTCCCTGCCCTGGCACCTCCTGGCCGAGTGACTTTGGAGACATTTCTCAGACTCTTTGAGCTATTTCCTCCTCTGAGAGGCCACAGAGATGTAACCACTGCAAACTCCATTCTGGGCAGGACATCCCACCTTGCATAGTCCCAGCAGCTTAAGGAAGGCACTAGGACCTCTCCAAGTCCCCTCCCCTCAGAATTATCTGGACCCTGGGACCCAGGGGACACTGCCTGGGCAGACCTACCCCATCCCAGAATCACATCAGTAGACCACCTGTGATCCCAGCCCAAGAGAGATAGCAGGAGGGCAAAGGGCCTGGTCTTTTGTGTCTGTCCTGAATAATCTCTGTCTCCATCACACCTTGGCACAGAGGGGAAAACTGAGACTCAGAGTAGGCTCACAGGCAGAACGAGAGGGACGGGGGCCAGCCTCTCCCCTTTCCCTTTCCCAGAGGAAGAAGAGGGTGCTACCACCCCTCCCTCTATTGCTCACCGTCTCATGGTCATCCTCCCCTATCCCAACCTCCCCTATGGAAATGAACTGGTGCTGAGTACCTAGTCTCACAACCTCTTCCTGTCTATGGTGCTTAGGGATCTACCACCAACCTCACCTGGCAGGTTCCCAGAGCTACTTTGTTCCTGCCAAGTCCAACCTGCTCTGTGTCAATATTGACCCAGGTGGAGGAGTGGTCCTGGGAAAACCCACCCCTCCCAGCCTCCCTCAGGTACCCTGGGTCCCACTCCCTAGTGGTGTCCTGGTCTTATCCCAGGCCTTCCAAGGTACTTCCTCCCCAGGAGACCCTCCTGAGGGACAAGGAGGGGGAGCGGGAACTGCTGACTGGGGTTCTGGAGCCGGCTGCCTGCAGACATCCTGGGCCCTAGCTCTGCAGTGGAGCAGCAAGGGGCCCACGGGAGGGGGGCTGCAGGTTGTGGGAGGAGCCGTGACTCAGTCCCCAGAGCGGGACCACCAAGGAACAATACTGTGGGAATCCCAGGGTGTTCAGAACAGACCAAAGGCTGGCCCTTGGCCCCTGCAAGGGGGTGTCACTTGTCCATGTGACAAGGGGTGTGTGGTATTGCCTGGCAGCACACCCAACAGACAGGCTTGGGTCAGAACAGTCACCCGCCCTTGTACAGGAGGTTCCACAGCTGGGTTCTGTTCCTGGGCAGTGTGACCAGGGCTCAGATGTGCAGTGGAAATCTGCCCTGCTCTCCATCTCGTGTGACAGCACAGTGCTGTCAGAACCAGGGCTCTCATCAGGCCCCTTCCTCATTTTCACTTTGGGAGAAGCTCCAGGTGCCCAGGTGAGGCTTTCTCTACTTTTCCGGATTTCCCTAATTCTTAGCAATGAACATGTATGACCTTTTAGGGAAAGCAACCCAGGCCGTTCCCCATGCCCATAGATCCTTTGCCATAGCTGGGCATCAGGCCTGGAAGTTTTAGGCAACTTGCTTTTCCTCCATAGCATTACTGCAACTCTGGATGCATGATCTGGTCCTCTGAGGGGCTTAAAATAAGCACAGTGCAAGTGCTGGCCCTCAGAAATTTGAATTTAAGTGGTTGGGATCTGAATCTTTAAGAGCTCCAGTGATATTGTGTGTGTGTGTGTGTGTGTGTGTGTGTGTGTGTGTGTGTGTGAGAGAGAGAGAGAGAGAGAGAGAGAGAGAGAGAGAGAGAGAGATGCTAGGGATGGAACCCACCATCTGGTGATTCTAACATGCAGCCAGAGTTAGAGCTTTAAAGGAGGTTTGGGTGGAAAGCTCTGGGGCCCATTTCCATTTGTCCTCCATCTGACAGCTTGGGGTCCAGTCTGTTCTGAGATCAGGCTGGCTGGCTGTACTAGTGGGTGGCCCTGGGCCTCCAGCGGCCTCTTGATCCACAGCTGTCTATGGCACGGGATTACCACACAAGCATCCCTGATGAACCTGGGGGCTCTGCCATTAGCTCCAATGCATTACTTATCCGTAGGTTCAACAGACTGTTGCTCAGCTAACCTGATGTCACGGCTCTTGTCTTTTCCCAGTGGCTCTTTTCCATCCTCCCAGTCTTCCTCTCATTCCTTGGTCCTGTATTACAGATGAGCCGTGTTTAGTCTGGAAAATTTCAGGAGGGGAAATCTCAGTGTGCCCAAGTGCCAAATAAGTGCCCTCTTGTGACCTTTGATGCTTACTAGGACATGCAGCCTGGGGCTGCCACCACTCTCAGCCATTATCTGCTTGCATGCTAAGTTATGAAGCCACCCTGGGGATAGAGCTGATGGCAGAGAAGTCAAGAGGAGGGAAAGAGAAGGCTAGGGAGCAGAGTGAAGGAAAGACATAGGACAAGGGACCCAGCCAAGGAGTTGTAACCAGAAATGACTTCTCTCTGGCTGCCCAGCTGTGAAGACTGAAGTAGGACACAGCACAGACTAGCAGTGGGATATTTGCTGTAGAGTCTCTAGGAACATACTGGATTGTCTCCTGGACTCGACACACACTGGTATGGTCTAGATCTGGATGTCCTCAAAGGCTTATGTGTTGAGGGCTTGGTCCCCAGTGCAGCAGTGTGCAGTGGTGGATCATGAGGGCTCTGACTTCCTCCATGGATTAGCCCAGTGAGGGACTCATAATGGGAATGAACTACTGGGAGGCAGTGGAAACTGCAGAAGGTGGAAGGGAGGGAGTTGAACCTAGGGAATGCTCTTGGGGACTGTATCTTGTCCCCAGCTCCTTCGTCTCTGCTTCCTGGCATGAAGTAAGCAGCCTTTCTTCTGCCAAAGCCCTCTGGCCATGATGTTCTGCCTCCATTCAGCCCAAAGCAATGAAGCCAGTGACCACAGACTGAAACCACTGAAACCATGAGCCAAAATAAATTTTTTCTCCTTTCTTTTTTCTCAGGTACTCTGTTCCAGAGAGAGAAAGCTGACCAACACATACTGTGCCTGGGTTGTCAGGGATGAAGAGAGCCATCCCTCTGTATCTGCAGGGGATTGGTTTTAGGACTCCCCTTGGGTACCCAAATCAAGCCCCTTAAATAAAGTGGAATTTTTGCAAGTAACCTATGCACATCCTTGTGTATACTTTAAATCATCCCTTGATTACACCTAATATAAATGCTATGTAAATAGTTGTTATTTAGGAAATCATGACACCTGTACAGGTTCCATACTGATGCAGTTTTCTGAATCTTTCTGATCTCTGGTTGGCTGAATTAGGATACAACACCCCATGGTTGTGAGGGCTGACTGGATGTGTCTGGCAGAACCTAGTATCCTGTGACAGAACAGAGACTGCCGAGCTTTGTCTCAGTGGCTTATCTGATGAGATGGTGGACACTGGTGTTGTTTTCTGAATTAAATATCATTATGAAGAAACAAGGTCCTGAGAGTGATGAGGCCATGCCAGGAGTCCTGAGAGAGAGGCCCTTGCTGCTTCTCTCATCTTCACACGGAGAAGGGCAGGGCTGAGGGTAATATCTGCAGGATGTCTCACTGTAAGCAAATTGTCTGCTACATCCCTGCTTTTCTGACTCCTCGCCATTCTTCTAGTAAGCACAGTATCTTAGCTAGTGTCCTTGAGGAGTATCTGTATATACAACTCCTGTGGCTCTTATGGCACAGGGTGGGGGACCACGATTCTCTCATGCTGTATCTAGAAGCCTCTCGGTGGGGCTGGAGTCCTTGTGGGAGGATGGTGAGCCAGACTGCTTCCATCTGGGGAGAGGAAGCCAGGGGGCCAAACAGCTGTAACTTTTTGGATGACAGGCAATTTGGTTTTCTAGCTTCCCCTGGGGTCAAGGCCTGTGGTTCCCTGGGGTCTTGCAGCCTGGCTCCCATCCACCCTGCTCTCCAGAAGTGGTGACACTAGGAGACTCAAGGTGCTGGCATGAGGCTGTGCAGGGGGCAGCATGGAGGGAGGAGAGGCGCTGCCACTGGAGAAGGAGTCCATCCACAAGAGAGTGTAGTTTCACGTGTTTATTTTTGGCAGGAAGGAAATCATTGCAAACCTCTTGATTGACAACACTCGCCCCTGGAAACGTGCACAGTCCAAAGTAATGCTGGATTGTTCATCATGTTCAAATGTCCATCAGAAACCCATGACTACCCAGACACCAACATCTCTGCTGCTTGCGGGGGTGGGGGGTTAGTCTGCAGAGAAGCTCCTGGGAGAATGGACCTGGAACAGACACCATCAGATTTACAGTAAAATAGGAACAGAGGCAGCCAGTCCATTTTGTACAGGTAACTGCAAATGCATCAAGCCATCCGTTCTTCTCAACCCCTGGCATGCCAACTGTCCAGCACAGCACCTTTAGAAGCAGAGGCGTAAACGTCACGAGTGTTTGACCATAGGGCTGTGTGTTTCTGGATTTTATTAGAAAGCCATCTTTAAAATACAGGGTTGTAAATTGTTGCCAACACATAGACTTACAGACTTCTCCTTTACACCCAAAGTTCAAATGCTGCAACCGTGACAAGTCAGTGTCATTGGGGCACCATGTCCCCAAAGTCATCTCATCAAAATTGCACCATGTCAAAGGAGATTCCCCACCAACCATCAACCATGACAGGTGGTGTTTATTATTAGTATACAAATGCATTGTTTAAAAACAGCTAGTATGTGAAACCACAGACCAACACATAGGATTCCAGAGCAATGGAAGACGGAGCCTTAATGTTATCAGGAGTGCCTGGGCACCCCCAGCTCTAGGCCTGGCCAAAGATGTCGTAACATCATAGTGGCGGGAGTCCACAAACCCAAGGAATCCTGTCCCAGATCTTAATGTAAAAAATACTTGCCCAGGAGGCTACATTGTAATCTGGTACTGAGAGGACCATGGAAACTGGAGGTCAGACTTCACTGTAGCTTAAAAAAGTCTGAGCATTTGGTAACGTGGGAAATATATGGCACAGAGAAGTAGATAATAGGTTTCATTAGGTTTTAAAGCCCACAATTTAATAAAAGGTAATAATTAAAAACAATACCCGTATTTACCTTTAAAAACCATAAACCCCATTTGCCTCATTTCTTGGCCTTGTTAGAATTCTATTGCTTCATTTACATGTAGATGATTAAAAATATATATATATAGATATAGATAATTTGATTATGTACACAGAGCAGAATCAAGGATTAAAATAAAAACGGAATTTTGGAGTGTGGTCAAATAAGGTGCACAGATTCCAGAACCCTCAGAGGTTTTGGTCGTCCTCCCATGACATTCTGTGTCTGTGGTGGCAGGAACTGGGCTCCCTTCCCAATAGCTCCACACTGGATTAGTGCAATGGCATGAACTGCGCTCCCAGGTGCAGGAGCTGGGAGGTGAAGGGTTTGGCTCAAGCCTGACATGTGTTTAACTCCACTTGCCAGAAGGGGAGCACTCCCCTGAAATATTCTGGAATTTTAATCCTCTCTGCCCCTCTTCTAAGTGAGGCCCTGTGCTGGCCAACATGGAAGGGGGCATGGTGGAGGGCTAAGGCTCCTTAGGGCCTAGTTCTGGGTGGATATCAACACCTGACAGACACTTGACTGGAACATTCAAGACATTTAAGGCAGTGGGGTCATTTAATGACTGTTTTTCTAAATGAAGGTTTATGACATGGACAGATCTGCCATGTAACTGTCATTATCTGTGGCAATGTCTAGCAAGGGGCTGTTTCTATTTTAACTGGCATATGGATTACTGGGTTTGGAACACTTCGAATGTCAGGAGACCCGGTTACCCCTGAATATTCTCTCCTGAATGCACAGCACTCAACAGACCAAAGTGCTGTGGGGAGGATACGACTGGCAGCTGGCTTCATTATTTTCTGAGTGGAAAGCACAAGAAGAATCTTACTCTGACCCCTAGATTTGCACCTTGCTAGAGCCAGTCACTCCCACCAGCACTCTGGCTGAGGACAACCCACAGAGGACTAAGGCAATGGTGCCAAAACAAAAGGGTTTTTTAAAATTATTTCGAAAAGCAATACTTTATAGACTGTCTTGTTGTCAAACAAGGAACATGGCACTGCTTAAACACCAAACTGGGAGAGGCTGAGAAGAGAGCCTGGCTCAGAGGAGGAGCCCTTCTTCTCTCTGGTTTGGAGTGGGTCTCCCAGCTAGACAGGCTTCCCCACTTTTGGCTCAAAATAGCTGTGCTTCCAAGGAGACCAAGAGATGGACTCGGGCCACATAAAACTGGTGGCTGGTTGAGGCCACTGGTTCTCCAGTGAAAACAGTCAGCTCATCAGAGGACCTGATGTTGACTGCAGTTCAAAGTTAAATATTACAGCTGTGTGGTGCTCTGGCCCTTGTGCCTCTGTACACTTCTGTATTCTTGGCGGCCAGTGCCAGGGAAGGGACACAGTTGGTGCAGTCTGCCATGGGGTGGGACACCCGTTTTTGACCCTATCCAAGTTTGCAGCTTAGCAGTGAGCATGTTCTGAGCATAGGCACAGTGGCAAAGAACAGTGTAACAGCCGCTGGTCAATTCCATTTGGTGGCAGCACGGTAGCAGCAAAGAAAATTCCCAAACAGCTCCATGTATATCCAGCTTTTGGAAAGGAAAGGAATTAAAATTCAATAAACAGGCTTTTTTTTTTTTTGTATCCAAGGGTTTCAGGGTTTCTTGTAACTGTTCTACCAAAACCAATAACAGCAGAACAGCAAAAAACACACAGAAGATATGGCAGTGGTGTGAAAGCAGAAGTGATGTGATGTCACTTTTCAAGGGTGTGATGTCACTTTTCAAGGGGAAAATGTGACCTCAAGACAAAATTTGTCATCATCAGAAATCATAATATAAAAGAATATTGTTTCCTAAAATGTTGAGCCACACAATTGCAGATACATTCCAAACTGGGTCAGAAATGAGTGGAGACAATGACGTAGTCACAAAAAACTCCTGTCAATGGGAGCCTGACCCTGCAGCATGCCATGGGTCATCAGAGCAAAGTCACACCTGTTGGGAAACAGGCATCAATGACTCTCCCTCCCTCACCCCCCACCCCATTATACACACACTACCAGGTTCTAGAAAATTGTCATGTTCATCTTCTCAGAGTATCTAAGACAATAAAAGGCTAAAAGATGTCTGGAAATATGTTTGTGTAGAAAAATTAACTCTCAGCTTAAAATAACATTCAAAAAGGCACTTCATCCTGTAGGAAAGAGATTCTGAGTTGGGTCAGCTGCTCTGAGCTGAGACAGAAGGGGACAGGTTGTCTGTTTGGAGGGGAGAACAGTTGAAAGGAAGTTCTGATAGATATCAAGCTTTTTTACCCCCCATTTTTTTTTTCTTTTTGGTATGTTTTAAGAAAAGCAAATCCAGTAAAATGCATGTCGCTTTATGAAATTTGTTAAAAGAGTTCTTTTTAAAATAGTTGTTTCTGTTCTTAAAAAACAAAACAGGTAGGCATGGCCACATTCACCCTGTGGCCTGGAGCATGGAGTCTCCTCACTTTCAGCTCCAGGGAGCTGAGGCCAGGCAGGTCCCCTGAGGCCAGAGGTTCCAGAGTGCAGAGGCAGGAGGTGGGCCGAGGCCGGGGCTACCTATTGCAGAGCCTCTGCAGCATGCTGTACACGTCGTCCTCACGGCTCAGGCCCTCGAAGAAGGGGATGAGGTCCAGCAGCTCCGTGTCCGTCATGTCATCGAACCAGGACTGCACAGGCACCTGGAAGACAGTGGGTGGGGCAGGTAGCACAACTGTACCCAGGGGCTGGGGCTGTTCCCAACCTGACTGGGTCCCCAGACTTTTATCATATGTTTTGGTAAAGAGGATTAGTATCTAGAAATCATCATCATCAACTTCATGACCATCATTCTGCTTGTTCCCCTGTTCTAAACAAGGTCAGTCCAGAGCTATGTGGCTTTAGGATCACTCAAGAGGCAAAGTGTACCCAGTCCATGTGCATTTGCCTGTTTTATTCTCCTGCCACAGGAGAGGCAGCCAAAGCACTAGGCTTGCTATTTGCAGTTTCATAAAGCTCTTTATATAGCACCAAGTCAGCTCCTTGCACCTGGGAGCAAACGTATCCAGAGGTGATGTGCCAATTCCTGAAACCAGGAGGCGCTGTCTAAGCACAGGAGGCTTCTACTTAAAGTTGTGCTGTGCTGCATGGCAAAGACAGGGATGCATTTCCCCCATGCTTAGCAATGAAAAGGTAAAAGTGGAAGCATAAGATTCCAGGGCATTCTGAAGGATGGGCAAAGGTAGGATTTCTCCTTAATTTTAGGCTGAGAAGTAGAGGGGGGTGGTGGTTGGTGGCAGCCAGGGGTGTAGAGAAAAGATTTAAAAAGAAATTTAAGAAAACTGAAAAGGTGTACAAGCCACATTTTGACCTTTTTACAAATCAAATTTTATAAACAGAAACATAAAAATTCATGTAATTTTGAAAAATAAACAATATAAGAATTAATAGAAAAATGAACACTTCTAGGAGGAAAAGAGAGAATGGAGGAGGGCAGGAAAAACGACTTCTCTAAATGGAAGATTCTCTAGATCTTCACTGATAGTTTTGAATCATGTAAATGTGTTACATAATTAAAAGAAAATCAAACCATTAGGAGAAAGGCAATTAACAAATGAACCTAAGTTATATAAGGCTAGAGGGTGACATGATCACACAGAGAATTACTTCAAGTGATTTTTTTTTGTTGTTCCCCAAGTGCTGGGGATCAACTGCAGAGCCTTGTAGATGCCAGGAGAGTGTCCTACTACTGAGTATATCCCAGTGATTTCAAATATGGTATCTGACTGTACATCTCTCCAAAAACCCCTAAGCTGCATTCAATTTTTACTATCCGTAATTAATATCAGAACTGCTATTTTGACTTAAATATATAGTATAGAAAAAAAATCAAACACGTAATTATGTTAATATCCTTAGAAATCAAGCATTTCATCATGAGAGAGATTCACATACAAAAACAAAGAAGTAAAATAAAAGTTCTGTAATCTTAACGTTGAATTGGAAAAACCAGTATGAATTTATAATTTATTTTTCTTTCTAAGAAATAAGTATTTTGGTTCTTTTTTTTTTAAAGCTCCGATTTGTTATATGATTAAAAGTAAAGGACATGCCATCCCAATTGTGACCTCTAAACACCATTTCCACTAACGGGGACCAAGATTCACAGAAAACTGGCTGATTTCAGGACTGAACTAAGAAATGTTCAAAAACAGCCTGGAACGTCTCTTCTTCTTTTTGTGCTGGGGATGGAACCCAGAGCCTTGCGAATGTTAAGTACACAATCTACTAAGGAACTACACTCCCAGTCCCTGGCCTGGAACATCTGGTATCAGAAAGCAAAGCAGGCTATCAAATATTATTGTTATTTGGAGGAGTCTCCGTTGGTCAAAGGCAAAAATGTGAGCATCCAAAATAATAATAAACAGATTGGACTGAAACAATAAAAAAAATCTATGAGCACATATAATACTAAAATTCACTGGTTACTTCTGGAGATTGTTAGAGCTCATTACTCTAATACACACACACACGTGTGTGTGCACATACACACATAAACTTATTAGCCTAAAACTGCAAAATTAAAGGAAAAAAACTAAGACTTTATACTGCTTTCCCTATTCAAACATTCAAACTGTATTTTATGGAAAGCAAACAGACAACATGGCCAGTTCTGTTTTATTTTTTTAGAAGATGTCTGGCCAAAAAAGGCATAAGGAATGATAAGATTTAGAAATCAAACATTTTGCAATTCTGAATGAAATAGTGGATTTACACAACAACTGCTATGATTATGAGGTGAAAGATTAATAGGGAACTTTATAATGGATGAACCCAATGACCAACTTTAAATCTTTAGGGGCAATCTGACATTATATGCCTCCTGGTATGATTTCATAGGAAGTATGCAATATCACCTATGATGTATTTGTATTTGTGGACAAAAAAAAAAAAAAAAAAAAAAAAAGAGAGAAAAGAAATGAGCCTGAATCTAACCAAATAGTATACAGAGATCTATCTTTTTGTTTAAAGGATATAGGGCAGCTGGAAAAATATACGTAACACCACCAAACCACAGCAAATAGGCAGACTCAGAATGCAGAAAATTTGTATAAGAAAAATAACCAAACCTTCAACAAACCAATGGCATAGAAGAATGAGACAGAAAGGAAGAGATGTTCAAATTACAAAAGAATTAACCAATGCAATGCATGGGCCTTTTTTGGATCTTGATTCAAACAATTCAGATGAAATAAAACATTTTGGGATGATGGGACACAATGAATATAGTGTGAATAGTAGATAATGTAAGAAGCTACTGTGTTGGATCACAAGTTGAAGGCTATCCTGGGAAACTTAGCAAGAACCTGCCTCAAAATAAAAATAAAAAGGGCTGGAGATGCAGCTCTGTCCATCCCCAGTACTCAAAGAAGAAAAAAAAATATCTTTTTAAAAAATCTTATCTATTATCTCTTTTTAAAATCTATCTTTTATCCCTTATCTGACATAACCAAATGTACTATGTTGAATTTGATTTACTTGTTAAAGTATTATATGTAAAACAATACATTTTGAGTAAGTATTCAAACAACAATATCACACCAGCTAAGTGAATCATTTGAATTTTTTTTGTTACTAAGTGTGGCTAGAGTTCTGGACCTGAGGAGGGGACCTCTGTAAGCCTGGATGAGTCTGAGAGGCGTGCGTGTACGCGTGCGTGTGTGTGTGTGTGTGTGTGTGTGTGTGTGTATAGATTCCCCAGGGGAATCACCAGAGCAGAAGGGCTGGTTGTTGCAGGCACTGCTGAGAGGCCAGCAGTGGCTGATTTCTGTTCCTCTGGAAGAGCACTGGGCGGGTGAAGGGAGGCTGTCCCCTACTGAGGAGGCACTGGGAGCTGCCGTGCTCCAGGGGGTTTATGTAAGAACTGTTCCCACGGGGTGCTTCTCAGACATCATTATGAGGTATAAGCCGACAGTCTTATCTGAAGACCTTATTGAAATGTTTATTCATCCTTGTTTAAGGTATACTTGTGCTTTAGGGGTCACCCAGCCTGTTGAATCTGCTACAGGGGTCACGAAGTGCTGGGCAGCAGCCAGCTGTGTGAGGTTAACAGCAGACAACCCTCCACAAGTACCCTCCCCGGAGTACTAAGGAGAAACGGGTAGGTGGAGTGCTTACCAGGGCAAGCCCTGCTCTAGCCGCTGCTTTTCACCTACTGCCCACCAAATCCCCTATCAACCCTACAAGATCGGCATTCCCAGAATTCCCACTTGACAGGTGATGCAACTGAGGCTCAGTGAGGTGAGATAACTTGACTGATGTCCTGCAACTGCTAAGAGGCTGAGCTGGGATTTAACCAAGAAAAGGCTCCAAGACCTTCTCGTGGGGGTACTCGCCTGCCAAGACAGCTCAGATGCAGCCCTGCCATCTTGTTCTCTAGGGCTACTTACTGCATTCTCAGGATGGAAGATGTAGGAGGCAGGAGAATTGTCCACGATGATCACTTTGCTCAGCTCCCGACCCAGGCGACTCAGGTCCTTCACGTAGTTCCCACGATGGAAAACACAGGACTCTCTGAAGAGCCGGGCCCGGAACACACCCCAGCGGTCTAGGAGGTCAGCCACAGGGTCTGCATACTAGAAAGAAGGTGTTGCGAATTAAGGCTGGGTGCCCAGAAGAGCCAGAGACCCTGGCCTACTGCAGCAATACCCAGACTATTTTTTTTTTTAAAAAGGTGATTTAATAACTGGAAGTGTTTTAGGATCCCCGTTATTTTTCTCTCCATGTATTAAGATGCACTGGACTCTTCCATTTCTTACATCTAATCCACAGAATATCTTTAGCAGTTTTACCTTCAAAAATATCCGGACTCCACCTGCATCTCTCTAGTTTTACTGCTACCACCCTAGGCCAGGCTCTACTCTCTGGCCTGGGAGATGTTTTTCCTGCTGGACCTCCCTTCCTAGCCCATTTACCTCAAAGCTGTTAGAATAGTCAATGGAAAACATACTTCCCATCACATCAGCCCCTTGCTTAACATTCTCCACTGTCTATTGCTGCACCTCCTGGAGTGAGGCCCATGTCCTCTAGGATGATGTGAGGACAGGCCTCACCATCAAGACCAAAGTGAGGGCACAGCCAGGCATTGCTGGGGATCTGTAACTTTGCCAGGAACACTGGAGTACCTGCAGCTGTTGGGAAGGCCAGCAGTGAGATGCATAGCATCTGAGTCCATGGGCAAGTCTTTTCCTCTCCAAGATACCCCGAGGGAGGCAGAGTCCAGGAATAGCTCTATCTCTTACTAACCAAGTGGGGTCAGAGTTCAGCACACTGTTCCAATGAGGCCAAATAAGCATCAGTGGGTGGACTACTAGGGGTTGGCTCTGGATGGGAAAAGATGGTTAACTGCCTCATAATCATTGCTGCTGATGGTGTTGGCACTCATCTTTCTGGGAAGTGAATGAATCTGGGGACCAGAGGCCTGAGAGATGAATGTGAAGAATGTAGGCCTCATGAGGTCAGGCACTGTGTCTCCTTGATCTTTGCTACATTCACAGTGCCTAGTACTGTTTGGCATACAATAAGTACTGAGTAAATATGCACTGGGGGAATAAATGGTTGTGTGACAAGGATGCGGGTCCTAGAGGGCACTGACAGCCAGTGGGGGGCCTCTGAGGCTGTACACCAATGCTTCCAGCAGGGAGCTTAGCTGAGCCCAGAGCCCAGAGCCCAGAGCTGAAGCAATGACCACCATAGTGGAACTTGGACATCAGGGAGGAAAGGGGCTGTAAGGCTGCCCTTGGGAACTGATTCCACTCAGCCAGCCTGGAGTAGCAGCAACAAAAGGACTGGAGAGACAGATGGAGGGGCAGGAAGAGAAGCCCAACAAGGATGTTTAAGCAAATACTGGGGACAATGCCAAGGAAATGTTTTCAATTTTGCCAAAGAAAAAAACAACTCCTGGTCCAGGGCATTGGTGCAAGCTTCCTGTTTTTTATTTCTGTGATTATTACTTCAGGTTCCTCAGCATCCCAGAGCACTGTCAGAAGAGCCATCGAAGCTGCAGATGCAATTAGTCTTGGTACCTCTCATCTGAAAGATTACCCACTAGGGAAGACTTTGCCTTCCCTGAGGCCTCGCTCTCTTCTTGGTATGCAAACTAAAGCCCACATTTTGGATTCCCTCTCCAGAGGTGCAGGCTCTGTGCTGGGATGAGACTGGCAGAATGCTGTGCAGGTGGGGCTCTCTCTCACCTTGCTCAGCACAGAGATGGACCCGGATAGGAATGCCTAGGCTGGCAAAGCAGAGTGCCCAGGATCTGGAGTCAGAAGCTCCAACACACAGAGCAGGAGCATGGGCACCAGGGTACAGGGAGCCATCCAGAGGCTGGCCACACTGGGGCAATCTACTGTGTGTGTTTCCCTGGAGCAGGTCTGCACACAGGCAGATGGCTAACCTAGGCCCCACAAAATGCATCTTTGGGGACACTCAAGAATCCCCAGGGTACCCAAGAAGACACTGGTGGTGCTACCAAGTGGACGGCACTGGTCTCACGAGAGTCAGGGTTTGAAAGATGTCACGGTAAGGACCTTGGAGGAGGAACAAGGGCCCACTCTGCCTGCCCTAGAAACAGCACAGCACCTTGTTTCATCTGTGAAGGGGGAATTGAAACCTGACCGGGGGTCTTGAGAACCCATTTACTTCCTTAAATAGTGGAAGAGGACAAAGAAACCTCTTTGGTCAGATGAGGGTAGCTGATGGATAAGTTGTAAGATCAAAATATGTCTGAATGATTTTATCACCATTAACACTTATGATGCTAAATACTGACCATCAGGAGCACCACACTGTGACAATGACCAGCATAGTACATGGAGCCCAGCCAAGAGCTTGCTGAGTACTTGCCCAGCATGTCAGGTGCCCTGCTAAGCCCTTTACACAGGCAGTTTAATTTAATCCTCCCTATGAGGCAGAAGGAATTATCCCCACTTATAGAGGAGGAAACCAAGATGCCAAAAGTGAAGTGACTTACCTGAGATCACACAGCAACTTAGGGCAGAGCCAGAACTTTCACCAGCCCACGTCTGTGGGTGACTGTCCACGTGTCTCTCATTTGTCCCTCCCCTAAGCCAGTGTAACCCAAACTCAAGGTGTGGGTTCTCTAGCATTTGGATGCCAGTCAGTGGACGAGAAGGCACCAATGTGCCTGCAGCAGGCGGCCATCCTTTCACAGCCACACTGGACATTTGTGATTTTTCTCATCCGTGGACAACCAGCTTCAGGCGGCTGTGTACAGCAACTTCATGGAGCATTTGTTCTAAGTGCTCCCTGTTACCATGGTAACCAGAAGTCTTTCAGCCTGGCAGTGTGCACATGGCCTGTGTCTGTCCCATCTGGGTGGGAACCTGTCACCATAAAAACAGCTTTCCCCACCTTAACAAAGGCTTGTGACAGATCAGAGTTAGAGGTGGGGGAGGGGAGTGGAAAGCTGGGGCTGGGAGTTGGGTGAGGAATAGGACGCACCTTGGCCAAGCTGGCAGTAAAGAGCACACACTCAAAGAGCTGCCCCATCCTCTGGAGGAATTCGTCCACATGTGGCCGCTTCAGCACGTACACCTGCAACGGCAGGAAGCAGCAAGCTGGTCAGTCATGGCAGCTGCTGGGATGCCTGGGCCCAAGCGCCCACTGTAGGAAGAACTGCCCCAAAGGTGTCTGCCTCCCATCACCATGTCCATGTGTGGCCTGCAGAGGCCAGACTACAGCATCAGAGGGCACACTCCCCAGGTGGGGGTCCAGGTCTAAGTTCATTGTAGATGACCCTCTTAAGGGGGAAAGGGAAGCTGACCATAGAATGGAGGGGCTTGGGGATTTTTCAGAGCCAGTGAGTAGAATGCAGGTCCCATGTCTGTGTAAACCACTCATTCATTTCACATGTGTTTCTTGGCACCTGTTGTGGGATAGGCCCCATGTGGATAAAGGCCATGGTCTGGGTGCTGTTCTTTTGGAAATGAATGGCAGATCTAGGATTGCTCCAGCTGCCACCTTACTCTGAACAGAACCCTTCCCCTCAATAGAAGGTGAGGGGCAAAAAGGGTCTTATCAGCATGCGAGCTGCCTACTTGAAACCACAGGGTTGCTCTGCTGGGCGTGATATAGAAAGACGTTTTGGGAGATGTGAAGCCAGCTTCAGGGACTCATAAACAAGCCACCTTGGGGGCCTCTGAGTAAAGAGTAGCCTTTTCTAGAATGGCTGGGCTCTGTGCAGCCTTTTGGCCAGGCAGGCTGGGCAGGGCTGCACAGCAGTGAGGCTTCAGCTCACACATGGGCTCTGGACTAGGGAGCCTGAAGAAATCAGAAGAAATTGGGAGATGGGAGAGAAGGCCAAGCTGGTGAGAGGACAAAGGAAATGGGAGAAGGGAGGAACCCATTAAAACCTGAATAAATTTCTTTTGAAATTAGCCACTTCACTAAATAAATCAAACTCTTCAAAATTCAATTCAACATATTTACCGAGCTGCAGCTCTGTGCTCAGCTTGATGTGGTTACAAAGATGAATCAAACACAGGCCTTGCCCTTGAAGGGCTCACAGTCTATAGCAGATGCATGCAAAAGTATAAAAGAAAACATGGCATAATGAAAGTCACAGCAGGGGGATAAATTAAAGAGAGTTAACTCCCCATTCAGGGGAGGGAATCACAGAAGGCAACATTAGGCCCAGATCCTGAAGGATGAATATGCATTCGCCAGGCCTGTAAGAATGAGAAGAAGCAACTTTTCAGGCAGAGGAAAGTATAAGCCTGAGACCTGAAATACTTAATGTGTCAGATGATGCCCAGCTCAGCGAGGTTATGAGAGAAGACGGGGAGGTGGGCAGGAGGTGGCTAAAGACTGAGAGGCAGGTCACAACACATGTAAGGCCTTAAATGGCAGATGGAACAGGGTGGATAAACTGCAGATGTAGCAGAGGTGAGGCAGGGGGGCTCTGTACTCCACGCTGGACACACTGCTGGCAGAGGAATTCTACCTAGAACCGAGTAACTTTCAATATGCCAGATACAGGGACTGGGGAGGACAGGACTTGGTGGGAAACTCATGACTAACAGAGTAGGGTGGACACGGGTCTGTGGCTCAGGGTCACAGCAGGGCACAGAGGAACAGGGTGGCCTAGACACAGGGTGCCAACACAGCTCTGAGGAGCTGGGAGGCTGGGGTGGGAGTTGAGAACAGGGCTCGTGGCTGTAGTGATCCATGCCCCACAGTGCCCAGGAGATTCCTTGGTACCAGTGCCAGCGACAGACTGCAGCCTGTGGTTCTGTGTCCTTGGGAGTACTGTTTGAACAGCAAGCTGTGTTACATGCAAAGGATTGATTTGGGAACTCTGTCGTTGGTACCTCTGGCAGAGAGGAGGGTCCTGGGCCTGGATGCCGGCGTCCAGGCTCGCGTCCCCGTGCAAGTAACCAAGAATAGGCCCATTGGGACCTGCACAGCCTATCCTGGATTACTTGAACGAGGCCACGGCCTTCGCCAAGGCCTTGGTCCTCCTGCTCTTGGCGCCTGTGGCTTCCTTCCCTCAGGAGAGTTTCTGACCCCAGCCCAGGGACCCTGGGGTGTCTACTGCCAAGCAAGTCAAAGCACGGACAGGAGGGAGGCTAGGAGTGGCTCCTGTAGGTCAGGCATGCTCACAGTCACATGGTGTGAAGGATTAATTCCTCTCCTAAAGCTTGCATGCCATTGGGCAGCTCTCCTTTGTCTGTCTCATCACGAGTACTCTGCAACACGAGCCAAGATGCAGAAGTCTTAATTGCGTCTCAGATGCTGAGTTAATTCAGTTGATTTTTTTTTGCAAATGTTAAATGCCCAGGTGCTTGCAGTTTTGGCCCCATGATGACTTTTACAAGCATGAAGTGTAGAGACAGTCCCTATCCACCCTTCCCAGGGATTGTTTCCTGGCAGGATCTCCTGGAGAACAGGCCAGAAAGCAAGGAGTGGGTGGGGAGGGGAGGGGAGGGGAGGGGAACCTGAGTATGAGGCAAGAGCCCTGGGCCAGGAGGCAGGAGACTGGAATTCTCATTTTAGTTCTTCCCATTGCATATAACCTTGAACCAACATTCTCCTTGGCTAAGTCTCAATCTCCCCATCTGGGCAATGAGGTGGCTGGGCCAGCTGGTTTCCAAGGCTGCAACAGTTTTAATACCTGCACTTGAGAGCTGAAGAGCACTGACATTGTTAAGGAAAGACATCCTGTTATGGCCCGTGGCCCAGGTACCAAGAGAGATTTTTCTTCCTGCAATACGAGGCCAGAAACTCTCCCTTTAAGACCCTGGAGCTGGCAAGGAAGATGGTCAGATCATCCCTGTAGAAAACCTGACAAAAGCCACCCCCTTCAACCTTCAAGGCCAGTTTTCCTGCAATGTTTCCAATATGTTCATAAATGAAGCTATTTCCGGAAGAGCTTTATGCAGATAAGGGAAAAAATTACAAAGAATGAAGATGACGCATGCCAACTGACTATGGCATCTTTATTCACAGCAGCCTGCTGATCCAAAAACCTTCTCCCTTTTTCTTTAGGGTTGGGTATTTGCTAAAGATCCACTGGAGAATGCAGGAGTGACAAGATCAGTCTGGAGCAGCTGGTATTGGAAAAGAACACCTTTCCCCAAGAATTCACTGTCAGTGGGTACCTGGTGATTTTCCTGTTGCCTGCTAGGAGAGTAGCCAAAAGCAATTACATGAGGAAGTTAATTAGATTATCAAGCTAGGCCAGTGGGGGAGATGGAAACTTCTGAAAGTCTGCATCAAATCAAAGAACTATTTGAACTTGCAGGCACATCAAATATTTATGAACAGATATAGTTTTCCTTATAAAATCAGTATAAACAAATTCAAGTGAGTAGGAAAGAAAAGCAGAAAAATCATTGTATTTTATTATTCAAAGTCTGTTTGTTTTGTATTGAATAATATTATCACTGAAATAGAAATTAAGAAATAAAGTTCATAGGGAATATAATTAAAATAAATGCTCACTGAAACTCAAATTTAGCTTTGATTTTCTTACCTGATGTATAGTTCCATCGATTTCAACCGGAACAATAAAATCAGCATTACTAATAGGCTAGAGAGAAAAGAGACTATAATTAATATATCTGAAAGAACAAGATAAAATTGGAAATTTTAGCAAGAAAAAAGCTTGCCTGGACCAATGTTTTGATAATTGGAAAAAACAGTTCAGGAGAAGGATGTTGAAGCATGCCTTGGTTCCTTGAAATAAGCACAAGCAGGAAAGCACATTCTTTTCTGTTCTGAATGTCGTGACGTTTCCAGCATCCTGGTCCAACCTCTGGATCACCTGCCTGGCCTCAACCACAAAGGGTGGCACAGCCTGGCGAGAGAATGGGGTTCCTCAGAAACTCCAGCCCTTGCCCAGAGCCCTGCCAGGATGAGGGGACCACTGATGGCCACCAGGGGGAGAAGATGAGAGCCTGACGGCCAGTAGCCAGTGCCACCAGGGAAACAACTTGGACTTAAGACCCACAGTGCTGAGTGGCTAGACAGGAAATGTTCAGCACACAGACCCACAACAGGGCCAGGGACATGCGGGGCAAAGTCAGAGGCCACAAACCACAACCTTGGGCAGGTTCTTCCCCTCTCTGGACTTCAGTGTCTCCTCTCTTCCATAGCTATAGTGACAGGTTTGATGAATAACTGAGGCTCCATCCAGTCCTGAGAATCAGTGATCTCAGGCCCTGCCTGGTAGTCTGGCACAGTCTCCTGTTCTGTGGGTAGAAGTGAGGGCAGCCCTCCCTCAGTTGTTCTAAGGAACACAATACCCAGCATATCCACAAACTTCTAGATATTTAATATAACTCTTGGACAATATTAATAACACTTAAAAATCAAATGCAACTCTTCAGCAGTCATTACATTCTCAATGATGAACTTATACACAGTTCTAAATGGAATTCCACAAATTAGGTAGAAATGAAGAGGCCAAAAGAATCCTCAGCCAACAGACTCTTAGGACAAGACGAGACAAAGGGAAGGGGAAGGTATATGGGGTGGTTGCTGGATGGGGTGCAGGGTATGAAGACTCTCATAGAGCCTGAACTGGGGTCTGCCTTTAAGTCCATCACTGTACACATAAACATTTTCTTTGATTTGTAAATTGAAAAAAAAATGTGAAAAATGCTTGGTTGTAGCACCATTAATAAGCATGCAGTTGTTCAGAGTGCTACTGAAACTTAAGATCACAGTTTACTCCCGGTTACAAGGCCAAGGATGAGCATGGTATTTTATAATTTCACAACTGAAGTACAGAATTATACTAAAACACCAAAAAGACAAGGAAAAAACTCTCACAAGGCATTGGATGTGAAAGCCTGTTTTACAGAACATATAAAATGAGGCAACTTATTCCCAGGCCCCACAAGCATGGTCCTTAATCTCTAAGCACTGGTGTAAAGGGAGCCATAAAGCCAGGGCTCTTATCTGGGGTCCAGAGTCTGTGTGTCACATTTTCTATTGTTGTCTATTTTCTAGGGAGGGGCTCACAGCTTTCAGATTCTAAAAAAGTCTCTGATACACCCAGAATGTTAAAAACTTTATGCTAAAGAACATGCTGCTTGCAAATAAAAAGGCAGGCCTGAGGAGGAAGAACCAGGAAATGCTGACTACAGCTGGTGGTTATCAAAGCCCTCTGGGCAAGCTCTGGGGACGCCAGGGGCTGCCAAGGCTCTGCCTCTGGAGCCCAGACCCCTCAGGAACCTGGGGCAGTCTAATCAGTGTTACCCACACTCCCAGAGCTGCTTGGGTAGATGCTCTCTATGCTGCCACAGTAACTGACCCCTGCTCTGAAGGGCTTTCCCCCAGAGGGACTGAAAAGTCCTGAACATGCCCACAGGGGAGAAAATGCTTCCACTGATGTTCAGAGCACAGCTGGGACACAAGGCCACAGTGGCCCCAAAACCAACCCAGGCCCCAGCCCTCAGGGTGCTGTAGAATGAGGAGGTCCCTGCATGTGCCACTTGCCAGAAGGAGGCCATTTCTCACTGCTAGAAGCCAGTGTGGTCCTTCCTCCACTCTCTGAAGGACTCAAAGACAACGTTCTGGCCTTGTCCTATCACATGAGAAACAGGCAGAAGGATGAATGTTTCTGGCAGGAAGATGTTCAGGCAAAATGTGATGACTCTTCTGCTTGCCATACAACCTGCCAGGACCAACAACAGCTCATGTGAGATATGAAGCCTCTTTCAGATGGTGCCTTTCACATCTCTCAGCAAAGTAAAGGGAGTCCCAGGCTGGGGGCAAGGAGAGAAATGGAGTAGCACTGGCCAGCAATAGAGCAGTTCCTTTGCCAGAAATAACCCAAGGCAAAAAGGACCATAACTTTAAAGACCTGCTGTTTCTTCTCAACACATCAACTTCTTGCTTCACTTTTTTCATCATTTGCCTCTTTTTAGTAAAAGGCGAAAGATTTATACGATCTGAAGAGAAACCAGAGTATTGCCTCTTTTTAAAAACAATTTATTCCATTTAAAAAAATGGTTAATTATTTTTTATTTATTTTTAAATATAAGGGATTGAACCAGGGGTACTTAACCACTGAGCCACATCCCCCAGCCCTTCTTGAGACTGGGTCTTGCTAAGTTTCTCACAGCCTCACTAAGTTGCTGAGGCTGGCCTTGAACTTTCAATCCTCCTGCCTCAGCCTCCTAAGTCAATGAGATTACACTATGTGCCACCATGCCTGGCTGGGTATCTCATTTCTTAATAGGATAGTCACTAGTATCCTGCATAGAGGCCTTTTGGTGACCTGTCATTTTTGCTGGGGAGATGGAGAGTGAGAAAGATGACAAGAAAGACTTTCTGCACTCCATTTTGATGTCACTGCAGCTCTGCAACCTTCATGAGGGTGGGTGCTCATTTATTTAGCCCACCCTCCAAATCCTAGCAACCTCTTGCCATGAAAATGGTCAGAATAAATGGCTGAATTTGTTCAGAGGCTGTTCACTTTAAAAGAGCTTCTTCAGAGTTGGATATCTTTCAAGAATGGATCCAGGAGCATTCTAGGACAGCAGGGTGCCTGACAGCTTGCAAGAGTGCCTCCCACACCCCTCCCAATAATTCTAGGACAGCAGGGTGCCTGACAGCTTGCAAGAGTGCCCCCCACACCCCTCCCAATACGACACAGAGCGCTCCCTTGGTTACCTTGAGGAGTCTAGAATCCTGGGGCACAACACGCTGACTGCCTGTGCCACCTTAAAGTACTCTTGCAGGGGTTAGTGTTGGAAAACTCCAACCTCCTAAGTACAAGGAGGCCTTGGTGGTATTGGCAACCCAGTGCTTTCTTTTCCTAACTGATGTTAATATTCAACTACTTTAGCTAATGTTTACCTGGGTTAGTGAGCAGCTGTTGGGATTTCTGGAGAAAGAATAAAGTCATACACTAACAACCACGAGCTTCCATTCTCTTTATTTTTCCTTTCCAATACAATTGTGTCTAAATCACAAAGACCATAAAAGGTTTTTTATGTTGATTTACCTTAAATGAACTGTGCACCAAGGTTTCATCTAAGTCAATGACCACACATTTCTTTCCATAGTCAAGCACCGTCACCTCTGGAAGGAGGTATTTAGCTGGTGGCTAAAGGGAAAACAAAAATTGCAATTATTACTTCTATATAAGAGAAAAGTCAATTCCTTTATTCTTGCAGTATACTTTGTTAATGAGGGCATAAGTGAAGGCAAATATTTATATGCCTGGTAAAGTATATCATTTAATTTTAATAAGAACAACAGTAATAAGAAGTCCACAAGGTGAGTTTTACCAAACCCAACTGCCATGATGTGACTAACTACTGTAAGGCTTTGGCACCAGAAAACTCTGGGTCTAAACATCAACTCAGGAACTTTCTTGGCCATAAGTTTGGATAATAATACTTACTGTGAAAGGCTGCTGTCATTGTTATAAAGGCAGTGAAATGCCCAACATTTTGACTGCAAATGTAATATGGCTACTGTTGTTATTAACACAGATTACACAAGAATGAGTATTTAATTAAAACAGCTACTCCGACTACACGTATTTTGCCTGAAATTTACTGTGGCATTTAAGACCTGTGTTGAATCCAGTTATTTATTTTTTTTCCTCCTCCTCCTCCTTTTTTTTTTGGTGACTGACATTTTCATATATAGGAAGAGAATTACCAGCAAAATTCAACCTAAAGTTACCCTTAAGACAAGGAAACAAATAAAACTGGTCCAAATACAGTGCCTGCCCCACTGTGGTATAATATTGAGCAAATATGACATTTTTTGCCCCTTGGGGTCTCTTTCTCTGAAAGTTACATTTCAACCCACAGGCTATGTATTCACCAGAATCGGTTTAGATGTCTCTGTAGTAGCTGTCTCGTAATAAAGAAGCCATAGAGTATTAATAAAATCTGGGTATCTTCAGCCAACCCCGCACAGTTTAAAGTACTTATTTTTTGGGGCCCTGCCTCATTCCAGAAATTATTTGAAGTATTTCAGTCTACTTGGTGGCATTTTTGGTGTCCAATGTTAAATGGTTAATTTTCTGTCCTGCAGGGTCAAACTGTTTAATATTTGATGCAAAACAAAAGAAAATATCCCTAATCACTGAAGAGTGGAGAAATTACCAAGTAAGAAAACATGAAATCAAGAGGTATTCTCTTTTAAGTGGCTGGTTCCTTTTTTTTTTTTTTTTTGGTTTAAATGAACATTAGTCAATGATCAAGAGCTTATTTTGAACTTTGGCTGGTTCAATAGTGAATGTAAACAGGCGGTCAACAGGGCAGGTGAATTTGCAAGAAAGAGGCTACCTGTGGGGACCAAGCACTGCGGCATCCTTTTCCACAATCACCCAGAGGAAAAAGTCTTTAATGTTTCTCATTCTCTTGGCTCTAAGTAAAGCCAGGCAAGCAGTCCTTCCTGACCTTCGCAGTACTGGAAAGAAAGGTGGCATGTGCCTTGGAGACTGGCATGAAATTTGGGAACCTAGAAAGGACTCCCTCACTATACATTAGTGAGTCAGTAGGTTATTTTTTAAAAATGAAACTTGCAAGAAGTTTTTAATCAAAAAGTGTTTTAAAAAGGCTGGGTGTGATCTTTCTAAAGCTCTGCAAGTGACCACAACAGAGAGGGCTAGGATTATTTGTTTTCTGGGCAACAGCAAAAAGCATGTGCATGACCAGCACAAAATTTATTTTAATTTTTATTACACAATTAAGTTAGAAAAACACATTCTCACTGTAAAGAATACAGACACAAGACAGTAAAACACAATTATTCTCTTGTTTGTGTCCTTTCTTTTTTAGTCTAGCATTTATCCATCCAGTTCTTCCCCCATGTGTTTATATTCTACCAAAACAACATTTTAACTTAGTAATTTAATTGCTAGCATGGAAAATAAGGACGTAGAAATTCTATCCCTGGTATATCTGAAAACATCAAAGATTTGCCAAAAGATGTTCAGTTTTTTTCCTAGCCCAAGAATAAAAATTACTTTCTTAGCATATTTAACCCACACTTTACTAGCATTCTTTGAGTTAAATGTAAGTAAAAGACAACCCTAACTGTACTGTCCAACAGAGAAAAGATCAGAAAGCATGAGACTCCTATTAGGAAAACTATTGATTTTGCATTTGTGCTACAGAGAACAAGGCCAGGCTGGAGGGCAATGGGCAAGGAGTTTTCTATTAATCCTCTGCCCATTTCCAAAATGCACACAGCTTTTCTGAGAGCCAGATGTTAGATAAACGCAAATTCCTCAGTCCACTGGTGAGAGTTCTGAACAACAAGGATGTCTTCAGCCAAATTTTCTCTGAGGCCATCATGAGGCTCAAGAATGAAAAATACAAGTTTTATTAAGAAGGGCCTTTTCTATACAAAGTTGCTTGGCAAATGCATGTAGGGAGCATGGCCAGGGGGTTGGGGGGCAGAAATCTATGGTGTGTGTGGGTTGGGGAGAGGAAGGTACCATGGCTTACCACCCAAGGTTTGGGAATGGTGTTCATTCCAGTTCTCTTCCTGGGAGTAAATCTGAAATTTCCTCTCCCTGGCGCTAACCTAGCAGCCATAAATAGTTAACACTGAGGTTATTTCCTGTGGAGTACCTGCCCCACAAATCCTCATAAACCTTCCAGAGTTAGTACCTCTTCTTAGTACATTAGATATTGTTTTCTTACTGAAGATTTCTTTGACTCAGGGTCTGCACACTGCTCCCCAAGCCACAGAGTTCTGTGCAGAGATCTCAGGGCCTGAGGCAGAGGGGAAAGCCCAGGCTGGTTTTAACCAGCACAGTCACCCTCCTTATATGTTCTTCATAATGTTTGGTGGAAAACAGTGTACTCCCACTTTATTAAAAGCCTTAGGCAAATAGCTCAGGAACCTGTTAAAATAAATTCTGCTCTTCCCTCCCTTCTCAGAACGTTCATGGCTCAGCTATATCGCCAACCCTGAGTTTGTGAGCATCATGTGGTGTGTGACTTAGGCAAGTGTGGGAACAGTAGGACTCAGGCTGCAGCCCCTACAGCACTTCTTACTGATAATGCCATCTTTTTGTGCACTCACCTCAAGTCATGACTATTCAAACTTCAGTAATGTTGACATTTTCTATCCCTCTGCCTCATTTCCTTACCCTTCAATACCTGACTTTAACCAAACACCTCCTGAAGCTTTCCCATGAGGAAGGTTCTAAATCCCAGCCTATAGCTGGAACTTTCAATAGTCCAGGTAAAGAGGTCATCTCCAACAGGTGAGTCAAAGATGATTACTTAATAAATAAACGGTGCTGGGACATTGGAGTAACCACTTGGAAAATAAATAAGTTGGACTGCTACTCCATGCCTTCCATGAACATTTATTTCAAAAAGATTAAAGATCTAAGTGTAATGATGAAAAACATCAAAATATAGAAGAAAATATGGGTCACAGCTATAGAATGGGGAGACCATTTTAAGCATAAAATCCAGGAGCCATGAAGAATGAGATCAATACATTTACCCTGTATAAAATTAAAACTTATTTTTGGCCAAAATAATTACAAACAAGGCCAAAAGATATATCATAAAGTGGGGTGAAAGCACTGCTTTCCTTAAACTTAAAAAAATAAAAAAACATAATAAAGAAATTACTAGGGCAGAGGAAAGACATATGGCCACTGAACTTGTGAAAAGCTGTTCATTCTCATTCACAAAGAAATGCAA
This sequence comes from Marmota flaviventris, assembly GCF_047511675.1. Classification (NCBI taxonomy): domain Eukaryota; kingdom Metazoa; phylum Chordata; class Mammalia; order Rodentia; family Sciuridae; genus Marmota; species Marmota flaviventris. The sequence goes on along the minus strand of NC_092498.1, from coordinate 196,366,798 downwards.
ATCAAAGCAATAAACCTGCACATTCTTTACTTTTGGATCAGCAAAGGTTAGAATATTTGGTTACCATTTCAGGAAAGGAACTGGGCAATTATGAGGACTCTTTCTGGGAATATAAATTAGCATGGGCTTTTGGAAGAGGATTTGTCTTTAATGTTCTCACAACATAGAACTAGCTCTTGACCTAGCAATTCCAGTTAGAAGCGATCATACAAGACTAGCACAAAAGTCCACATATGCACAGGTTCAAGGATATTCTTTTTTTTTTTTTAAATATTTTTTTAATTTTTTAGGTGTAGATGGACACAACACAATGTCTTTATTTTTATGTGGTGCTGAGGATCGAACCCAGATTCTGTCCATATTAGGCGAGCGCTCTACCGCTGAGCCACAATCCCAGCCCTCAAGGATATTCTTAAGAGGAGTGTTTGTTATAGCACAGAAGTGGAAACAAAGTAAATGCCATCAATAATGTGTAAAACAATGAGGTGGATATATACATACTAATATTTGAAAATTCAAGGTGTCTTGTTAAAAGCAGCAAGCAATTTGCAGAATGGTGGGTACAACACAATTTCTTTTGTGTAAATATGCTTATGTTTGTCTGGAGAATTTCTGGAAGGATACATAACAAATATTAAAAGTGGTTATTCAATGTAGTGGGATTGAGAGGGAGGTATTTTCTCTTTCTAATCTTTCACCTTTTAAAAAAAAACCATTGAACTTGAATTATTATTTAGCAAAAGATTTAAGATAAAACCCACGTTCCTAGGTTTGTGAATGAATTAAAAAAGAGGTATGAAGTAAGAAGCAGAGATGGGGGACTCTGGCTTGAGCTGTGTTGGGCACTCACAATTTCCGAGGCAGCCTTCATCTTCGGGGCCTGAGAAAGCAATCAGGAGGCTCAGGAATCTGGTGTGGAGACTCAGCACCAACCTGACTGGATTTCCAATCCCATGGTATAGCACTGAAGTTCTTGGGCGCTCCCAGCACTGACCAGGTCCCACTCTGGTCCAGAAAGGCTGGGATCATTCTGCTCATGTGATCTGGGGCCTTGGCAGGTGGGTGCAGATCTTGCTGGAGACCCTAAGACTTGAATCCCAGGGCTGAGCTGTTACTAGATGGACTTCAGCTCAGTCCTACATGTGAAGCAGGCAGTGGAGATCATATGTGCCTGTCAGCAGAACTGCTTTCTGCAGGTTATCATTCAATGATGTAAGTTACTTTTAGCAAGGCTCTGCTTTTCTGCAAGACAGTTCCAGGATTTATATAGCCTGACCCAGTGTCTCACATTTAGGAGATGGTAGTAGTTTATGGATCTAACACTGAGATAATTACACAAGGAACCTTCTTCTCCTTGTCTGTTTTATTTTGGAACTGTGGGAAAAGGGCCAGTTTCTTTAGTGGGGTTTGAACTAGCTGGCAACTGCTTTCATGTAGCACTTAATTTTATAGATGGCCTTGAATTAACCCTGAGAAAAGACAATAGTGACAGTGAAGGCAGGGATGGGGGATGATGCATACAATCTCCTTAATGGAGGCACTTTTGCAGGAAAAATATATGAAATTACTATGTCAAAGAAAGTCCTCTGGTATTAACCCCACTAGATATCTCCCGCAAACACTTGGGTGAGATAATGCAGTGCCTGATCAATCTTTTTGAGCAAAGCCAGTTTCCTTAACAAAGGCCAACCACCAGGCATGCTGGCATAATCACTCCACAAATTCTTACAACTTGTTAGTTTATGGAGAATTAAAGGTCTTTGTTTTGTTTTGGGGGAGGTACTGGGGATTTAAACCAGGGGCACTCAATCACTGAGCCATGTCCCCAACCCTATTTTGTATTTTATTTAGAGATAGGGTCTCACTGAGTTGCTTAGCACCTTGAGGCTGGCTTTAAACTCACAATACTCCTGCCTCAGCCTCCCAGGCTGCTGGGATTACAGGCGTGTGCCACTGAGAATTAAAGTTTTGAGAAAAAAATTATCAAATGCTTTTTGAGCCAGTTGTAAGTGACATGCGCTACCTAAGCTTCTGGTCAACTGAAACTCACAAAATCCACTCCTTACAGTGTAGGATTATGTGTCTCTTGGATGTTCCAAAGTCCAAGCAGAAAGAGATGGACAGATTTGAGCCAGGTAATCTGAACCAGATAATCTTCACAAGTAAAATAGCCATTTATGGACCTATCTGAAAACCTAACTCCTCCCCTGAGGATACAGAATCTTTTGAAAGGTCTTTCATAGGGATATTTCTACTCAAGTTCCTCTGGGAGTCAGGCCCAGCAGCTACTGGATACACGGCCTCTGGCTGGATGCACGGCCTCTGGCTGGATGCTCTGCTGGCTGAGCAGCAGGGAGAAGACACAGCTGGGTCAGTGGCTGGCTGAGAATACTGGCACAGTTTCTCTCCCAAATTCCAGGGCTGAAAACAGAACTGGGGTGGCCCTCAAGTGCCCGATGGAGGCAGAGTAGCAGCTCAACTGGCCTGTGGGGTGGGGCCAGTCCTTCAAATTCAGGAAGTCTAAGTAGTAAAATTTCTCTGATACCAGAGCAACTGACAAGCTACCAACACTATCGAACGAGGTAGAATAGTCTGGTGGCCTAGGAATCTCCACAATTTATGGGGTTAGAGCTACAAGAGGGGGATGCTCTGGGCTACCTCAGGTTATAAAGGCCTAGAGGCCCTTTCCAGAGAGAAAGGAAGGTGAGAATTTAGTTAGTACAGAAGGCTGCTTGTGGTTCCCAAGAAAGAAAACTGTCTCTGTACACAACTTCCTACTCACAGTTTTAAAGTATAGCTTCATTTTCCTTTTTTTTTTTGGTAAAAGGAATTGAACCTGGGGCACGGGGCACTCAACCATTAAGCCACATCTCCATCCCTTTTTTATTTTTAGACAAGGTCTTTCTTACTAAGTTGCTTAGCGCCTTGCTATATTGCTAAGACTGGCTTTGAACTTGCAATCCTCCTGCCTCAGCCTCCTGAACTGCTGGGATTATAGGGGTGCTCCATAGCACCTGGATTCATTTTTCTTAACAGAACTAAGTTGTTTATACCACATGATAAAACTCAACAATATAAGAATAGTTAATTTTTTTTTAATATTACTAGGCCCAAAGCCCCAAGAATCTACCAATGTTTCAATAAAATTGGATAAATATACATACACTTGGTATGGGAATGACCTGCCTCTGGTCACCCTGAGGAAAAAGGAAAAAAAAAATCATTGTCAGGTTTGAAAAGAAAGAGATCACATTATCAAAAGAAACTTCCAAACACTCAAGTACAGCTTCCCACTCTCCATACCTTGGTGGTGTTTAAGGAACCCAAGGACCTTTCACAGAGTGGGCACCAGGCCCCTTGCTACCAACCAGACGCTCCTCCCCCACAACAGAGTCTCCTTGTATATTTAAACAGTGCCTCCCTTACTCCCAGGAAATTAACCCCTAACTTAAACATAAAAATGAAAACTCATACTTTACTTTGATTCTTGATTTCCTCTAATAATTAGTTTGTTTCTTGTTTTAAGCAAGTTTTCCCCTAAAAAGAGTAAGTCAATATAACGTGCAAGGAAAGGGAGACAACTTCACAGCTGACAAGGAACTTCCTGGTTACTCGAGGTCCTCCTCTAGGGGGTAGACCGGGAGAGAGGGTAAAAGCAAAGTACAAGAAGTTTCCTCCCAGGCCATATGCACATACAATTCCTCCTTTAAAACAGGGAACAGAAACGGTATTCATGGAGAGTGTTAAGGACGTTCAGGGGAGGGCCTCAGATATTCCTCAGCCAGGCATGCCTGCCATTTCAAACCTGGTTCACAGAAACACCTCATTTTAGACTAGCAAATGCTCATAAAAGAACAAATTTATTTTCATGAAGCATTTCCACTTTCTGTGTTGCTTCTTTTTCAGATGGTCTTGTAGGGAGATGTTCTGCTTCACGCCATGACATTGAGGATTTGTGAAAAGATGTGTCCATTGCTACTGAGGTGGGGTCACCAGTGATAGGGTCTTACGTGAAGGTCAACCTTGATGGTCAGCAATGGCAGGTGGCTGGCTAAGAACCACTGAGCACCTTCCTGGGCCTCTACTCACTTGATGCCAATAGCACTGCCCAGGGCTGTGACAATCAAGTTTCCAGAGGGAAAAATCATCCTCAGTTAAGGAGTACTACTTTATTTATTTATTTAATTTGGTCTTTTTAAATATACATGACAGAATATTGTATTTATAGTGTATTTTGCCACATTATACATGCATGGAGTTTCACTGTTGGTATATTCATTTATGAACATGGGAAAGTTATGTCCAATTCATTCTACTATTTTTCCTATTTCCATCCTCCCTCCCTTCCCTTCATTTCCTTTTGTTTAATTCACTGAACTTCTACTCTTCCTTTTCCCACCCTTCTTGTGTTGCATTTGCATATCAGAGAGAACATTTGACCTTTGATTTTTTGGGATTGGCTTAATTTCACTTAGCATGATTGTCTCCAGTTCCATCCATTTATCAGCAAGTCATAAAGTCATTCTTTTTTATGGCTGAGTAATATTCCATTGTGTATATATGCCACATTTTCTTCATTCATCTGTTAAGGGGCACCTAGGTTGATTCCATAGTTTAACTATTGTGAATTGAGCTGCTATAAACATTGATGTGGCTGCATCACTGCATGCTGATATTGAGTCATTTGGGTATATACCAAGGAGTGGGATAACTGGGTCAAATGGTGGTTCCATTCCAAGTTTTCTGAGGAATCTCCATACTGCTTTCCAGAGTGGCTGTACCAATTTGCAGTCCCACCAACAATATATGAGTGTACCTTTTCCCCCATATCCTCAACAATCTTATTATTACTTGTATTCTTGACAATTGCCATTCTGACTGGAGTGAGATGAAATAGTAGTGTAATTTTAATTAGCATTTCTCTAACTGCTAGAGATGTTGAATATTTTTTTCATATATTTATTTATCATTCATATTTCTTCTGTGAAGTACCTGTTCAGTTTCTCAGCCCATTTATTGATTAGGTTATTATTTTTTGGTGTTACATTTTTTGAATTCTTTATATATTCTGGAGATTAATGATCTATCTGAGGTGCTTGTAGCAAAGGTTTTCTTCCATTCTTTAGGTTCTCTCTTCACACTCTTGATTGCTTCCTTTGCTGTGAAGAAGCTTTTTAGTTTGATACCATCCTATTTATTGATTCTTGATTTTTGTGCTTTAGGAGTCTTGTGGAGGAAGTCAATTCCTAAGTTGACATGACAGAAAGTCGAGCCTGCATTTTCTTCTATTAGGTGCAGGGAGAAAGTACAGCTTTAGTGGGAGACCACAGATACTTCCTAAGAGGTGCAGCAGCTTCAGAACCACATTTCTGATGAGATGAGCAAACCAGTGATGAGAGGGACCACAAGAAGACATCTGAGAGGCAAGACAAAATGATAAGCAGGCACGGTGCTGATGGAGATAGGTTCTTGGGCTTGGAGATTCCCTGAGAGGTTGGCATGCCATGCACATATGTGTGTGTGTGTGTCCATCAGGTATGCACATACTTGTGAGCACAGAAATCCATTTTACTCTGTCCTGGCCTTCCTTATGGTCTCTGCCATTGGCATCTTCTGGGTAAGGACTCCTTTAAGCCTCTAGAGGCTACTAGTCTGCAAGTCCAGGATGCAGCAGTGATGGTAGCAATGGTTGCTGCTTTCAAACTGCAGAAGCAATTTGAAACCAGAAGGTCCAAATCTTCATCTCTCCAAGGTTAAGTAAATGGGCAGGGTGCCTGGGTCCCTTGAGGTCACCTGTCCCATTCTGCCCATGGCCTTCCCTCTTCCTCTCGCATGCTGAGTTCCAAGAGGCAAAGATGCCTGGGGATGTGATGTAGGAGTAGAGTCAGGCCTAGAATTTCTTCCACATCTATTGGACCTGGGCTTTGTGTTCTCTGGGTGCTGATCAGGCTGAGTGCAAGGGCAGAGGGTCCTTCTCTGGGGATTAGTTGCCCCTCTGACATGATGGTTCTTTGGGGCCTGTTCTCACAGACGTGCTTGTTGAATGTTATGCAAATAATGGATCCCCCCCATTTCAGATTTAACTGTTAACTGAAATTAACTTAATTCTTTAAAAAGTCCTTTTTGACAAATGTTATAGAAGGAAGTCATGAATGAACACTAAGCCCAAGTGAGCTCAGCTCTGCCAAAGGAAGTCCCTTTAAAAGTGTTTATCCCTGATAGAGACAGCTGGCTACTCCAGGAAACTCTGGGGTGCGACATCATTTCCTCATGTCATTTCATCTAGACAATATTACTTTTTAATTAATTTTTACCATGACAGCAGAATTCTTCTCTTTTTTCATTCTTCTATAGTCTATCTCCCCTTCACTATGGGCAATCTCTACCCTGTTAATTTTTAAGTTGACAGGGGATTTGTGGAGAGCACACTCAGAGGAGATCCCAGAATCTGGGTCTGGGGCACAGGTCACCCTGCATACTCCACTGATATATTTGTCCACATGTATGTACAGTAAAGCTTAATGTCTGTCCAGGCAGGCAAGTTGTCTCATGGTTTTCTTTCCAAAACTTTCTCAGTTGGTCTTTGCATTCTTCTTCTTTATGAACTTAGTTTCTCCATTCAGAAGCATAGCAAGTTTCTCTATATACAAAAGCTTCTATATCAAAATCTTTTAATGATTCTAAATAGTTTTTTGTAGACCCTTTTAGGTTTTCTATGTAAATAATCATGTCATCTGCAAATATGTTTTCCATAGTTATACCAATTGTTTCAGCTTTTGGTTTTATTCCATTAGCCAAAAACCTACCAATGATTTTCCTATGTTGTTTGCTGTTAATTTTTAGACAAACCTTTTTATTTCATTTAAGCAGTTTTCTTCTTGTATCTGGCTGCACTGTTAATTATACACAAAGGCTTATGGATTATTACATACTTCATGTATTAGACCATTTATCATTTAAAATGTCCCTTTTTGTTTAATGCTTCCGACCTTTAATTGTGCTCAGACTGGTATTAATATTGCCTTGATATTAAAAACTATTGCTTGCTTTCTGATTGATTTGTCTTACACATTGTGCCTATCTCTTCATTTTCTTCCTTCCTTTATCATGGTATCTCAGAGGCTGTGTTGGAAGTTATCAGTCACCTACCATGATAGCTATGAGCACTATTTCTAAATAATTGCAATTTTCCTTTTGGACTTATTACATGGTAGGATTACACTTCTATGCTTTTGAAGTTAGATATAACCATGTGGGTTGCTCTGGCCAATAAAATAAGTTGAAATGAGGTGTGTTACTTCTGGGTGAAAACTTTAATAAGAGCTTTTGTGATTCATCATATACCTTTTATCCTATTGAGACAATCATGGAAGCAAAGAGATTGGGCTTTTCTCAGTCTGGGACCATGAATAAGGATGGGTTATGCTGGCCAATACAGTAGCTCCTAGCTACACATGGCTGCTGAGCACATGAGATGTGGCAAGTCCAAATTAAGACATGCTGTAGGTGCATAATACACATCTGATTTTGATGAACTAATAAAAATAATGTAAATTATCTCAATAAGTTTTAATATTGATTACATGTTGAAACAATATTTTGGATATATCAGATTATAATAAATAAAACACTATTAAAATTAATTTCACTTATTGAAAAAAATTTTAAATATGGCTAATAGAAAAGTTTAAATATTACATTAAATATTACATATGTGATTCATGTTATGTTTCTACTGGATAGTGCCATAGAAAGCTGAGCCAGCCCATGATAATCAAGTAGCAGATGGGAAAAAAAAACTTAAATTGTTTTAAGCCTCTTAGATTTTGAGGTTGTTACTGCAACATAACTAAACCTGTACTGACTATCACTTCTACTCATTAGTCATTCCTCTTTATTCCTTTGTGAAAGAGCTCTGATTTTGTTAAGAGCAGGAATATGCTGAGCTAGATTCTTCCCTTCCAGGGCCCCCTTGCTGCTGTTGTGTAGCCATGTGACAGAGTTCTGGCAAAAAGACAAAAGCAAAAGTCTCCTGGGGTTTCTGAAAAAGCACTAACTTTCCATAAAAGGGACACACACACACAGCTACTGCCACCTATCCCCCTCTTGTTCCGATGGCTATGGATCTGATGTCTGAAGCTTGCAATTTTGAGAGAATACCTAACAAGCTTTAAGATGAAGGTACGCATGCTAAGGTTAGAGGAGCAGAAAGACTCGAAGACAGAAAAACAGGAAGAGTCTGGGTCCTGATGGCATCTTCAACTAGCCCCAACTCCTGCCTAGCTTAGGCCTTTTATGTGGGAAAATAATCCTGTTTGTGTAAGCTACTGTTTATCAGGTTTTTTTTTTTTTTTTTTAATTTGCTCCCAAAATCATTCCTGAATGCAGGTATATTCTTGGAAATAGCATACAGCAGAATTTTTCAGACCAATCTCTGATATAGTCTTTATCTTTGGTAGCAGAAACTGGTTTGTTAAACTTGGTCTTATAGCTATTCTTTATGTGATGTTTACTATTTATCTGTTATTTGTTCTTCCCTGTCCTCAATTTTGACAACTTATCCACATTTCTGTTTATTTCTCCTGTGAATTCTGAGGATCTATTTTCCAATCGTGCTACCTGTTACAGTTCTAGTCCCAATAATTATATTTATTCCTATACTTTCTATAATTTTATCATAACTGAATATCAGTCTCATCCAGATTTTTATTTTCTGGCCTCTCTCTGAATTATATGACATGTCTGACAACATACTTTTTTTTGCCTCAATAGATAAAGACTAGCTTGGTCACATAGGGGATTTTTGCTTTGTAATTTTTTTCTCTCAGTGGCCTGCAAACATTTTTCAAAATCTTTTGGCCTTTAGTGTCGCTGGTGAGAAATCTGATACTAATCTAATGGTTTTCTCAAATTAATTTGTTCTGGTAGCTTGCAAGATTTTTTTCTATATATTGCAGAATTTCAGTAGTGTATGTCTAGGCATGCACTCCCTGTCCTGCCCACTCTGATCCTGCTACGGACTTGGTAGCCACCTTCACTCTGTAGATTCAAACATTCTTTTTCAGCTCAGGAAAAAACTTCTTCTATTATTTTTTTCTTGTTCTGGAGCTCCTTCTATTTGCATGTTAGGTCTCCTAGACACATTTCTCCTCCCCTCACAATTTCCATCTTTGTTTCTGGTCTGAATTCTAAGATACTTCTTCCATTTGCTTTTCCAGAACATTAATTCAGTTCTCAGAAGGGGCTATTCTTGTTCTCCTTTTCAAGTATGTTTACTGAATTTTTATATTTAGAAACCTTAAGTCTTTTAAGTTCCAAAAGTAACTCATAACTGATGTCCTCCACTGTCTGTTAAACTCTCCTCTATTTCTTCTGTTTCTTGTTCCCCAGGAGGAATCTGATTCTAGTTCTTCAACTTGGACTATCTCATTTGAGGCAACATTCTTCCTTCCTTGTACAAGGCTGTGTGTTCCGCTAGTGTCCGTTCAGGTCAGTCCACTGGGATCTCTGGGAGGCAGCAGATGGGGGAAAGTTGCAAAGCCCAGCAAGGAGTGGTTTCCATAGACCAGCAGAGGCCATGCTAACAAACCACAAAGAGATGAAGAAAGCCTCATACTACTGGCTCATCCAGGGCACAGAAAATGAAAGCCATCGGTTCACAGGTGCAGCCCCTTCAGGGCCCATGCTGGCAATGTAGGCCTTTTTCAAGGGGATCCATAGGCTCCTGCTGGCTGGCTGACCTCAGGGACTGTCCATTTCCAGTCCCTGTCCTAGGACTCTAGTGGAGGGCAAGCATTTTCCTCTGCTAGTGATTCCTTGCTTCTCACTGAATACCAGGAATGAATCCTGTGCCAGCTCTTTCCCCTGGGATGTCAGGAAATGTGGGGGTCTTAATGAACTTTCCAGGCTCCACCAGCAAGACTACCTGGGTCTATGCTGAGAGGGAATTTTAATGATCAAACCCATGTTCATAGGCTGGCATTTTCCCAGAATTCCCTTTCTTACATCCAGATGTACTTTAAAACTAAATTTACTTTATAAAAAAAAGTAATTTAAGATTATTTTATGAAAATTGGGGGGAAACAAAGGAAAAGGAGAAAATCCTATATCTAATCTCACCTCTTCATATTTTGGCATACATCCTTCTAGGTTTAAAATGCTTGTGTGAGGAAGCAAGAGAGATGATATATGCTCTGAAAATATACCCCCTTCCCATATTTTAGCCTGCTTTTTTACTAAATGATACATTTAGTCAATGCATAAACATTTCTCTATGTCAATGATATTTATGACATGCCATTTTTTTGGCTATGTGATTTTTAATGGCTACATATTATTTGTATGGTTATTCTGAGATTCTTTTAACCAACTGTTTATTCTCGAACATCAGATTGCTTGCAATTACGCAGTATTATAATCTATGTTGGATAGTCTCTTATGGTTAAATTTTTACATGTTTATCATTATTAATTTCACTATAAAGTGAAATTGCTTTTGTCAACAAAATGACATTTTTTTCTTAGATTTCAGCATATTAAAATGACATATTTTTTAAGATTGTAGGATAATACTGCCAAATGCTCCTATAGAAAGGTGTAATAATTCATATTCTCACCAATAATCAATATAATTCCTCTACTTTCAATATACCTTCCTTCCTACCACCCCATGACAAAGCCAAATATTATCTTTGAAGATACTTTTGACAATTTGTTAGAAAGGGATATGTCATTGTTTTAAAATTATTATTATTTTAAAATTATTATTATTTAACATGCTGAACATTTTTCTTCAAATATTTTGAATTTTTTCCATGTTTGACATACTGTATTTCTTATATTGTAAATTATGTGTTCATGTCCTCTGCTCATGATAATGGGGAAATAAAGTTTTATGACTTTTGAATTCTCAATCTTTACTCTCTGTCTCTTTTGGTGATTTTTACCTAAAAATTCTGTTTTGACTGAGATGAATACTGTAACTGTTTTTTTCTTTTTGGTACTGGGAATTGAACATGAGGCACTTAACCACTGAGTCACATCATCAGCCCTTTTTTACTTTATTTTTTTATTTTGAGACAGAGTCTTGCTAAGTTCCTGAGGCTGGCTTTGAATATGTGATCTCCTGCCTCAGCTTCCTGAGCTGCTGGGATTATAAGTATGAGCCACCATGCCTGGCATAACCTCTGTTTTTGCCCGTATTCGTTGTCTCTTTGCTTATCCTTCTAGGCACTTTGTTTCAGATGTGTCTGTTAGACCTTATTTGGGTGAATTTTGGCTCCTGACCTATTGTGACAATATGCCATTTAAACTTATAAAAGAATATATAAAGCATATTGTCTATTATTAAACAAGGTAGTTAACTCATTTATACTTATTGCCAGCTCTTTTTCATGTCTCTCTCACCTCTTGTCTTTGTATTTCTGTGTCTGCTACTGGTTCTTTAACTCTCTATTTCATGCATTCAATTTCCCAAGATAGAATGTCATAAAAATGGGAAGTGACTCTTAGAACTTCTATCAAATATGTTCTATAGTTGCTAAATTGGCATGCCTGAGATAGCCTTTATCAATAAAGGTGTGTGTGTATATATGTATTATATATACAACATACATATGTAAATGTGTATATATATATAAAATCTTAAAGTAAATGGCTGAACACATACTGTTACATACTCTTATGAAGGCTATCTGTCAAGGATAGGATAGATATGCCACCAATGAAGTTTTATTGCACACTCAGTTCCCCAACAGTACTGACCTTCTGAAGCCCACCATTCTCCTCCACCAGTGGCGGAAGCACACTGGGACTGCTGGATGGAGGGGCCTCCACATTATAATCACGGAAGCAACAGAAAAAGGAGCTAAGGATGCTGCGATTCCTCTGCTTCTTTAAGCTGACATTGCACTGGGAAGCTGGAAAGAGAAATAGAGCACACTGTGGCCAACTGCAACACATACTGATGCGATGTGAATACTGGAATTGTGGTTGCCCCCCAGGACCCTGATTACAGGGGTTCTGCTCAGGATAAGGAGATGAGGGGCCCCTGCAGTCCAATCCCACTGACTGGACAAAATCCTTCTGACCTCAGCCCAGTAGGAGCTGCTTGCTCATTAGCTGGACCATCTGCAGGGTCACTGCCATCTGAATTCCTGAGCCCAGCAGATGAAGTATTCTCACTATGCATTAAGTATTACTTCAAAATAAATGTCTTTTAAGATACACATTAGACTTGACATTTCCTGAGAAATATCTCTTCATTACCAGAAACAAAAAAGTGTCAACTTTGAAACTAGCTTCTTGGACACTCCCTGCTCACTATGGAAATGACCAACTTCATGGATTAAGAAATATAACATAATGTGGTGGTGCACACCTGTCATCCTAGCAACTTGGGAGGCTGAGATAAGAAGAACACAAGTTGGAGGCCAGCCTGAGGAACGTAGGGAGACCCTGCCTCAAAATAATAAAAAAAATTTTTAAAAAGGGCTGGAGGGGATGGGGTTGTAGATCAGAGGTAGAGCATTGCCTCACACATATGAGGCACAGGGTTCAATCCTAAGCACAACATAAAAATTAATAAAAAAATAAAGATATTGTGTCCATCTACAACTATTAAAAAAAAAAAAAAAGGTTGGAGATGCAGCACAGTAGTAGAGTGTGAGGCCCTGAGTTTGAACCTTAGTACCACAGGAGGAACAAAAGAAAAATATGTAAGGGCTCAAAGGAATTCCCTTCTTAAACTCAGCCATTTGTCAGAAGTTGTTGGGGGTCTGGACCCACCAAGCTCAGTGCTGAAGATTTCCATTATCTTTAATACAAAGTCAGCATGGACAATGTGTGCTTTGGCTGAACAGGATAAAGCCCATCTTTCTGAGATCCAGGGCAATAATGTGCCCTGGTCTGTCCTGGACTGAAACACCAGAGGGAGTGATGGATGCTTTCAGTTTATCCAGGGATCCAGACAAGCTGCCACAAGTCAGAAATGGAGTAGATGGAAAACACACCTCAGGGCAGGGGACTGACAACTTGGAGGGACAGGAGCATTTTGCAGGGGAATGCAGCCAGGGCCGTCCCACTGCATACCATGGTTGGGTGGGTCAGCAAAGCTCTGAGTGAGGCACAGACAAGGGACCATGTTGAGGGTTAATGAGAAAACTGACAATGCAGGAAATGATTTGAGTCCACAAGATAACTCTTGGGGCTTATCTCTACCAAAAAGCAATTGTGGCATGATTCCTTTTTTTGTGCACTTATGAGTGATTTGTGCACTACCTTTCCTCCCAAGAGATCACAAAATCTCTGATGAAAGTTTTGGGGGTACTCTTGCTAGCATCAAAACCAAAAGTGCTTAGGTAGGAATTCTGAAAAACTATTTTTTTAAGCAACTCCACAAATATGGGTGGTCTCTATCCAGGGTTTGGCCAAAGGGTCCAGGAAGTTTGAATTTAAGATCCCCACTGAAGATGTGCTTTAGTACCCTCAATCTTTGGGAAAGCTGGCTGTTTCTATTTTCCACATGAATCCTTGGGTACATATCACAGAGTGCTAGTGGTCTCATTTTAGGATACAAACACTTGGCCAAGCCATTGCAACCACCAGACAGGATGGTCTTTCAGGAAGCAGTGGTGGAAGAGATAAAGACTGCTGCTGACCAAGGGCCAACCCTCTAGGTAACAATACTTCACAAACCTCATCTCACACAATCTTCTGGCTACCCAAGGAGATGCTTCCATCTCACTGGAGTAGATGTCACTGCTTACATCTCACTGCTGAGAAAACTTTACAGTGACTGCTAATGCCAGGTTTCCAACCCAAGTGGGCCTGCTTCCAAAATGTGTGATTTCCCTGCATGTTATACTGAAGGCATTTTTTTTTTTTGTACTGGGGATTGAACTAAGGGGTGAGTTCAATGGGCTACATTTCTAGCCCTTTTTGTTTTTAATTTTGAGACAGAATCTAAGTTGCTGAGACTGGCCTCGAACTTTTGGTCCTCCTTTTTTGGGAACTTTTGGTCCTCCTTTTTTGGCTTCCCTAGCTGCTGGGATTACAGGCATGCACCACTGTGACCAGTTTTGCTGAAAACAATCATGGAACAATTTGGATCAGATTAAGGAGGAAGCATAACAAATGGAGAGAAAAGCACTGGCATAAACTCATATTTAATATAAATGATTGGTAAATTGTTTCATTGTTACTTTGGGTGTTTTAATTTTTGTACCACACTCACATAATTTAGCCAGGGGCAAAGAATGACTTTTCCCTGGCTGAGAGCACATTTCTCTGCAAGCAAACACACTGTTCATGTCTTGGAGATACTGAACAGTCTGAAAAAAGCACCTTCCATGATCATCATTCTTGGATCTCAAAAATCTTCCCCATAACTAACTAATTAACAAACTAACATATACTAAAAAAAAAAAAATTCTAAACTCAGAAACAGTAAGCAACTTAAAATTTCCACTACATGATTCAGTACTGTATAGAAGGTACAAACAGAGCTTCAGGAGTCAGTGAGTTCAAGTCACGTGGAGGCCACCATGCCCTGACAGGCAAAGAGCAGCCCATGCACATTCCTCCTCCTTTGTATGAAGAAGTGAAGCTACAGTGGTCTCCCTTCCACAACTGTGGGAGGTTCATGGACTCTTTCTGTTAAATAAGTCTAGATCTACAGTGCGGGCACCTCCAGGAGGCTAGGGCCAAATTTCTGATCATTCTTGGGCTGGTCTGCCACTGGACATTAGACTAGGTGGGAAAATGGAAGGGCTCCTCAGGACCCACACAAGACCCCCACACCCTCAGCATTCACTTGTTCCTAGGGCTCGAGATAGACCGCCAGGGTCCAGAATCCCACTGCCTTCTACCTTGCTGCTACCTCTCACCCAGCTGTAATCCAGAAAGGCCTGGATTTGCTCATAAACTGGTAAAAGGGTTTTGGCTGATAATTGAAACTAAAATCTGTAGTTTTAGGACAGCTGTTTATAACATTAGCTTAAAAAAATTAGCCTTGCCCAGCATGTAAGAGCCACTGGCACCACATAAAAATAAAAACAAATAAAATAAAGGCATTATGTCCACTACAACTAAAAAATTATTAAAAAAATAACTAACCTTATAATTATATAAGTATCGGATTTAATCATAATCACACAAAACAAGCTAAAAAAGGTTATAATCAGGAAAAATTAACAGTGGTTATCAGACTATGGGTGTTTTACATTTCTTCTTCCTATATTTCCCAAATGTTTTATGGTAATTGTGTAACTGGTCATATACAATGGGGGAAAATAGTAAATAGTCTTATTAAACTTCTTTTCTAGGAACTCTGAGCAGCTCAGGAAAAAACACATACTACTTTTAAACCTAAACCTTCACCTTCAGACTTACCCTGTGCTTTTCCAGCCCAAGTCTATGAGGCAAACAAACCAGGCAAGAAGTGTTTTGAGCCTTGTAAGAAGTCCATGTGGCCTGCACCAACTGCTGGTCTATGACACCAACAAAACAGAGCATAATGAGCAGCTCAAGACCAGAGAAGGCCACATGACAAGCAGTTACCAAAGAAGTGTCCTTTTACCAGTAGAATGCACCCTGCCCATGCCCTCCTCGTACCCACACAAATGGGTCTCACTGCTTCTGTTTTTAAGAATCTGCCTTTTTGCCACCTTTCCCTGGGCACCTCTTTTTTTTTTTTTTGACTAATTTATTTTATAATGAATAAGAATACATGTGTGAATTTGTGTAGCTATACCCCAATTACAAAATTCTTTCTAAATTCAAATTATTTGCTAGATTATATAAGCTTCTTTTTTTTTTTTTTTTTTTATAGCTAAAGCAATCTTTAATGAGAAATATGAAGCAGGAAACCTCCCAATATCAGAACTTAATTTTTTTAAAATACATGACAGCAGTGGAAGGCATTACAATTCTTATTACACATATAGGGTACAATTTTTCATATCTCTGTATATAAAGTATGTTGATGCCAATTTATGCCTTTATACATGTACTTTGTTGAGTTTTTTTGCATTACAATTCTTTTTTTTTAATTTTTTATTGTTGGCTGTTCAAAACATTACATAGTTCTTGATATATCATATTTCACAATTTGATTCAAGTGGGTTATGAGCTCCCATTTTTACCCCATATACAGATTGCAGAATCACATCAGTTACACATCCATTGATTTACATATTGCCATACTAGTGTCTGTTGTATTCTGCTGCCTTTCCTATCCTCTACTATCCCCCCTCCCCTCCCCTCCCCTCCCCTCTTCTCTCTCTGCCCCCTCTACTGACATTCGTTTGTCCCCCTTGTATTATTTTTCCCCTTCCCCTCACTTCCTCTTGTATGTACTTTTGTATAACTCTGAGGGTCTCCTTCCATTTCCATGCATTTTCCCTTCTCTCTCCCTTTCCCTCCCACCTCTCACCCCTGTTTAATGTTAATCTTCTTCTCATGCTCTTCGACCCTACTCTGTTCTTAGTTACTCTCCTTATATCAAAGAAGACATTTGGCATTTGTTTTTTAGGGATTGGCTAGCTTCACTTAGCATAATCTGCTCTAATGCCATCCATTTCCCTGTAAATTCTATGATTTTGTCATTTTTTAATGCAGAGTAATACTCCATTGTGTATAAATGCCACATTTTTTTTATCCATTCATCCATTGAAGGGCATCTAGGTTGGTTCCACAGTCTTGCTATTGTGAATTGTGCTGCTATGAACATCGATGTAGCAGTGTCCCTGTAGCATGCTCTTTTTAGGTCTTTAGGGAATAGACCGAGAAGGGGAATAGCTGGGTCAAATGGTGGCTCCATTCCCAGCTTTCCAAGAAATCTCCATACTGCTTTCCAAATTGGCTGCACCAATTTGCAGTCCCACCAGCAATGTACAAGTGTACCCTTTTCCCCACATCCTCGCCAGCACTTGTTGTTGTTTGACTTCATAATGGCTGCCAATCTAACTGGAGTGAGATGGTATCTTAGGGTGGTTTTGATTTGCATTTCTCTGACTGCTAGAGATGGTGAGCATTTTTTCATGTACTTGTTGATTGACTGTATGTCCTCCTCTGAGAAGTGTCTGTTCAGGTCCTTGGCCCATTTGTTGATTGGGTTGTTTGTTCTCTTATTGCCTAATTTTTTGAGCTCTTTGTATACTCTGGATATTAGGGCTCTATCTGAAGTGTGAGGAGTAAAGATTTGTTCCCAGGATGTAGGCTCTCTATTTACCTCTCTTATTGTATCTTTTGCTGAGAAAAAACTTTTTAGTTTGAGTAAGTCCCATTTGTTGATTCTAGTTATTAACTTTTGTGCTATGGGTGTCCTATTGAGGAATTTGGAGCCCGACCCCACCGACTGTAGATCGTAGCCAACTTTTTCTTCTATCAGACGGCGCGTCTCTGATTTGATATCAAGCTCCTTGATCCATTTTGAATTAACTTTTGTGCATGGCGAGAGAAAGGGATTCAGTTTCATTTTGTTGCATATGGATTTCCAGTTTTCCCAGCACCATTTGTTGAAGATGCTATCCTTCCTCCATTGCATGCTTTTAGACCCTTTATCAAATATAAGATAGTTGTAGTTTTGTGGATTGGTTTCTGTGTCCTCTATTCTGTACCATTGGTCCACCCGCCTGTTTTGGTACCAGTACCATGCTGTTTTTGTTACTATTGCTCTGTAATATAGTTTGAAGTCTGGTATCGCTATACCGCCTGATTCACACTTCCTGCTTAGCATTGTTTTTGCTATTCTGGGTCTTTTATTTTTCCATATGAATTTCATGATTGCTTTCTCTATTTCTACAAGAAATGCCGTTGGGATTTTGATTGGCATTGCATTAAACCTATAGAGAACTTTTGGTAATATCGCCATTTTGATGATGTTAGTTCTGCCCTGGGCACCTCTTTAAGTGATTCCACTAGTAAGACGTGTCTGAGAGGTGTTCTGTTGGCCCAGGTATCCAGGAACAAGGTCTTTCAGGATATTAGAGACTAATGAAACATATAGCTCCCTGTTACATTGGCTTTAAGAATTATTTTAGAGGAAGAAAGGAACAGCAACTCTGAACATTAGTCTAAATCATCTCATAAAGACTTTCATCTTTATCAGACTTAGAAATCATCACCAAAAATCATTTCAAAGCTTTCTGTCACTATGCCTGATAACCTTCCTGTTCCTATCCACACCCAGCACCCGCACACCTCACTCCATGTAGATTCCTCATCCTCAGCACACTAACCTCCCTCCTTCCACATGTCCACTTCCTGGAGCATCCCTGCTATGCAGGGGCAGAATCAAAGATAACCTTTCCAGTGGAAGTGATTTGTTCCTCAGCCACTGAACTCCCAAATGCGTGTGCTGGGTGATCCCTGAGCCCATACCTCCTTCCTACCTTTCAGGCCAGGTTATTTCCTGTGTGCCTCCCCCTTGGCATGCCTAAATGGGACTCAACATCTTCCTCTTCACCCAGGGGAAGCACCAACCTCCTAGTCAAAACACCTCACCCTCTCTCTAAGATGCTGGGTATGATATGCTAAATGGCTCTTCAATCTTTCCTCAGCAAATCCTTGTCCCTGCCCTATCAATACTGAGGCCCTCATCACTTTGTCCCGGGACCACTGCAATATCTTCCTGACTTGTCTCTCTTGCCCATTTTGTATCCCACAATGAATTCTCAACATGACACTGATAAAGGCTGCACAAAGTTACCAGACTCGGTGGTTGTAGATGTCTTCTCAGGAAGCCAGCCTGTAAGATGTGAAGGCTGGCTCAACCAGAAACAGTATAGGACCTGGATAAGTTAGGCGACCTCTCTGAGTCTCAGTTTCCTTATTTTTAAACTGAGGACAAAAGAGACAGCCATGTCTTACAAGTCTGTTGTGAGAATTATCTAATTATCTAATTACTCAGAACAGTGCCTCATACAGGGTAAGCAGTCCATAAATGTTAGTTCTTATTATCATTAGTCTCTTAAAAGCTTCTGCTTGGTAAAGGAATAGGGGTTCTGTGGGCAAATCCTGGATCAGGGATGAATTCTATGGGCACAGATTTTTTTCTCCTAGCATATGACACTGGAAGTCATATTTACCATAACAGATTTTAGTTATATAAACTGTAATTTAAAAGCAAAAAAACTAGAAAAATATTAGGAAATAATTCCACTCAATTGCTCTAAAAATTGGATGCAGAGATGGGGAAGGAGAAGAGAGGGGTCAAGAGCCAAATGAGCTCTGCTGGATGCTGCTTTACTTAAGAAAAGAACAATGCTCTTGGCCCAGGGGAGAGGCATCCAAGTTCCGCCACCCCCTTACTCACTCCCCTCTGGGGCTGCACTTAGCTCTCCTCTGCTGGGCTCTGCTCAGATCTCAGGCATTCCTAGCCCTAAGGTGTGCGTCAGGAAAGAGCACCAAGGAGGCTGGCTGACCCAGGGTCTCCTGGCCAGTTCCCCTACTGGGCCTTTACATGAGGCCTGACAGGACCTGTTTTTAATTCCTTAGTCCTGCCAATAAAGACATGCCCATGGCTGGCCCCAGCAGCTGCCCTTTTCTCCATACAGATGGTTGGGCCATGGGCCTAAATACCCCGCAGGGTGAGTAAATGGATGAGATCATTGACAGAGGCAGATGAAGTGATAGAAAGGCTTAACTTTCTCCATTTCCCTGAATAGACCTGGGTGGAGCAGAAATTCTGGGGATGATTGTGAACACCTGGAGATGTTAGACAAAGACTGACCTGTGGTCCTTGTGTGCACAGGAAGGACAGTGTGACACTGAGGGAAAACTGGCAGTGGCTGTTTTCCTAGGTATGCCTTGGAGATAATGCTTCTATCTAGGTTCCTGGACCTGGTGTAACCCCAGTCCTGCAAATACAGACCATTTCCTACTCCTGTGTACATCTCTTTTTCTTACTCCAGGGCTAGGGACTTCCTATCTCCCAGCACTGGGCTTATGAAGAGTCTATGAACGAGGTAGCTTAAAGTAGACACATTGATGACTGCCTTCTTCTCAGAATAAATCAGTCCTTGATCCTAAAGACACTATGGGAAATACCTCCCTGATCCTTATGGGCAGAATGTTGACCCAGTAGTAGGAGCCTGCATCTTTAGAGCACCAGTTGCAGATAGGGAATAAAGTATATATAAGACATTTCTGCTGCCAAATCCTATTACCTTTTCTGTCAAAAGTTCCTAAATTTTCCTCTGGGGAATCACTCTCACCCACTGACTTTCAGCTTACTACCAAGGCTTGGCCATGTGATCCAACTTGGGCCAAGGAGAGTCAGCCCTGGGATTCACTGGAGGACGTGGAGATGTCCTCTTTTTGCTAGGTTTTCTAAAGTGGTAGGGTGTGAGACTAGGGCCAGACATTAGAAACGTGTAATCTGGAGAGGAAATGAATCTTGTTTTGAGGGGTCTGTGCCTGGCCCTGTTGAGGCCCAAAGAAGAGCACATGGTCCTCACTGTGGGTCAGAAGGTACAGGCATGGCTTCCTGGAAGATGAGTCTGTCCAGTAGGTGGGGCTGTAGGGAGAGTAGGAAAGTAGAGAACCAGCCACATGTAAAGGGTCTGATGTGAAAAAAAGCATGAAATAATTTGAGAAATCAAAGCAGTGACAAGCAGGGTGAGATGGGAGTGACTGACAGCAAGGGCCTTGTGAACCACTCCAAAGAATTTGGATTTGATCTTATGAAAATGGGGAGTGACAGAATAAGATTTGTACCACAAATCATTGTTTTCTCCTATGATTGCAACTACTGAGATTAATTTTTTTTTTTTTGTACCAAGGATTGAACCCTGGGGGTGCTTTACCACTGAGCTACATCTCAGCCCTTTATTTTATTTATTTTGAACAGGGTCTTGCTGAGTTACTTAGGACGTTGCTAAATTGCTGAGGTGGCCTTGAATTCATGATCCTCCTGCCTCAGCCTCCTGAGTTGCTGGGATTATCAGGCATGTGCCACCATACTCGATTTGAGATTAAATTTTAAATTATGACTAATTCAGGTTATTATTAACCTGTAGCAAGATCCAGGATATTTGCAAATCAGACCTGTGAGTCATTTATGACCCTAGAATGGAACTTCTTATTTAGAAAACTACTTTAAAAGTACTTATAAATTACATGGAAAGAAAACGGGCTTTGGGATTACACTTGTGTTCAGGTTCCAGTCCTGACACTTGTTAGCTGGTGTGAGTTGGCAATAGTAACATGGGAATAATAATACATACCCCACTGTATAATTGTATGGATGGAGCAAAAACACATATGTTGTGTAAGAGAGAACATACAGGCATCTTAAAATATAATAACAAAAAATTATAATCAGTTTAGATACAGTGCAGTATCTCTAAATTCTCTGGGAACACTGAGAATTTAGCTTGTATTCAGACAACCATCCTCACAGAAATGCTTCTATCTAGGTTCAGCCTGCCTTTAGGAGAACACATGCAGGCAGACCCATTTGAGTTTGGTTATGTGAATCCTAAACTTAGAACATTGAGTAGCTCTTTCCAACTTTACCTTCTATCCAGTGAAGGTTTCTCTGTGTAACAATAATAACAATGATACAAACTAAACCAATAAAACGCAGCCTCACATGTGAGATTTAAACCCTAGGGATCAGGCCTCTTCTAGGAAATCTTGTATTAAATATGGTTAGAAAGGAAGTATTGTAACCATAAAGCACCCACAGCAAAGTCCACCAAGGCCGACAGCGGAGTTTGGTCCTTCAGTGGCCCAAGAGGACCAGTCTAAAGAGCACATGATCAGAGCTCCTAGACATGCCGATGCCAGCAGATGGAAGCCACAATGGAGTGGCACGTGCATAGGGGGGCGGGTGTATTTTTGGTCATCCTCTTGTACTTCCTGACTTTACTGCTTTCTTTCAGCATTCAGAAATTGAATGTTATCCCTAAACAGCCAATGTTGCTTAACTAGTGTGATACTGCCCATGCCACATAATCAGTGACCTTTGACATTCTCTTGTTCTGACCTGGTTTAGAGTCAAGATAATAGAGGCTCTGGAACCATTCTAAACCTCTGGGGTCTGCCATGATTCCAAGCTCACCTTCCTGAGCATGCCCCCCACCTCCACTCCCCAGCACTTTCTTCTGTCCTCTGGTCTCAGTCCATTTCCCAGGGTTCCACAGCTCTGTGTAATCCAGAAGTAACTCAGGACGAAGATCAGATTGTCTGGAACATAGGTGGAATGTTTTCTCCTCACTGTAAATCCATCTCTAATCATTCAAATTCCTCCCCAAGTGAAGAAACTGCCCCTTAACTGTACAGAAGACAAAAGTTTGCCTTCTATAAAAATTTGCCTTTCTATGGTACAAAGTGAACTTCTCACTAGCACAGGAGCCAGATCACCAAAGACTCAGTACAGTATGATTTTCAGGATATTGACGAACACCTTTTGCTTAACCAAACTTCAGTTAGGCTCCAGAACCTTCTCTTAGGTGTATCTATATACTTCCTTGTAGAATCCAAATTTCCAAATTCTAGGACTCTAGACCATCTGGGTTAGTTTAGCAAGAATCCCCATCCTCTTTATGCAATCACTCCTGATATGGCTGGGTCTTCACTTTCCCTCTTCCCCCAGGTAATGCCTCATCACACTGGCCTGAATTCACCAAGAGCCCTGTTTGGGCAGTTTATCCAGAACAGCCTCTTATTCCTGATGTTTCCTCCCACCAAGTTTCTATCCATTGACCTCCAACGTGCTCCTTGGCTATAAATGCCCACTTGTCCATGATGTATTCAGAATTGAGCCAGATTCTAGACTGAGGTATCTTTTCCTCTATTGTAATGGTCTCGAATAAAATCCTTTTTTTGCTGTTTTCACTACTGTCCAGCACTGGTTTCCTCCAACAATGCACCAAGTCTACTGGCAATTTGTCAAAGCTCCAAAAACCTTCCCTCAAAATTCACTTCTTTCTTGTCACAAAAGCAACATTTTAAAAGTCATCTATAGCAGATTTACACTGTTTAAATACTTACAGCAGAACATCAAAAACATATCCTGTATATAGCATCAATGGGGACATCAACACCATTAAGACTATAAAATAGAACAATAAAATTGCCTCAGTGCATTACAACCCTAAAGAGACCATACAGCTGAATTCATAACTATATGATTATGGAAAAAGCTAAACACCTTCTTAAAAAAGAGGGGCAAAGGGGTGTTCTTCCCAGAGGCCAACATTTAAATGAATGCACCATTTCTTCTCTTCTAGAGTTGGGCTCCTATCTCTGGAATGTATCCCAGGGCAGTGGTTTGGAATGGGTGTCTAACAGGAAATTCTGGGCAGTCTATGCATACATTACATTCCTTTCCCACCCTGAAAGAGTGGTCAACAAACACAACTTTCCTCTGTTCGAATAAGAGGGGAGTGTTGGGTGTAGGGAGAAGCCAGGGCATAGACCGCACAGAGTTCAAAAACAGATGTGGCTGCTGAGAATCTAAACAACTTCTTTGCTTAGAAAAAAGACTTAGTTACTAAGAGTCACCTTTTGAGATATCCAATCAGTCCCTATTTCATTTCCATGCAATAAATTTCCCCAGGAACTCTATGGGGCATTCTGAAAGCAATGACCCCTTGAAAGCTCATATGCCCTGCAGTTTGGCAGGAGCGGCTCCAGCAGGGCAGAGAATGGCTGGAGCAAGGCTGCGGAAGGCTGGGCAGGAGGAATGCGATCTCCTCCTTCCAGGGTTACCCTTGTCTACTGTTGGTTCCTAACAGCCCACATCTGTTGAGTGTCTCGTTTGTGTGAGGCCCTTGATGTAAATCATCTCTGGTTTCCACAGTGTGCAGTGCTAACATGACCACCCCACTTTCCCATGAGAAAACAGACTCTGTATGTATATCCTCCTACAGTCACATAGGGTGCTGGGCTTCAAAGTCAGAGCAGCCGACTCTGCTTTATCGCCATCTTCCCTGCGGGGCTCTGCGCGGCACTCTTCGGGTTTAGGTCTCATTTCCAGGGAGAATCCTGGAATCTGAGGTTTTGTGCCACCTGCCTTCACTCCAAATGCCACACATTTGAAAATCCAGAATGAACAGGTAATACTCAAGGGCAACCTCACCGTGCAGCCACACAGTGGGTTGAACCACTGCACTCTGCATGTTCCGGGGCCACAGGCCTCTCAGTGACAGCTTCCCAGGACAGCCCCTCTGCTGGGAATGCCCTTCCTTTCCTCAGCACTCTCTCAGCCCAGTGGCCAAGGTCACAGAGCTCCTAAGTAGCAGGGCTGGATACAAACCATGTCTGTATGAGTCTAGAGTCCAAGAACTCTTAACCATCACTACTAAGTCCGTTTTTCACACCAAGAGTCAAAATAAGAAATGGAAAAAAGGATTCAAACAGATAATGCACTGCAGAGGAAGTAAAGATTAAAGTACAACAGTAACCAAATAAATGATTGTTTAAACAACAAAGCCCAGTTTCGTACCCATTTGGTGAACACAAATGATAAAAACATACAGCCAATGGTGGTTAGGCTTTGATGACACAGGTTATTCATTCATACGTTTCTGGTCAACCTAAACCAGAACAAGTCATTTGAAAAAAAGGCAATCAAATGTCAAAGACCATGAAGTGTTCACATAAACAATCTGAATGTCCAATAGAATAGGAATGGTTTATAAAATTAATGCATAGCAATAGACAGGGTACTATGCAGACAGGAGGAGCAATCTTTATAAAGACATACAGGGCAGTATCTGTAGTCTGTATTAGATGAAGCATCTCACAAATTCTGGAAGCTGGGCTCCTAAGAGATTTTACCTATCTTGTTCATGTCTGTGTCCCTGGACCTATAAACATGCTTGCACAACACAGATCTAACATAATAGATGTTTAATGAATAAATGAACAGAGAGAAACTCTGAACAATGAAAATGACTAATTTAACCAGTCTAGCTCCTGCAATCCCTGAAGAGAGAGTTTGGACAAACTGCACCCCTTGAACCCCTCTTGTCCCTAGTAAACCTTCCTTCTCCAAGTAGTTTTAACCTGTGCCACCCACATATGGTCAGTTTTTCCTCTGCAGAACCAATTCATAGCTCCTGATACTTTTAGCAAAGATGATTAACTGCCACTTCCTGTAAAATAACTAGTGCCAGTTTTTAGAAGGAGAGATTATGTAAAATACATCAACCTGTTCAGTGTGGCTATCTCTAGATTGTAGGATCTATTTCACACTTATTATGGAGAAAATCTAGAGAATTCTATTAAAAATGTTAGTTTCAACTTCATAAATATATATGAACATTTTCACCTATCATTAGACATCCTTCTACAACCTGATTTTGATAGTTTATACATTGTGTTCCACTGTACAAATATGCACTGTGCCATAATTAAATTACTGATGTTTACACTGTGTCCTTCAAAAATATGTATCACAAGAAACACTGCACTTTGTTTACATTAGCAATGCTGCAAACAACATAGTTGTATATCAATATGGGACTGATCAGACAAAGCAGAATATATATTCATAGCCTGGAATATTATATAGCTCCTAAAATGCAAGTTGCAGCTCCACATGTATTCCTAATAGCTAACACTCAGGTAAGATGTGCCAGGTACTGTTTTATATACTTTGCACATAGTGACGCATTTAACACTTACAGTAATCCTATGAGGTAGGGACTATTATTTTACCCATTTTCTAGATGGAGAAACTAAGACACAGAGAAGTTAAGAAATTTGCCCAGGATGACATAGGTAATAAATAGTAATTTGCTCAAACCCAGGTAGTCTGTGTTCCCAGCCTTGCTTTGCATTGCTTACTGATAATGGAGCAAAGCAAGGGAAAAAAGTGAGAAAAGCAAGGTATAAGTGATGCATATAGCATGCTGCAATTCATTTCTAAACCAAAAATTAAGTACATAAATAAAAAGCACATGCATGTGTGTTCTTATATAGACAAAGAGTATCTCTGGAAGGATTTATAAGTAACTAGATGCCTTCTGGGAGAGAACCTGGGGGAATAGAGGACAGAACTGGGATGGGTAATGATTTTTCACTCTATTCTCTTTCGTATCTTTTAAATTTTGTTTCATGTATTAACAAACTATAGAAATGATCCCTAGAAAGCATAGTATTGCATCATGCTAAAATAATAATTCTGTATCAGGTGTCATACATTACACCAAGTGAAAATTCAAAATGCCAAAAATAACACTACAATGAGCATCAGTGCATTTCAGATTATTTCAGATTATCAGTGCATGTCAGTTTATCTCTTTAAAAAAGAAATTCCTAGAGTACAAGGGCTGGGACCAAAATCTTTGAATAAAAGGTCAAGTCTCTTGATGCCTTTGGGCAACGTTCTACCCAGCCAGACAATACCAATGCATACTCCTCCCAGAGACACCCCAATGGGAGCACTAGTACCCATGCAGAGATCAGACAGCCTCTACAAATCGAAAGGTGAACCTGGTGGCTCACTGTGGTTTTTTTTTTTTTTTTGGTGCCGGGGATTGAACTCAGGGGCACTCGACCATTAAGTCACATCCCCATCCCTATTTTGTATTTTATTTAGAGACAGGGTCTCACTGAGTTGCTTAGTGCCTTGCCTTTGCTGATGCTGGTTTTGAACTCATGATCCTCTTATCTCAGCTTCCCCAGCCGCTGGAATTACAGGTGTGTGCGCCACTGTGCCTGGCTCACTGTGGTTTTAATTTACATTTCTTTGATTGCCATCCAATTTCTAAAATCTCTTGTGGCTTTTTTTGGCCATTTCTACTTCTTTTGAGAACTGTGCTTATATCTTTTTTTTTATTTGTTCTACTTAGTTGTACATGACAGCAGAATGCATTTTAATTCATCGTATACAAATGGAGTGCAACATTTCAATTATCTGGTTGGACATGATGTAGAGACGCACCATTAGTGCAATCATACATGTACCTAGGGTAATGATGTCTATCTCATTCCACCATCTTTCCTACCCTCATAACCCCTCTCCACTTTCCTCTTTGCCCAATCCAAAGTTCCTCCATTCTTCCCATGCACTCCCTCCACCATAGATTGGCATCCACTAATCAGAGAAAACATTCGGCCTTTAGTTTTTTGGGGATTGGCTTACTTCGCTTAGCATAATATTCTCTAACTCCATCCATTTGCCTGCAAATGCCATAATTTTATTTCTTTTAATGCTGACCTTTTTGCCTATTTTTCCCATTGATGGTGAGGGTTCCCTTGTCATGTATTAGAGGCATAATCCCTTGACTGTTCTGTACACTGGGAATAGTATCTATTTTAGGCTTTTAATTTTGTTTAGAGTGGTTATGGATGTATAAAAACTTGAAGTTTTTAGGGAGTCAAATCTAACAATCTTTTAAAAATGGTTTCTTTCTATCCTAACATACTATTCACTTATATTTTCTTTTGGTAAATATCTTTAACGTGAATATTTTATGTTTGGGATTTGTTCTGGTACACAAATTACCATTTTTTTTCTCCAAAAGATTAATCCTAGTATTTACTGAGCAACTCACCCTCACACACTGATTTTGGCATTCCATCTACTCTACACTATTCTATTCTATTCTATTCTCTGCTTGTTCCAGTAAAACAAAGCTTTGCTACTATAGATATTGTTTTATACTTCATAGCACTAGTCCCCCTTTATTATTTTTTTTTCAAAAATTTCTTGGCTAGTCTAATCCTCCAGAATCCAGATGAATGTTAAAGGTACTTCATCAAGTTCTTTAATACCACTGGGATTTAGCTGCATCAAACTCATAAAATATATATCTTCTAATGCTAGTTCTATTTAAAATAATTAAATGAAGGCTAAAGTAAAAAAGTTTAAAAAGTCTATTTGTTGTACCTTATGCTTAAAAAGATGATGAGTGGCCTTGTATATCAACCTAAAATAGGTGATTATTACTGTAAAATGTTTTATTTAATCCCCATACTAATCACACATAGAAGATAAATGAAAGAAAATGAGAGAAATTAAATCATGTCATCACACACACACAAAAATCAATCAAATACAAGACAGAAAAAGAGGCAACAGGAACAAAAGAGCTGTAAGATAGATAAAAAACGATTAACAACATGGCAATAGTAAGTCTTTTTCTTCCAATAATTACATTAAGCATAAATGGATTAAACTCCCCAGTCAAAACACATTTGAATGGCTAAATGGAGGGGAAACAAGATCCAATTATCCACAGGAGACTTGCTTTAGACATAAGGGCACACATAGGCTGAAAGCAAAAGAATGGGAAAAGGTATTCCATGCAAAAAGTTCCAAACCAGAGCAGGGTGGCAACACAGATTTGACAAAGGACATTATATGATGATAAAAGGACAAATTCACTGGGAGGATATAACCATTATATTTGCACCTAACAAATACAGAAGTGAAGAGAGAAGTAGCAACACAATAATAGTAGATTTCAAAACCTCACTTTTGATAATGGAAAGAACATTCAGACAGAACATAAATAAGGAAACAAAGACATGAACAATACTACAGACCAAACGACTTACAGACACACACAGGACATTCCAACCAATACTGATTATGTGTTCTTCTCGGATGCATGCAGAACATTCTCCAGGACAGATCACATGTCATCACAAAATAATCTGTAAAGAATTTAAGAATGAAAACACACCAAGTATCTTTTTTGACCATAATAGAATGAAACTAGTAACCCACAGCAAAAACAAAACCAAACCTGGAAAATTCATAAATATGTGGAAATTAAATAACACATTCTTGAACAACCAGTCAAAGAAAAAAATCAAAATAACTCTAAAATATCCTAAAAGAGTAACACAAGGCCACAACACACTGAAAGTTATGGGACACAGCAAAACCACTACTGGGGGTAATTTTATAGCCATAAGTGCCTGCGTCAAACTAGAAGATTTCAAATAAACAACCTAACTACATTTCTAGGAAGCAGAAAAAAGACAACCTAAGCCCAGAGATAGCAGAATAAAGAAAGTAATAAAGCCTTAGGAAGCTGGGGGTGGAGCTCAGTGGTAGAGGTGTGCTTAGCATGTGTGGCGGGTTCAATACTTGGCATCAAAATAAACATCAGAGTAGAAACAAATGAAACAGAGAAAACAGAACAATAGGAAAAAAACCAATAAAACCAGGCTTTTTTGAAAAGATCAACAAAATTGAAAACCTCTATCTCAACTAGAGAGTGCAGGGAGACTTTAACAAACGAAATCAGGAAAGATGAGATATTACAATTTGTAACACAGAACCTAACAGGTACCAACTGTATACCAAGAAACTGGGCACTCTACTTCCATGTTGCACCGTAATAAAAATACAGCCATTAGCTATGTTCTGCTCTCTATCTGGTCCAAAAATTGTTTGGGAACTGAAAAAAGGAATAGCTGCCTCAAATAATGTCTCAAAAATCCTCAATAAATCCTCCTCAAAGACTGACATCTCCTAGGCCAAAAATAAAATTAATTCTGTAATTGATGGTTTGTTTGCTAGCACTGTCATGGGGTCCATGGTGGGGGTAGGAGTGAAAAACCTCACAGAGGTCCTTGTGAGGCCTGGAACCCTATGATCTTATCCACCAGAGCTGCTGCTCAGGTTCCCTGGTGTGGCTTAGGTTAAGGGCTCGAACTTGCTCAGCTGCTCTGCTCATTTGGGCTCTCCTAGTTTCAGCCTTCACTTGTATGGTGACTTTCAATTTCCCCTTGTCAGCCAGCCTGCTGTCTCCTCTGTGACTTTCCCATGGTCTCACAGACCTCTCCCCAGCTACCACTGTCCCTCCTTTGGTCACCTCAATTGGCAGGACTATCCTTCCCACAGAGCAGAGAAGTCTTCCAGTGCTTGTTTATCTAGGGTTTACTGTGTGTCAGGGAGTGTTCTCAGTACTGGGGATCAGGGTACTGAACAAGCATGTACAAATATCCCTATCCTCACCAAGCTCACATTCCACTGAAGCGAAATGATAAATAAAAACATAAAATGTTATGAGAGTATGTTATGTGGTGCCAAGTTTGGATCAAAGGATAGCAGGAAAGAGGTTCTAGCATGTGTATGTGTGTTGTTTTAAATAGGGTGTTCAGGGAAAACCACACTGACAAGTGACATCTCAGGAAAGGCCGGAAGGAGGAGAGGGTGGGTTGTCTGGGGAAGGGTGACCCAGGCTGAGAGGAAGCTGATGCATATGCCCTGTGTGGAGCTTTCCTGCTGTGTTCAAGACCAGCAAGGGGGCTGGTATGGCTGCAGCAGAATAATCAAGGGACAGTGATAGCAGAAGAGGACAGCAGCAGCAGGTCAGATAAGACCTTCAGGCCACTGGAAAGACTTGGCTTTTCTTCTAAGTGACACAAGATTATTGGAATAGTGCTACAAGGCAGGATTATGATGGCAGGCGTGGCTGATTAGGGCTAAACTCATGTCCTGTGCAGTCACCACCCCTCCCGGCTTTCAGTACAAGAAAACTGTCCCCCCTGCAAGGAATGTGCTTCACTACAGGTGCATCCCCTCCATGTCTTCTCTGAGGCTCCTGCTCACTCCCCATTGGTCTCCACATGTACTTCACCCAGCATCCCTTCTGTGACATTTCTCACCCCTCCCACCAGCACCTTCTCTGTTCCCAGGACTGAGTGTTTCATTTGTGGGATTCAGCATGAATGAAAATGTAGGTCCAAAAAGGTAGGGAGAATTCCAGGACAGTAGAAGCAGAGTATTAAACC
This sequence comes from Marmota flaviventris, assembly GCF_047511675.1. Lineage (NCBI taxonomy): Eukaryota > Metazoa > Chordata > Mammalia > Rodentia > Sciuridae > Marmota > Marmota flaviventris. Next base: position 196,336,091 of record NC_092498.1, on the reverse strand, counting down.
AAGGGTGGGACCCTGTGTGAGGCACACATGGCATGTCCACACAGCCAGCCCTGCTTGTTCCTACTCCACCTGGGAAGGCAGGTGAAGGCCAGGCCCTATGTGTGCAGGCCCCACTTCCTCCAACCAGTCCCAGTGGGAGATTGAGGCTATCAGCTGCCATTGCCACATTCTACAGAGGGCTGCATTATCTCAGTAGAGGAAAAGGCCAAGTCCAAGAACCAATGCTGGGAGGGCATGTGGACAAGAACCTGATGCTGAAAGGGAAATGTCTCCTAGGCACCTTGTTTGTGCTGGGCATTGAGGGAAAACAACAGATGGACAGTGCAAATATTCAGACTGGCTTCCCTTGGGCTGGGCACTCTCCCCAGGGAAATGGGACTACAGCTGAGCCTGGAAGGATTGTCAGTAGGGAAGGATGTTATGTAGGGAAAAATGGAAAGTTACAGTGTGTTTAGGAGACAATGAGGAGGCCACTTTGGCAAGTGATGTACCACCCAGGGAGATCACAGCAGTGAGAAACTTTGGCTTGAAGGTGGCAATAGGGGGATGTAGTCAGTGAATTCTTTGAGGAGGAACAGCAATAGGATGAGAGTTGTACTCTTGGAAGTCAGCATCTGAAGGCAGACGGTGGGCTCAGCTCCTCATTATCTGGTGAGGGCAGGGGTGGAAGCCTACCAGAGTTACCCAGGCAGAGTCTTCCCAGTAGCAGCAGCAGGTCTGCACCAATGAGCTGACACAGAAGGGGGTTCAGCTGCACATTTCCAAGCAACAACAACAACAAGGAAGAGAGCTGCACATCTCTGAGACAAAGTTCTGCAGCAGGATGCCCCAAGCCACGTGCATCCCGCAGCATTTCTAATTTTAGAAACCAGACTGGAACTTATCTGACCAAAATAAACCTGGCCCCAAATATTTACTTTTGTCATTATTTTCCAGTTGTAGAAGCAGGAAGATCAACATGAACTGCAGGGTACTTCATGTGTTACCCACCAGGATTACTTCTTATGGTCTTCTCTTGCACATCCTTGTTGGGAAAGCTGGCAATTACTGTTTTCCAGGCTCTCAAATATCAACCACCTCTGGACTCCACAAACCTCTCGATTTCCTTTTTTACATGGATAAACAAGTCTTCCAATCATGGGACAGTAACCAAAATGGACAAAGGAGCAAATGGCAAGCCTAGAGACATTTATTTTCATCATATAAACAGGACACACAGTACTCTTTTCTGTTTAGGACAAATTATAGAAACGCCTTACTAAGAATATAATGAATTCTGAATTCTTAAAGCAAGAATTTTAAGACAAAGAAAATCCCATTTGGGGATTAAGGATGTAGCTCAGTGGTACCCACTTGCCTAGCATGCACCAGGCCCTAGGTTCAATCTCCAGAATAGGGGTGGAGGGAATCCCACCTTGAAATAGTTTGAATGCTCTAAGACAGGAGGCCTGTTGTCTTTATTCCCAGTTTTGAAACACAGCAACACTTCCCTGTTATGTTTTGTTTCAACAAGAGTAGAAGAGTTTATTCTAATTCAGATAGACAACACCTCTTTTGAATATACATAGATATTTGCAAAGATGTTAATTTTGAGAATGTCATCGGATTATATCTTTGTGTCCTTTTCTTCCTGCTATCACAGTTTTCTGATGGACTAAATGAGTGATTTCATATTATTTGGATATTTGTGGCATTGGTTTACAAGTATGTTGTTTTATTTTAAAAAACAGAAAAAGTATTCTAAGACATACTTAGAAGGCTTACATCAACTAGCTAACAGGCTAATAATTCAGATGGAAATATGCATTAAAATGTCACTGACAGCCTATAGTTTTTAATCTGTATAATTTGGAATCTCATAAGAGTATGACATTTTAAGAAATGCTATAAAGTCATTTGTTTCTTAAGCAGGAATTTTCTAGGAAGTAATACTTTTATAAATGGAAAAATATATTAACAAATGACCCCAAGAAACTTCTCTAGATAAAATTGCATAAACTACATATTTCAAAATAGATACCACACGTTGGGACCGAACATGGCATAAGAAGTACCACGTGATTCTTCCTACACAGAGCCCCACTCTGCCAAGGAGATCAGATATTTTAAGAACACACTTGAACTATCAGTTGGGATGGCAGTTCTCTGGAAGTCTTCAAAGCATTTGCAGGATTTTCCAAAAGAAGAGCTCAAGATTCCTCTCTCCAGCTGACAACTTCAATGTCACTCCAAGAACACTGAGTGTGGATGCCACCTCAGCTTTTCCTCCTGCATCCCCAGCAGCCAGCCACCAGGCCAAGGCTCTGTTCCCAGTCTGCTCTATGGCATCCTGGCCCATGCTGCAGTCCCTCCCTCCCTGGGATCTTTTCAACAGTCTGATTGCAGGTCTTCTCCACTCTTCTAAAGTAATGTTTTCTGAAGAGCAAATGTGGCTGGCTCCCTTAACAGCTTTCAACTCCTTGGTGGTTCTATAAGGTTTGGGCTAGGCTATTGTCATGGGACCATACAGGGTGGGAAAGGACGGTTAGTGACCTTACCCTTTACTGTACATGGTGGCAATGCTGCCCTGGCCTGTCAAATATCCACAGGCCTGATTATCCCTGCCAGGAGTGTAAGCCCAGGCGGAGTTGGGCTGAAGCCTTGCAGGCAGCCCTCATAGAGAAACACATACTTAGCACTGCAGGCTGAGCAGGATGTGTTCATAAGCCTTGCTTGCCAACCACTTGTTTGCAACCTGGAATGCTATTTCCCATAAATACCATGCGATAAAGAGTAATGAGGTGCCATGCTGGCCCAGAGGGGCTGATTAACCCATAACTCAACAGAGCCATATTTGCAAGGAGAAGGAACAGCAATCTCTTCAGTAAAGACTAATCTTGCACCTGCTGCAAGTAAACCTTGCTAGCTCCTTTAATAGAATAATGCTCCCATCTTCCCACTATGGACAGAGGACAGAGCATCTCCCCTGAGGTAGAGCAGGAGAAGGTCTTGGTCATTCACCATTCCTTAAGGAATCTTACTATCACTGTTGTCTCTGCTTTCAGGGCTTCAGGGCACCATTTCCCAGACTATTCAGGCCAGATCTGGGAATAGGCCCTACAGGCTCTACAGCACTTCAAGCCTTTAGGTGAAGGACAGCATCCAGGAGTCAAACTCAGAGAGTAACTTATGGGGGCTGCTAGACATGTGGACCTCTCCTCTCCACAGCAGAAGCCTTCGTTCCCATGACCTGGGACAAAGTCCTCAAGCACAATTGTGGAGGCAAGGGCCAAGAAAACAGGACCCAGGGAAAGCAAACAGTCTGTGTCCTTGTCCCAAGATGACCAGCATTGGTAATAACCTTCCCTATAGGAGGTCTGCTCCTTACCATAGGGGTTAGGACTCATAGACCTTAAAAAGTCACAAAAGGTCAGCATCAGCACAGAAGCTGCTCACACTGAATGTGTATAAGCAGGGTGGTAGGGCTGAGGATTCTCACACCTACTATGTGCCAGATGTTGACCTAGGCACTGTGAGATTAAAAACAGTAAAGTAAGAAAATGTTTGGGAACTCCCAAAATAGTGGGAGGAGACTGACACACATCCAAGGACCTATGATAGCCTCTCACTTGGGGATGTTAACCATGATGTGGGTTGAAGAAGTCTGGCAGTGCAGGCACTGTGCCCTACGCTATGAAAGTCACTAGGCCCAGCTAGAGGTGCCCCCTCCTCAGATGGGAATAGGGAAAGAAACTGGACAGCATGTACTCTCCAACATCCTTTTCCTCAGGCAAGTCGCTGAGTCCGTCAGAGGCTAACCTGTCACCTGGTGGAGAAAAGACCATGGGCTGCCCACCTCAAGAAGATGGAAGAAAATGGTAAGACAATGGGTAAGAAAGTCCTAGGATAGCTATAATGGGCATGGGTGGAGGAGGATGGCTGCTCTGCTCTTTCTCTCCTGGCTGCCCCTGCCCCATGCTGTCCTGAGGGCACTGGCTTGCTGAGGCTCACACAGGCCCTGGAGCCAATGGTTCAACACCATGGCTGGCACAGAGGACTCAGCATGGCCAGACTCTGGCCCTCAGGGCTGGGGAAGTGCCAAGGGAAGTAGGTCTCACAGGCAGTTTGGAGGCAGGGAAGAACTGTGTTATTAGATCAGCTTACACTTAAGTGAACTAAAAAGACTAAACCATTTGTTTGCTCATTCCCTACAGCCAGTGGAATGCACCCACCTTAAATCCCCTAGAGTTTCTGAAAGTTCTGCAGTAAAAGGGTCAAAGTGCATATAACATGTTAAACCAGATGCTATTCTTCCCTAACAGAAGGTCACTTTTTGAGAATACTCCTTTTTAAGATGATGTTTCAAATTGAAAATGCCCTTAGGACCTGGCTGTTCACCATCCATAGCCCAGGTGGGAAAGCAAGGGATTCCCTCACACCTCCTGCAGAGCACCTGGCAGGAGTCTCCAGCCCCCTCCTGGTATGAAACCATCAGGGCAGCTGTTGCACAGCCTGGAGAAATATGGTTAGTTGGAGCAGAAGCAGGCCTATAGAACAACCCGAGCTGTCAATTAAAGGAGGAAAATAGTTTCCTTTTTAAGCAGCTCACATCCCTGCTCCCTGCCCCAGGCAAGCCAGTTGTGGAGGGAGCTGCACCCACATGCTCAGCCTCACCAAGACTTGGTACACACCACAGAACAGTCCATCAGCTGGAAGGAAGGTCTGGAGACCAATGGCAACAGGCCAGCTCAGTCTCTAAGACAGCGCACCCTAGCATGGCCTCAAAGAGCTCAAGCAGACATCATGAATCCCTCTTTCATCTACAAATTTTTCCTTTGAACAGTTTTAGGAGACTAAACCCCTCTGTCAGATGGTAGGCTGAGTAACACTTCCTCTCAAAGACAGCTACATCCTGATCCCCAGAACCTGTGAGTGTTGCTGTCTATGGCAAACAGAACTTAAGAGATTTGGTTAAGGATTCTGAGAGGGGGAGATTATTCTGGATTATCAAAGTGGGCCCTAAATGTAATCACAAGGGTTCTTGTAAATGGGAACCGAGGTCAAAAAGGGTAGTAGGAGATGTGAGATGGAAGTAAAAGGGTGAAGTGATGGGAGGAAGGCCATGAGCCAAAGAATGCAGGCAGCCTTCAGACCTGAGTAAAAGGTAAGGAAATAAGATTCTTCTGGAGTCTCCAGAAAGAGCTGGTCCTGCCCATATCTCAGTTTTAACTCACTAAGGCTGCTTTGACTTTGAACCTCTAGAACTGTAAGATAAATTTATGCTTTTTTAAGTCACTGAGTTTGTGGTGGTCTTTTTTAATAGCCAGAGGAAATTTAAGGCCCCGGCGAGAGAGAAGACTCACCCACAGGGCTTCCATAATTTCCCATCCTCTTAAATTAGTTTCTGGACCCCTGATTGCTCCAGCTAGCCCCCTTCTCCCACTGAGCTGCAGGCATCAGGTTCATGCTTGCAAACCAAACATCCTTCTCTGTCTCCCCCAGGGCTCTGCCAAACACTGTTCTTGGAACCCAAGAGAGGCCCCAGAAACAGACTCCATTCTCTTGAGTAAGGGGAGCCCTAGCTCCCTTTCCCATTTCACCCCTGCTCATCCTTCTTCAGCTACAGGCTCTGACCTGCTAATTAATTCTCCAACTCTTGCAACCACTGCTCCCACCAATTCCTCGACTTCTCTAGGACCTAGCTTTGTATTAGAAACAGTCTCCTTAAATAATCTGTCCAGAAACAGCTCCCAACACCTGCCCCACCTAGTTCCTATTCCGGTTTCTATCTCACACTTGAATTTTTAAAAAAGATGGAGGTGAAAATATATTCAGAGAATCTATCCTGTCATGTTGTGTTAATTATCAGCTTGAGGCAAAATTCTAATACTGTTTTCCCAGAGAAGAGAAAGCTTAAATTCTATGTTGGGGAAATCATTCTGTATGTCCAGAAGTGAGGGCTCTCAACTCAGAACAGCCCCTGGGAAGCAGGTTCCTCTGCCCACAAGATCCCTAAAGGCCATTTCCCAAGGAAATCCACAGCAAAGTGTCTGCAATAGGAAAGAAGTTTTCAAACTTTACATGTAATCTTTTTAATGGTAAATGATCCCATTGCTGCAAATTCTAGTATAGTTGGAGGCCTCTGCTACTCCCCAAAATGTCCCTTATGTTTTCTTCTTTTTTTTTTTTCTAAATTTATTTTTAGTTGTAGATGGACACAATACCCTTATTTTATTTATTTTTATGTGGTGCTGAGGATCAAACTTAGTGCATTGCACGTGCTAGGTGAGCACTCTATCACTGAGCTACAACCCCAGACCCCCTTACTGTTCTTTTCTTATCATCCTATGGGGCCCAACTCCCTGGGTAAAGCAGGAACTCCCTTGGGGCAGGGAATGGTGTCTGCTTCACTGACTGACCTAACTATGAACACAGAACCCAGATCACAGACAGTTCTTAATGTTTATTGGCGAATGAATCGATTTGTTTCCAAGCTGCAGCCACTGTCCTTTATTTAAGCCTATATTAAATGCAAACAAACAAAAACCAACCCCCACAGGGTATGGTGGTACACACCTGTAATACTACCCAATACTGACTAAGGAGGTTGAAGCAGGGAGACCACAAGTTCAAGGACAACCTGAGCAACTCTGTGAGACCCTATCCCGAATACAATCACTTAGAGTTACTGTAAGGCAGTGTAAGAGAACCATTAAGAGAACTGACTGACACTAAAACAATGTGACTGGAAGGACAGAATGAAAGGGGAGTGTCTCTAATAATGTCAGTCCAGATGACAATCCTAAAGACAGATAACATTTGTAGGCTCCAGAGCTCCAGGAAATATACTAAATGCAAGAAGACTTGGAAATATCTCACATGAGGCCATAAGGACCCCAGCTATCTGGAGCAGATAGAGGGTCTTATGAAGCTGGCAAAGGCCTTGACTGATGGCAACGGGGGCAGACTGGACCAGGGCAGAAGGAGTTCCAATAAATTACTCTTTGAGGCATTTTCTGATGCCAGGTGGATTTTTGAGTTCCTTAATAAAGGCACAGACAAACAAAGAAAGCTGCCCTGTATCAGAACTGATCAGAGGCAGACAGTAGACTATAACTTGGATCCAGGTACTGAAGCACGTTTCTTTATTCAATGAGCAAGAATTCATGTAACTGAGTACATCAGCATCTGTTCCCCCTGGAGCACTCTTCTGTATACTTCTGGGTTCTTCCATGACTCTGCATCTGCTCCCCTTATCCCCTCAATTAGCACCCCCAGGCCTCCCTGGATCCCCCACCTGTTCTTCCCTCTTAAGAACTAGTGCTATGAAACTTGGAAATTTCTCCCTGAAAACCCGACCCCATGCTTCTCTTCCCTAGTTCCTATTACGCCCTTGGGCCCTTGGCTCATCGAGCTCTTTTCTTGAATATCTGCTGTCAAACACAACAGCAATGAATTTTATACTTTACTCATTCATGTATTATTCAACACCATATCTCCAGTGCTTGGATGCTTAAATTAAGGTTGAATGAATTAAAGAATGAAGGCTTCGTTGCTTACAGTTTGTCGGGCTGAGGGGAGAAACTGCCTTTACACCCCTCTGGAAGTTCTAAATAAAAATTTGATGACTGAGTGACACTGTGCACTAAATGGAAACATTTAATAGTAAAATTATATCATTTGCTGGTAAGGCTACATTTTCAATTTAGATGACATCAACTTCATAAGGTCTAAATTTATTCATCTATATTGGGCTACAATTTAGAACATCAGATCAGCAGATAATTTTCCAAAAAATTACAATGAAAGTGTCTCTAACACTTTAGGGCAAAATATATGCCATAAATATTAAACAGATATATAAATACTTTCTTACTTTTCATTTGTATATAAACCATAGGAAAAATCACTTTATATTTAGAAGGTTGTTCATACTCTGCTAAATTCTAACTTTAAAGCTAAAGTATTGTGGTGTCTCAGTGGTACAGAAAGAAGCAAGACATCCAGACTTTGCCAGCTCATGGCACCAGAGTGTTGAAGCCTCCTCTCTGAGCCTCTGTTTTTCTCTCTTTTTGGTACTGGGAAGTGAACCCAAGGGTGTTCTACAACTATATTCCCAGCCCTTTTTATTTTTTATTTTGAGATAGGGTCTCACTAAGTTGCCTGGGCTGGCCTTGAACAATCCTCCTGCCTTAGCCCCCTAAATCACTGAGATTACAGGCATGTGCCACAGTACCTGGCTATTTCTCTAACTCCGATCTCACCCAGCACTCCCTGCCCTCTTGCTTTCCTGCCAGAATATTTGTGCAGAACAAAGTGGTCTATGAGAAAGTACTTTGTACACTAAGAAGCACTGTATTAATTTCCTAGGTTTGCCATAGCAAAGAACCACAAAGATGAATGACTTAAATTTACTGTCTGACAGTTCTAAAGGATATAAGTCTGCAATCAAGCTGTTGGTAGGGTCAGGCCTCTTCCTCGTCTCTCCAAACCTCTGGTGTTTGTCTGCCATCCTTGCCATTCCTTGGCTTATAGGCACTTCACTCTAATCTCTGCCTCCATCACCAAAGGGCCATTTTTCCTCCTGTGTGTCTCTGTTTCTGTGCCTCTTCTCTTCTTTTTGTAGGGACTGAAAAGTCACCTGGGATTGAGGACTCATCTTATTTCCAAATGATCCTACCTTAACCACTTACATCTGCAACAAACCTACTTTCAGACAAGGCCACTTTTAAAGGACTTCTACATATCTTCTTGGAGGACACAGTTCAATCCACAAGTAGCATGGAATAAAAGCACCATATTTAAACCCCACTGAGAAAATGTTAGCCAAGGTAATTCAGACTAATCCTACTGGGAAGGAGAACAGCTGAAAAAAAAATTAATACTCTGCTTGAAGTTATAAAGAATTAACAGGTAGTAAGGAATAATGGGGCCAAGATTAAGGAGAAGAGAGAAATCCAGAGACATGAGTCTGATATTTGGAGATGCTGTTCCCACGGGAATGCCTGACACTTCTGGAAGGAATGGCGGAGTCTAAGAAGCTGAACGGCATTTCAAACAACTTGTGAAGCCAGGCAGACTAAAACTGAAGTCCCATTCCCAAAGGACTATACCCTAAGCAGACTGGTTCTCACAGGTACAGAAGCCCTCTCAATCCCTAGATTGAAAGGCTAGACTATAGCCATACCAGTTTACTGGTACCCCAGGTGCCTGCCAGAAGAAAGTATAAATTCTGCTTAAAGGAAGATAACCTCATCAAGGCCTCAGATTATGTCTATAAATTGTCATCTATGATATTTGGCACTTAAATCAAAAATTACTAAATATATGAGGATATAGAACAATACAAATGTACTCTAAGTAAAACAACAGGTAATAGAAACAGCTCTTAAGGGCTATAAATACATGTGATCAGATGCTAAATTAAGGGGAAAAAAGAGTTTGAAGAGGTAAAAAATAAAATTAATAAGTTTCTCAGGCAACTAGAGTCAGAACAGAACAAAAAGAACATACAACAATTCTAGAGCTTAAAAAAAACTAAAATTAAGAATTCAATCGGTTTAATAGCAGTTTCAGTACAATTACAAGAGTAAATTAGTGAACTAAATGATAGAAATAAAGAAAATATATGGTTTGAAACTCAGAGAGACAGAAGGACATAAAATAATGAAGAGAGGTTAAGAGATACAGAGGACATAGTGAGAAGGAGTAACAGATATGCAATTACAGTCAAAGGAGAGAAAAGACAACTGGGCAGAAGAAACAGCAGACAAGAATTTTAAAAAATTGAATAATACCACCAAGCACAGATTCAAGATTTAAGTGAGTGAATCCCACATAGAATAAATAGAAATAAAACTAAATCTAGGCCCATCATGGCAAACTGCTTAGAAACAAAGACAAAGAGAAAATGTTAAAAGAAGTGTGTGTATACAGGATTAACAATAAGATCAATCAAAATACTAAAAGTCAGAAGGTACTGAAATATTACCAAAATATAAAGAAAATATCTAAACATTTAAAGAATACTACCAATGATAAACAAATTCTTTAGAAAGAAGTAATGAATTTTATACAAACTCTTCCAGAAAACAAAATAGAAGGTACTTTCCAACTCATTTTCTGACTTAAAGCTATGATCTAAAAACATAGCAAGGACATTACACAAAAGTAAAATTATAATAAAAAATCCTTTTCATGAGTAAAATACAACATATTAGGAAACCGAATCCAGAATATATAAAAATGATAATATATCATTAACAAATCAGTTTTGTTGCAGGAATGGAAGTTATTATATTAACAGAATGAGGGGGGAATCAAATGATCATATCGATAGATTCAGGGAAAATATTTTATGAAATTCAACATCCATTTATAACTTCTTGCAAAGTAGGACTAGATAGGAGCTTCCTGAATCTGATAAACGGTATTTATAAATAACTCCTACACTCATCATACTTGGTGAAATAGTGAAGGCTTCCTACTGAGATCAAGAACAAGACAAGGAAGACTGCCTTGCCTGTTTTCAACAGCATGCTGGAGAAAAAGAGGTATAAAAGAGTCGAGGAAACCACACATACATAGATGTTTTCATACTGCACATTGAAAATCTGAAAGAGTCTTCATATGAATTTCTAGAATCAGGGCCTGGAGTTGTAGCTCAGCGGTTGTAGCTCAGTGGTAGAGCACTTTTCTGGCATGTGTGAGGCCCTGAGTTTGATCCTTAGGACCATATATAAACAAATAAAACAAAAGATCCATTGACAACTAAAAAATCTTAAAAAAAATTTTTTCTAGAATCAACCATCAGTTGGGAGCTATGAGATTAGTTTGAAAATATAATAAATATCTAGACAAGGAAAACATTTTAAAGTTGTAATATACACGAATGTCAAAATATAAAATATGTAGAATGGAATCAAAAGATATGCAAGACCTCTTACACAGAGAAACTTTAAATGTTATTTGGAGAAGTTTTAAAAATCTATAAACAAATGAAGGGGTATAAATTTGAAGATTCAAAATTATAAAGAAGTTCATGAATTTGAAGATTCAATATTATAAAGAAGTCTATTCTCCCCCCTACACTGGTCTACAGTTTCTATATAATCTCAATGAAAATCCTAACAGTTTTTGTTTGTTCATTTTCTGGAAACTGGAGCAGACAAACTGATTTTAAAATATATGTGGAAATAAGCACAAAAGACCAACAATAATAGACTTATTCCAGTGTCTAATAAAACTCACCACAGAGCCACAGTAATTACAACACTATTGTTTTGGCAAAATAACTGACAAATAGAGCAACAGAATGAACAGAACAGAAAGCCCAGAAACTGACTAAGGTACAAGTTGTTTGCTGCTGGAGCAACACCTCAATTCTCTACGAAATCCCAGGCAAGGTTCTTCCTTCCTCTGGACCTTGGTTTCTTCATCTCTACTGTGAGGCACTTGGACTAGCTCACCAGAATTCTGATTATAAATCAGAATTAAACAGATTAATAAACATGTACAGATTGCAAGGTCTCTCCATTTTTCACTTTCACCCCAAAGCAAGACAGTCTTTTAGGAAATCAATCAATGTTCCCTATTTTCCAGGAAAAAAAAGAAAAGTAGGAATTTTGGCCCTGTGTCCTGCCATATACAGATCTTAGCCCAAAATATTGCAGGTAGCCTAAGTCTAGAGGGTCTACCTGCTGAGTCTTGCCTTGGTTGCCCATTTGGAAGGCATGTGAGGCAGAGATGAATCAGGTAGCCCCAGGTTTTAAAATACTGTTTTTCATTTACACGTTTAGCATGTTTCTAACCAAATTACATGAGCTAAGTCTCAGTTTCCTTATCTGTAAGAGGAATGTTACTGTGAAGATTAAATGGAACAATGCTTACAAGGCACTTAGGACAGTATCAGGCACACAGTAATTATTTAATACCTGGAAGCTATTATGGACAACATACTGGGGCTGAATGTGGGGCTACAATGAAGAGGAAGACAGGATAATGGGAATAATGAACTAGACTTATTGGATTTATTGCATAGTGACTAATGTGTGGTTGAGGCTTTAATAAATATTTGTGGAATGGAAAGTTGTCAATTCATCATGCTCTCACTAATAGAGTCAAGGTCCCCTTGCTTCAAGTGTTAGACTACCTTCAAAATGATAACTGGATCCCTAATATATATTTTACTCTCTATTATTACTAAAGAGAGAGGTTACTCCCATGTCCCTGCCACTGCACGCACACCCCCCACTGGCCCCAACTAACATCCTTTCCCTCCCTTCCCACCTGTCTCTTGTTGTCATATGCAGCTGGGTGAAGCCCTAGTTGGTTTGATGAGCCTGACTCCTTAACTCAAAATGCCTATAAAGAAATGATCTCAAAACCAAGAGGCTTGATGCTACAAAGCCTATTCTAAACCTTGTGCATTAGGTCTAAAAACACCTGTGTGGAATAAAGATGGTGGCCAGTGATGACTGCAGGAAGGCGTTGGCTTCCTCTCTTCCAGTAAGAGACACACCACTCTCAATCACCCCCTACTGGGACAGTGGAGTCACTTCAGAACCCTATCATGGGGGCTGATTAAGGAGGTTAGGTCCCCGCACCCCCTCTGAAGACACCATAAATCAAGGTGCTTTTGAAGTCACAGATGAATATGCTAAACTGTAATTAACTGAAGAGGTTTTCCTGTACAGTTTTTGGCTTGTAAGCACATCAGAATCCTGTTCCTCCCTCTCTCTGTAGAGAGGGTTACACCCTTCAAGAAGGTGCTGGGCTGCCTCCTGATTCTTGATACTACTCCTGTCTTCCTCATCCAGGTAAGAAATCTGAAACCTGTCTTAGATATTCATTACCATGTAAAGCCAACAAAACAAACATTTTTCTCCCACAAATCTCTTGTTTTTTGCCTACAGGTCTTCCTGTTGGGTGTTCAGAGGAATCAGAAGTAGCTAAAGTGCACTCTGGAGACAGTCTTCTATCATTCCCTCATCTCTCAGTCTTCCAAGTTCAATCAACACAGCGACTTTACTTCAGCAAGGTTCTTTCCTCCCAGATCTTGCTGGCCCTGCTCTGAATCCTCTCCCTGTTTTCAGAGTAACAAAAGGGAAGTCATCCCTCTGCAGCTTCAACTTAGTTCTTAAGTTTCAAAAACAAACTGTTACTTAATGTTGTGATCTTCCCCAGTCTGTAAAATCTACAGAATACTATCCGATAATGCACTATTTAGTCACCTTGGCCAACTGCGCCATACAGAAGTGAACACAGCAGCCACTATAACTGCACCCAGGGCTCACCCCTGCTTTGACTTCCTGAGCACAGCAGTAAACCCAATCAATCTTCTGTGAGAAAGAATTCTGAAGGAAGCCAGGGCATGAAGTGATTTCAATGATGGTGCCTGCTCACTCTAAGCTCTGAATCTCCACTAGCATCCTTGAAAGACATGGGACAACCATTTCATCCAGCAAACATGTTCAGTTATAAACTAGGCCCATAGTCTGATTTGCCACAGCAGGGCAGGAGCCTCAACTCTGAGACCAGCCAGAACTTGAGAAGAGCTGTCACCTGTCAAATGTCACTCCCTCAGAGAGCAAGGACCACATTCACGTGTGGTGAGCTCACAACCTTGTGTCCTCATCCCTGGACCCCACCCTGTGGAATGGAGTAAGTCAGCTTCTATGTACTTCCTTGGGACAAAGGGACATTTATTTTCCCAGTAAGCCAACTTTTCCCCTGAATTTTAAAAACTAAAGCAGATAGAAATATTTATTTTATATTTTAAAACTACCTTTTTAGAAATTCATCTAATAAGCTTTTGCAGATTCAATAACTGTGTACTTCTCATGTGCTGAGAATTTCATCCAATTATCTTTACAATCAATTTCCAGATCTCTGATCCAAATAAGGCAGGTTAGCCTCTGAAAGCCAGGGATTTGAATGGAGTTTATCAAGTAAAACCTTGGAGTGCATGCTAACAATTGTGTGGTTGGTTACTATGGGGCTCAAAACTTTGTTAATACTTTACTCATATTACCTTGTTTAATCCTCACAATAACCCTGTGAGGGAGTTACTATTATTCTCTCCATTTCACAGATAAGAAAACTGAAGCATGAAATGTTTAAAGTCACTTGCTCAAAGTCACTTATCTAATAAGTGGTGGGGGTGGTAAGTGAACCCAGGCAGTCTATACCCCCATCGTAACTACTCTTTCAAGAACACGAAAAGAACAGAAATGACTGATATATTGACTTTGTGGGAAATAAAAGTTTAATGTTTAATCAGCATTATGTTTAAATACCGTCGGTGTTAGTTCATGGGCACCACTAGTTTTGAATTGCGAGCAATGGTGATGTGCTGTCCCTTCACTCCCTCCCCATGTGCGGGACCTGGCGTTGTGGCCCTGCTCAAGGTCACAGAACTCCTTAACTGCAGAATCCCTGGTAGAAAGGGGCAGACTTTCTCGCAGTGGGAGGATTAGGGAACGGAGGCTGCCCATGCAGGACTGTTTCTCTCCCTCCTGCTGCTGATTAAAAGAACACCACCACACCAGGAAAAACAGGAAGCTGGTTTCCAGATAGGCCCAAACAACAGCTCCACTGTTCGGAGCTACTGGCAGGAGGCACAGTCATTGCCTGTCCCTGGGCCTCCTGCCTGGAAGGAAATGGTCAGCCTCAGGGCAGCATTGGGCAGGCCACAGGCAGGAGGGGTGAGCACTACTGCCTGCTTCTCCTATCCAGCCACTAAGTCACCCTGCTTAGCCCGAGGCTGGAGAAGGCAAGGAGCCTCCAGGTTACTGAAAACCCACTAAAGTCAGTGTCTGCTCATGGCCCTAGTCCCACACCTGGATATTGGGTATCTTAACTTTCATGGTACAAATGCAGACAGCAAGGCTCAGAGCACTTACGTGATCTGCTCAGTGAAGACATCACAGCAGCAGGGAGTAGAACCTGGCTATGTCTACCTCCAAAGCCCCTAATTTTGATGCATTTTTCATTATGCCACACTGTAAAATTTCTTTCTTGAATTTATCCAAAGGGATATCTTGATTTTTATTTTGCTAACAAAATAGACACTCCAATGAACTGGTATCCGTTTCACCATAAAGAAAAACTCAATGTAAATTTTCAAAAATTCTTAAAGAAATAAAGTAGTTGTAGCAGTTATGACAAAGACAAAATATCAATACTGGATAAAGTCTGCATATAAATTGCGAAGAAAAACCAATAGTAATCCCTCTAATAGTAATTTCAACAGAAATACTAATCTCTAACAAATGTGGAAAAAATTTCCACTTCATTTTTAATCAAAGAAATGCAAAAATAATCTCATATATATGTTAGAGTCTAAAGAAGTTGATCTCATGGAAGCTGAGAGTAGAATGGAGGCTGCCAGAGGCTGGGGAGAGTGAGGGAATGTGCAGGGATGGGGAAAGGAGATCAGTGGGTACTAAGTGACAGATAGACAGGAATAAGAAGTTCTGGTGTGCTAACACAGCAGGGTCACTACAGATCACAATAATGTCTTGTATATTCCAAAACCTAGAAGGATTTTGAAAGTTTTCATCATAAAAAAATGGATGAATGTTTGAGAAGATAAGCTTCATCTGATAAAAATGGCTTCCATTAATATGCATAAATTTTTATGTTTTCATATATTAGAGAGAAATTTAAAAAAATTTAAAAACCCAAAGAAGTGCAAAAATACTATTAACATCCATTAGCTAGTATAATGACAAGAACTTATAAAACAAAACATTGGTATAAGAGCAGATTACTAGTGGAAGTTTAAATTGCTACTATTCTTTTGAGAAGCAATTTAGTAATCTGTACCAAGAGTCAGAGATGCTTTTATATATTTCTTTACCCAGTAGTTCAATTTCCTGAGTATCCTAAGGGATTAATTTAAAATATGAAGAAGCTGTATGTAGCATGGGGACTTTCCTCTGTGCATTACTTATCCTGTAAGCAGGATAAGCAGAAAGCAGTCTAAATGTCATACAGAGAGAGCATGGCTAATAAATGTGGGCATATTATTCAGACATTAAAAATGATGGTGGTAGAATCTACAAAGCAAAACAAAAAACAAAAAGGCAGTTTGCTGCAACACTGGGAAGGAATAATTGGGATAAGGGTGTAGAAATGTGGTTTGTGTAAAAATGTGGTTTGTGATGTAGTGTAGACATGTGATTTATTTAAAAAATTACAGGACAAGAAACTAGAAAGAAATACACAAAAGAGAGAAAAGAGAGTATATCATTCAATATATTGTACACAGTCTCTTCTTGTAGGTTTACAAGCATTTGCCATAGCTTCCACTTTTATCAGGCAGTTTTTTTTTTAACAAAAGAGAACTGCATTTGGAATACTCTCTGCTGTGATGGACATTCACCCACTTGGAGGGTGCTCCCAGGTGGTGAGCTTCCAGAAGCAGGCCTGAAGGGCGGCTCACAGCATCCCCTCTTTCATGCGATTTCTAGGCAGTGTTTGTGCTGTGTTTGTGTTCCCACCCTACAAAGGGTACTTTTGTTCCATTAACCACTTGTGGTTTAGCTGCTACTCTAAGGGTTATGGGGACTACCATGCAAATCAAACAGTAGAAGCTTTCAGGTTTCTTAAGAAAAACTCGAGGACTTTCTATTTGTTAGTTTTGCACCTCAGGAATAGAGGCTGCATTTACCATGGTTCCTGGCACATCACTGACACTATGTAGGCAGAAGCCCTATGTGTATATATGCTTTTCATTTCCTTTTATCCCTATAGCCTGCTTCCATCTGCTTAGTCCATGGGCAAACTTTATAATGTGCTTAAATATTTGTGCCAGTGCTCACAAAATGTGCACTGTATACTTACGAGCACCTATTTTTTTATATTTTTTTTTATGAGCACCTATTTTTAACTTACAAAAATAATAGTTTGTGCATCTTAGTCTTACTTTTTCCATTAAGCACTGTTTTCAACATTGACCCAAATTGCTATATGCATAATTCCTAATGTCTGTGTAATAAATATCCTGTGATGGGCATCATTCATGGCATCTCTAGCCACATCCTTTCCAGGCCTGGCTGTCACTCTGCGGTTTTCTCCTTTAGCGCCTCTACTTACCCTACACACATAACACTCACGCCCTATTTGCATATGGCCTAACATAATCCTAACAGTATCAAATGATGAGGACTAAAATTCTTCATTTTTGTTTTAAAGAGAAAATTTCATGTAATATGTAATTTTCAAAAATGTCTTTTTCTTTATGTCAGGAAGTCTCTGTGCAAACTTTAATAATTAAGAACATATCAATAAGAAACCGTTGGTTTCCTTCATCCTCCCTTAGACCTACTTTGAAGCAGCTGCTTTCCGAAAGGTGACAAATGGCCACCTAAGACCCTCAAGATCAAAATCTAAATTCCAGAGATGTCAGAAAGTCCTCACTGCCATTCGAAGTCATGATTTCGTAATCTGATCTCTCTGAGGTCATCCTTTGATCCTAAAATTGACACTGTGGGCCATGTATGTCTCAGTAATGCACATATCAGGGAAGAGGAAAGGAGGCAGAGTTTTAGCAGGAGTATGTGCAGGGGTAATGGCCTTACTCAGCCAAATGCCCTGTGACCCCTCCATAATATGGGTGCTTGTGACTGAAATGCTCTTCATTTTGCACTACACAAATGCAAATGAAATGCTCTTCATTTTACAGAGCCACACAAGCTTCATATTAACAAAGCGGTTACACATATCTTCATCTAGCCCTCATGGCCAATGGGCATGGCGCAGGATGGGTATTACCCACATTGGGTCAGGAGGGAAGAAGGTAAGGCTCAGAAGGTGAAGTGACCTGTTCACAGTCACAAGTTCAGAAGGGGGGTGGGAGTGACGACAGTCCAGCCTCAGTTGGTGTGATGGATGGTCCCTGCCCTCTCCCCTTACCACAGTGGACAGCACCCTTTCTGAGCCTTCTTTGGAAATCAGATTCTGCCAGTCTTTGCCTACCAGGGCACTAGGGACTCCTGTCCTAGGGACTCTTGCTCTGAAGATCATATTTCTAACAGTCCCTCCCTCCCAGGATCTTGGTGAACCATCAGGGTTCACTGATCAGGGAGGCACTGATGAAAAATGGGAGCCCCAGAGGGCTGGCTCCTCCTCTGTGTGCAGTCATCTCTTTTCGGAACGGAAAAGATCTGAGGAACCTTATCCACCAGGGTTCTGGCAGGAAACAGATGGCACTCCCCAAATGGGTAATTTGAGAAGAGTTTAATAAGGGGACCATTTATAGAGGGACCAGAGCACAGTGCTCTGGGAGCAATAACAGTGATGCACTCACACCCCTAGGCCCAAGGGGGTGAGGGATGAGAGGCCACTGAAGCACAGTGCCCCTAGAAGTGGCACAGGACCTTTGGTGGGGCCAAAGGGTGGGACCGGGAGAGTCAATACTTCTTCAGATCCATGCTCCCCACTGGGCAAAGAGCACAATAGGGGGCCAGGAAGCAAGGGAGCCCATTCATATAGTCTTACTGGTCAGCTTCCAGGGCACAGGGAGGGTGGGGAAGAGTTGGGAGGAACCCTGGAGGGGCAAACAGAAAACATCCTGCATAAGACCCAACTAAACCAAACTCTTGACTTGAAAGGCAAGGGGAGGGTTGGTGGCGGGGGGGCGGGGTGGGATGCTGGCCCAGAAAATCAATGGAGAGTTGCAGAACTGGGCTGGGAACTTAATTCCTGGATGCCAGCCCATACTCTTCCCCTCTCCATTTGATGCAAGGATATCTTTTCCTATACACACTATTGGAGCCTTGAAAACTAACAAATAGACTTTCATGTTAGCCAGACTTTGTAGGTTACTCTGTTTTATGGATGGTACATTCTGAAGCTATTCCTCCATGGTACAGTCTATACTCCCCCTGAGTGACTCCCCAAATGCCTACATGGTTCACATCTAGGTGCTAGGCTTTTGACACAGGAGTCAAGAGTCTCTCAGTTTAAAGGGAATACAACTCAAGAAAAAGACAAAAAAAAAAAAAAAACCTGAACGAAGTATAGGTATGTAAACACACGTGGGTCTGGAGAATGCATCTGTGGCTCTACAGAGAAGCCCAGCTGCAGTAAGAAAGGGAAGCAAGGAACACTTCCAACCAACCACCCAGCTCAGAAGACCAGGCCCCTGACCTTCAGTACACTGACGGCACTCTCCCACCCCATGTACATACAGAAATAGCTGTGCATTGACCCGCGAGTCGCCCAGGCCTGGAAAAATACTCCAGGATATTTTAAAAATCACATGTTCTTCCAAGCCTTTTTAAACTTGACTGGAGAACAGGCTGGCTAAAAAAAGAACGACTCATTGAGATCCTTTTTGTAGGCATTATCTGAGCTACAAATTCAAAATGAAATATCTAAATGTCGATTCTCAATTTTCTTTATGAATTCTATCAACCTTGCCCCCTTTATGAAGTAAGACACATTTCCCAATTCTTTGGTTAACTGGTTTTTGTCAAGAAAACTCTAAAAAAACTATTGATGATTAATCTCATACAGATATTAGCATGATAGCTCTATAACTACAAAATCAAAAAACCAGGGAATTCTTGTTTAGCTTTCTAATTTTTATATTCAATTCTTTCCATCTTTAAATGTTTCCCAAGTCCCTGTGCTTGTAACTGCGGGCAGAACAAAGTAATGAGTTAGCAAGGCAAGAGGGGGCCAATCACTAAGGAAGGTTCTCCCACCTTCTTCTGTTTCCTGTAGGCATTGAGGAGGCACTGAAGGCTTCCGAACAGAGGAGTCATTAGACCACATCGTGTTTTGGCAAGTTATACTTTACAGGATGACGAGGAGATCCAAAGGTAGGAAGCCTGGTGAATCCTGTTGAGGAGGCTGTTGCAGTTCGGATGTGAGGATGCACACAAAAAGGATTTTCTCAAATCAGAGATTTGGACCAGGTTTTCACAATGCAGAAGGAAGATGTGTCCCAGACACATGGGAATAAAGGGATTTGTGGCCATGAATGTGTTTTTTCCATAACAAGGAGGCAGAGCAGAGAGCCACTGGGTGAAAGTCAAGACAACAGGAAGTTGTATCATTCACAGGTTCTATTCTTTGAGTGTAGTACCCACAGTACTTATGCTTGGGGACCTGGGGTGTGGTAGTTCTCTGGTTAGAGATGAAAGGGGACATCTTGCATGGCAGGGCCCCCTGACTGCTCTGGTGAGTCACCACCTCCTGAGGAGCCATTTCCCCCTCTGTACAACTCTTTATACTGTAAGGTTCCTTCTCGGGGGGGGGGGGGTGTGTGAAACCAGTACCCTCGTGTTTTCTATCCATAAGGGTTAGGTCCTTTTCTCTAAATCCTGATGTAATCCATTATTTCTGCTGGTGCGTTAGCTTCCTGAGAAGGAGTGAAGTGCAGACCTTCCCCCAAAGGGAATTAGCCCTAAACAACCAAAATAAATAAAAACTCCATAACCAACTTGGTGCTTCTCAGTAATCAGGCTTTTTTCTCTGCTTAAGTTGTAAACGTCACATAATCAAGTTCAAAGTTTCAGTGAAGGGCTGTCCAGCTGGTAGTATAACAGGCAGCCAGCCCAAGGAGTCAACTTCACTCTATAGCATTCTTCACCATAAGATTTGTTCTGCAGCCTCCAGCCCTAGACAGGCTGAAGGAGTCTACAGGCATAGGAGTATGTGGCAGGGTGTAAAGTTATTTTCTGCTTTAACCTGTTATAGCCCTTGCAAAGACTGTTTGAATAAACCAGTAACCTAGTGGAAGTGGCAGTGAAGGCTGCATTGGGGACCAACCAGAAGCAACTGCACATGGAACAGGCAGGCAGGAACTCTGCCCAGCAGTGGCAGCATCCTGATCCACTGCAGTTTTTCTGGAGGGAAGTATAAACACAAAGTGGACGAGAAGAGGGCCTACCCAGCTTTCACTCAGAGAGGCTCTGAGCTTGTGCCTGGTACTATGAAGCCACCTCAAAGTCCAAACTGAGAGGAGTCTGGTGGAGTATGTCAGGCTGTGACATTCTTTGCTCAGTCTGTTTGCCTTTACAGGATTGTGATATCCCTTGTGATAGCAAGGACACCTCTGCCTGCTGCTAGCACTTGACCTTGAGGGCCCAGATGTGCTATCTGCATCAAAAATTGCACAAATAACCCAAAACCACTACTGAAGAAACAGAGGAGCATTCTGCATCAGTCTTCCTATGTCCCCTTCCCTGGTCACTGAATGCAAGCTCTCACATCTGTGTTCCAAAAACTCTCCCCCACCCCCTCAAAAGTCAGCCTTATACTTCAGGGTTCAAAGCCATTTTGTAGCAGCAGCTGTAATAACAGCAACAAGCAGGCCTCTCAAGTGAGTCACTGTTTGGAAGTATGTGCGCACACATTCCCTCATTTGTCCTAACGACTTGCACCTTACCTCTGAGCAGCTTGAGATGAAGGATATGCTAACAGCAGCTTCCTTTTCTAATGACAAGGTCTGCCTCAGGAGTGCCAGCACTCGTTCTGCTCCCTTTCCAAGCTCTCTCCTCCATCTTTGCATAGAACCCACACTTTTGACTGTGCCTGGGGTTGGTAGACCAGTTGGTTGGCCCAGGCTTATGCTTGGCTCTCTAACAGTCAGAGAAGAAGCCCAACACCATCTCAGTCTCCAATACCCCAGACCCACTGAGGACCAGCATCACCATATTAGCTCAGCTTCAGGGGGATGGTGTTTCCTAAAGCATAAACCACTCAGGTTTGTGCTTAAGTTGTGCAATGCTGTGCACTTGAGACTCTGCAGTAATGCACTGGGGAGGCACTTTCTACAGCAACAATGATGGAGAGCACTCACAATGTGTCCTGTGGCCATGGGGCAGCCTGGTGTAAGCCTCTGCTTGACTGTTACTCAATGGTGGCTACAGACTAACCTAGACATCATCTTTTCTGGGAAGTCTTAATATGAGATGCAGTAGCGGCAGCAGAGACAGTATTTGGGGTGAGACAAGAGGAAGAAGTGGGCAAAGACCTGGAAGAATCCCTAGGGTGGGAAGCCATGGGTGCCCAATTCTAAAATAATGGCATGATGGTGGGTCCCCAGAGCTCCCAGCATCTGAACCGAGACACCAATGGGCCCACTAGGAAGTACAGAGACCCATGTAGACTCTAGTTTCCCCACATCCCTGGGAATCGTCACAAGGAGCTCCCATCCCCTGAGGCCAATGAGGTATACTTCTGGTAAGCTGCAAGAGCCTGGCTAGAATAGGGAGATTATTACTGGAGGAAACTGAGCTTCAAAGAGATGAAATGACTTGTTAATTCAGACACCGAAGACTGCTAACCCATCACACATTCCCTCTGCTCCCTTCCTGATAGAACTGATTTCTTCAGGAATGGCAATATGCCTGCTAAAACTTCTCCCTGGCTTACAGGTGACCATGTGACATGATTTTGGCCTAAGAGGCTCTTGAAAACAGTGTTTGCTCTCCTGAAACAGGGATTGCCCTTTCCCTCTTTCCTACTTTTTAGCTTGGACCATTTGGAAAAAAGGCCTCAGAATGCACAAGCCACCCTGTACCATGGAGTTGAAAGTCATCTGCCAAGGACAATACAGGTAGGAAGATAACAGATTGGGTCTCCTATGAGCCCTGGCCTGGCTTCTTCCAGAATTCTCATTGTGTCATAAAGATAACCACCTACTGGTTTATGCCACTTGTTGTGGTTTGGATGTGGTTTGTTCCCAAGGATTCACGTGCTGCAGGCTAGCTCCTCAGTGAAGCAGTATGAGAGGTGATGGAACTATAAGAGGTGGAATCTAGGGGGAGGTCATTAATCACTGGGAATGTTCCCTCAGAAGGGATTGTGGGACCCTAGTCTTTCTGGTTTCCTGTCTGGTGATGTGATTTCTTGTTCCTTCATGTATTCCCACCATGACAGCATCTGCTGAGGGCCTCACTAGAGGCAGAACCAATGAGGCTGCCTGATCTTAGACTTTCAACCTCCACAACTGTAAGCTAAAAAAAACACTTTACACATAATTAGCCTGCCTCATGTATTTCATTATAGTAAAAAGAAAATGAACTCATATACCACTCCATTGGTTTTTCTAATTTTTGCAGCTAATCCAAATACCTGCATATACAACAGAGTTGCTGGTAAACAGCAGATCCGCAACTCTATCGAAGGTCTGTAGAACTCCAGCGCTCACTTCCCTTATTTCTAAGGGCAACACTATCTCCTGTTCTCAGAACAAAAAGGTCTACAAATTGAACAAGATGCTATAGGTAAAGCACATCTCCATGAACGCTCAATAAATATTAATCCCTGTTACCACTGTCATCATTTGGTCGAGTAGGGTCTACGCCACTTAAAACTCCGGTTTTAGCACCTTACATACCACAAATACAAACTCAGAAAGTGTTATCTCTTTCAGAAAGAGAAAACATAGAAGGGCGGGCTAGATCCTTTGGCTTAACAGGGTTCCTGGGAACAGAGGGATTGACCTTGAGATAAACTTCTATTCCCATAGCCTGCTTGTCCCCCTGGGAAGAACATGCAGACCCAGAGGCCAGAGTGAACCCTGGCATGATCAGTGGATCTGAATATTCCCTTCCTGTTACTTCTACCTGGTCTCAGGCCCCTTCAGAGAATGCACAGAAAGTCAGAGCCCCTGAAAAGGGGCCAATCAGGTTCAGTTAGGGGCATACGATACCCTGGCAAACTCACACATTTCTCCTTCCTAGGCAGAGAAGTGTGTCACCTGAAACAAAGGATATTGCTACTTTTACAAGAGGAAAACAATGAAAACAAACTAAATGTATAATGAGGTATTGTCAGAAAAAGTGATGTTGTGTCTATAAAATTTAGGGGATACATTACATCTTTGTATATGATGTTCTCTACAGGTTTTCCATAATATGAGAAAATTCTCGTGGTATGTATAAAATAGCTGGTAGAGGAGCTGGGGGTGAAGCTCAGCATGCACAAGATCATGGGTTCAATCCCCAGCACCACAAAAATAAAACAACAATAACAACAACAAAAAAAGATGGCATCATAATCAATATCTGTGGCATATTTCTGATGATTGCTTTATGACACTTATATGCACATACACACATATATAAGAGAAAATAAAAGGCGAGAAGAAAAAATCTTTTAAAAACCAATGGTGATTAACATCTTTAAGTTGTTTTATCATGGACGTCTGTTTTTTCTTCACATTTTTCTACATTTTATAATATTTCAATAGTACCTTTTATAACCAAAAAAAATCCTCATAAATTAGTTTTTTAAAGCAATGTTATGACTTGTCATTAACATACTCCCTTTTCTCTCTTCATATGCTTACATCAACAGAAGCTAAATGTTGTCAAAAGTGACCCTTATTAATCTCAATACAGCATAAACTTCCAAGCTGACTGGAAGAACTGCTGATACTGGTTTTTCACCTGATCTGATCTAAGACTTCTGACAAGGTGGAGGGGATATGATCTACCTCACAGTCTCCCCATTGGCAGTAAGGAAGAGAGAGTCCTTAAGTTATTTAAAGAACAAAATAGCTAACACTTTTTGAGCATTTTCTGTGTGTTAGCAACTGATTGAATAAATCTGTAAATACTATTATTATCCCCATTTTATAGATGAGGAAACTGAGGTACAAATACATTAGGTAATTCACCCAAGATTACTTAGTAAGTGGCAAAGCTAATGTTAACATTCAAAAAATGTAAATCCAGAGTCTATGCTTTTAACAATCTTACTTTGCAATATCTCATTTCAATTGCCCACATGGTCTGTGCCAAAATTGGAGAGTCTCTGGGAAGCAAAGCCCCTCTGAGTCTTTGCTTCTTCTGGCACATCTATGATGACCTGGCCTCCTCACTTTCTTTTCCACTGTCATCTCTGATCCTCTTGTCTTTGGCTTGTGCCTGTCCTCTGCCTTTCTGGGCTCACATTTTTCTCAAGGCCCAAGTGCTATCATAGTAGATGCCTGAAGCCTAGTCTTTCAGCATCTCAAGACCAAACTTCAGAGGAAGCAACTTGACTCTTTCTGTTTTTGCCCAGACCACAGGATGGTCGCAGTTCAGGCTGTGAGCTGGCAACTCCTGCAGGTGGTATCCGCCTTGGACCAGACCCTGTGGGTGGCTGATGGGGGCTGTGGACTAGAGACTGCAGCACTGGCTCTTGGTCCATAGGGAATGACTTCCTAAGGGGCAGGGTCTCCAGCTTTGGGGTGGGCTACTGAAAGCTTGGAAACTCACTTTAAAATCTAAATGGCAGCATTCTTCAGGACTCTTTACTCTCTCTCCTATTTGAGCGCCTTCATTCCTGTGAATTTAAATATCATCTGTGCTGGTGGCCTCAAGTTCACATCCCCAGCCTAGACTGCTCCTGCAGGTTCCCGCCCAGAATTTCACTGCCTACTTAGCACCTGTCCCAGAAAGGCTCACAGACATCTCAACCCCTAAGTGTGTAAAACAGAAAGGCCTGCATGGCCCTCTGTAAAAAACCTGACCCCACCTACCTCTCCAAGTTCACCTCAAGTTACTTTCCTACTCACTCACTCACTGGAATTGAGTTGGCTCCTGGATCACGCCAAGCATTTTCCCACTGCATGGCTTTAGCACCTGCTGTTTTCTCTGCCCTAGAATGCTCCTTAATGGTAACCCTACAAGAGGCTTCACTGACCACCAGGCAAGACTGAGGGCCTACAATAATATCTATCATAGTTACTGGTTTACGGCTTTCCTAGACCTAATTATATCTGTAATTAATTAATTAATTAAATTTCTGTTTATTTGCTATCATCTGCCCTCCCCACTAAATAGTGAAGTCCATGAGAGCAAGAACTGTATCCCACTTGTTGTGTATTATTTGGCACACAGCAGGTCCTCAGTAATTACTGCTGAATGACCAAATGGAATGTGGGTCAAGCCAGTAATTAAACATATTTAACATAATTGGAATAAGTGAAAGCATTTGTGTAAAGCTCTTGGCATGGGGTATATAGTAAGCACTCAGTAGCAGTAATAATATGGCCACTGCTATTATTGCATTGAGGCATATGATACAATTAATATTTGAACTTTACCTATAAAACAGCAATTTTATATGGTTCAACCCAATATTGTTACTGTTTGGACAGTGTGACTTCAAACCACACTTTGTGCTACCAGCCAGGAAGCACACACACAATTCAGTGCAACATTTTTCAAATAGAAGGTAGCCTCTGATGCAGCTCTCTGTTTCCTCAGAGAGGTAATGTGCCTTCTTCCCCAACTGGGATCTGCTAGTGGTTTGAACACACCTTGATCTGAGACCCCTCCCTCTGGGGTTTCCTAGGAAAAGACTTTCTTTGCCAAACACCCTGGTGCTTCTGAAATCCCTGTGGACTCATCCAATCCATGAACATGAATATTGACTATCTCTGTCCAGTTCTTAGAAAATAAAGAGGTGAAGTTTTTATGTGGTCTTGCATGATGAAGACCAAATGGAAGTGAAGACAAATGTCTTTTTCACAACAGGGATTTCTCTTTTTTATAACCAACAATCCTTAAAGCATCAAACTCAAACTGAGTCTAAGCTAGTCATGAAGAAGAGTGGTAATGGCAAATTTACTAATGGCAGTGCTCTGGGCTACTTTTCTTTCTATTTTCCCTCAAAGATTCTGTGTTTTCACATCACATAATCTTTCGATTTTTTCAGCATATTGTTCCTTCCCCATGGGATGCGTGACCCAGTGATCTGAAAATATCAGTATTTCCAATGCCTTGCCTTCATTCTTGACACAAGCACATGTCCACCTAGACCTTGATACTTAAGAAATGAAAAGTAAAACTAACTTTTCATTACTTATCCAGTGGTTCAATACATTGTTTGGGACTTACAGTTCTGTGACAAGGATCAAAACATTTATTATACTAGAGATAATAACATTAATAAAACACAGTAAGAGCTTTTCTTTTCCCAAAATGAAATGGTGCTTTCCTGTACAATTTTAAGCCCCCACTTCCTTGCACTTGGGAATTGGCAGAACACTATAAGAATTTTGTGTTGAGCATCACTTTAAGCAGGGATTACTCAGACTCACCTAAGACATGTGCAGAACTGAGAGGTCCTGCATGAGAGAAAGGGCATAAGCTTTCCCTACAACCCCTGTCCAGATGAACAACACAGGCAGCCTTTCTCTCATAGAGGAAGGTTCTGCAGTTTGAAGTGGCACAGCTCTGAAAAGCAACGGCTGCCCAGTGATGGCTCATGAGCTCTGCTCTGAATATGGACTTTGCAATATATCCAACAGTGCAATCCAGATCAACTATGGAGCCAACTAATAGTGAAGCTATATTACAAGTGGAAATATTTTATATGTCTGAGAAAGAAATTGTAAGTAGTCATGCAATCACAGAATGCTGTTGGAAGGACCTAGAGACCCTCTGGGGCAGCTCCTTCAAGTCACAGCCATCCAGGCATCACATCAAAAGGGTGTGTTGTATAAAGCCTCACAGGAGCATGAGAGCAGTCTCCCTCCTGTGTTTCCTGCATCTCTATGTCCCAGGTAAATAACCGTATGTATTACTAATTAGAACAAATTTTAAAAATAAATAAAATAACTGCATGTAAAGGCATTCATCAATGTCTCCCACCTCACTTGTGAATAAAACCTGAACCTGTCTTTTAAGGCCCTGGTCCCACCTTTCTAGGTCTATTTTGCATTACCTCAGTTACACAAGTCCTTTCTGCACCTGAGCTGCTATGCTCCTGTTGAAGCCCTCTGTCCCACTAGTCCCTAAAACACCCTCTCTTCCACTCTGCACCCATGGTTCCTTTACTATTCCCTTACTCTCCTGAACAACACATCAGCTTGTTGCACTTCTGAGTGGACGAATCACACTCCACATTCAATTATTTGTATATTTGTCTTATGTCTTTCATAAGATTGCAGATTTCCAGAGGGCAAGGGAAATATTTGATTCATATTATCATATTGCTTATAATAGTTCCACGAAACTAAGAACAAATGTATTCATGACACATTTTTCTTATCCATTTATAAAAGCAGATCCCAATGACGTTTCAACCAAATGCATTTCAGTGATTCTGTGTACGCAGAATTAACAAGCATTCTTTTTCCTCATTTCTTTTCAACACTTCTTATGAAAAATTTCAAACATACAACAAAGTATGCCTAAGGCCACCTAGACTCTACCATTAACATTTACTGTACCTGCTTTATCACTTATCCATACGCACATCCATTCTTCTACCATCAATCAATCCACATAATCTCACTAATGTATCTCAAAACAAATTGCAGATATTATTTTACTTCCCTTAAATAATTCAGCACATCCATTGTTAAATACGGTTCAACATTAATTTCTTTTGAGGTAAAATTCATGTTTGGAGAAGTGGCCACTTAAGTGTAGGTTCATCGAACTTAGACTATTATACACACTTAAGTAAACCCTTACTTCTCCATGGGAAATTAGCATTTTGATTTTCCCCCCTTGGTACACATTGGTTTGCCATACTGGATTCTCTTAGAAAAAACTACAAACTCTAGACAAAATACAAAGCATAACTATCTGAGGCACTACAGGAAGAAAGCAGGGGGCTGACACCAGGAAAGATGAGAAAAGATCGAGATGTCAATTTTAAGATCTTTAGGCTGGTGACCAGCTGTAATCAGTGCCATGCTGGGTATCCAAAATGCCATGAGCATGTGTTCCTTGGGATAAACCACAGTCACTAGAATGTGAAGCAGGAACTCAGAGAGTAGAAAGGCATAAAGGAAGAGCCCCAAGTTCTGTGTGAAAACTGCCCACAACTCTGGCCGAGTCATGATGCACAGGGTAGATGCTACACAACCTGGATGAAAATAAGAAAACAGCCTAAGTGCTGCCCACGAGATAGGGTTTGTGGTTTTCATTTCACCAAGCTAATTGCTAATACCTAGAACAAACAACATCTCAGTCCCCCTAAAAACCTCCTCAGAGAAATAAAACAGAATTCAGAGTCTCTACAATAGGATATGCACAATGTCCAAAATATAATCCAAAATTATCCAATATATAAATAGGAAAATGAAACCCATCTTCAAGAGAAAAGGACAGTCAATAGAGATCCCAAGATAACTCAGATGTTGCAATTAACAGATAAGAATTCTTAAGGCAGTTTTATAATTATATTCAGTGGCACAAAGGAGTACATGAAACATCTAGGAAATTTTGGCAGAGAATAAACCATAAAAGAGAACCAATCAAGCTCTATAATTAAAAATTATAATATATGGAAACTTTTAAAAATCATTAGGCAAGCTTAACATGATAGAGATGATTATGAAAGCATCAGTGAATGTGAAGGTAGACCAAGAGAAATTACCCTGTCTGAAGAACAGAGAGGTAAAAAGATAAAAACACCTCAGACCTGTAGGATAACATTAAAAGGTCTACCAAGAAGAAGTGCAGTCCCAGAAGAAGGGAACAGGAGCAGAATGGAAAAAATATTCAAAGAAATAATGATGAGAAGTCTTCAATTTTACAGAATCAAGAAGCTCAATGAATTTATGGATTCAAGAACCTCAATTAACTCCAAGCAGGATAAATGCAATGAAACCAATGAAAAAAAACTAAAGAGAAGAAAATCATGAAAGCAGCCAGAGAAAAATTACACAAATCATAAAGGCAACAATGATTTCAGGGACTATTAATTTCTCATCAGAAACCAGTGATGCCAGAAAATAGTATTTAAAAAATCTTCAAACCAAATTGTATATCTAGTGAAAATATCCTTCAAGAATGAAGGTGAAAGGCTAGGGTTGTAGCTCAGTGGTACAGCACTTGCCTAGCATGTGTGAGGCACGGGGTTTGTGAGGCACTCAGCACCACATATAAGTAAATTTAAAAAAAATAAACGCATGGTATCCATCCACAGCTAAAAAAAAAAAAATTAAAAAAGAATGAAGGTGAAGTAAATATACGTTAACTTCATGGTGTCTTTTTGTCAAAACTTTTATACTAAAAGTTGGTTAGCCAAGCATCAGCTTGCACACCAATTCAAACAAACTTTAAAATACACGTTTTAAAATTGATGGTAACTAAAAATATGTGGGCTGGGGAAAAAAATCAGCATAACAATCTGCCTTCAGTTTTTCCTTTAATAGTGAATATATGGGTGAGAAGTTACTTTGATGTGATCTGAACTAAGACTGAGACTCATTTACATTCTGCTAAAGTCTCCTGGTCTAGACTGTCCTGACTACCTCTTTCCTCCCCTCTTTTCTGCAATTACATGTTAAGAAAATGAAGGAATAGTTGTATTTCCTCCTCTAAATGTTATTCAGGCCTAGAGAAAGAATGTAGAACTGACCATTAAAAAGCCCACCTGCTAAGAGTTCAAAATAAAGGGAAGGCAAGTGACCAGACATAAAAGAAAACAGAGAGGCCAAGATGTCCTGAAAAGACACGCTGAAGTCAGAGAATTAACTGTAAAAGTTGAGACTGAGTCAATATTTGCATTAGAAATCTCAACCTGAATTAACATGTTTGTTGGTCCAGGAACAGCTCCCCTGAGAGCTCTGGAAGTGTGATCTCCTGCACATCTGCTCTGGCCTTTATGAGTTCTCTTAATACTTTTTAAAGCTGCTGCTAAGTGTTAATTTTTGTTCAAAGAAGGATTACTAAACAACCTGTTGGGAACACAAAGATTCCCTTCATACTGTTCTTCTGGCTTTCCTTAAACCTAGAGGCAGACTGTTTTCCAAACTGTTAACATCCGAATTGACTGCCAAACTGTTATTAACTAGCTCCTGACATCTAAACAACAGCTGTGTTCTGTCCTGTGAAAGGGCAGCCTCACCCAGACAGTGACTCTCCAAAGGTCAGCTGTGTCCTGCAGCAGGAAGTCCACTCCATGGTTGGTGGCACATGCCGGCACAACGGAACAGTCTGTGTTTGTCCCAATTCCCTTTCCTCCCTTTTGGCTACTCTTCACTGGTCATAAACGTTCAGCTTGCCTTGCACAGGAAGTGGGGGCCTTAAACTTCATCCTGCATGTTCACTGCTGCTCTGGCTCTCATATTAAGGCTTTTCACCGAAGACGCCACTGAAAATGGTGCTGGTGGCAAAGGACCACAAAACAAAGTTAAAACCCTCATCTCAGAAGTAAGCACGCTTACTAAGTATTTACTAGCTGTCAGGCACTGTTCCAGGGTTTTCTTACCCTATCCACTCACTCCTATAAGAACCAGCCTTCCTATTCAACAGGTAGGAAAGTCTCAGGGCTCAGTGTTTAAATGAGCTGCCTGTAGCCATGTGGCTTTGGAGGGATGCCAAGAGAGCCTCCAGTTCTATAATTCAAGTTCAAGGGTCTTTCTACACTGGGAACTTTCAAAAGTAGAGATACCATCCACAATTCCAACTGGAGTTTAAAAAAAAAATGTGTCCAATTGATATAAAGTTGGTGTAGTGATGATTTTTTAAACAATTTTTTTTAGTTGTTCATGGACCTTTATTTTATTCATTTATTTATATGCGGTGCTGAGAATCAAACACAGTGCTTCACACATGCTAGGCAAATGTTCTACCACTGAGCCACAACCCCAGCCCTGGTGCACTGCTGATTTTAAAATTTAACCTGGAAGAGTAAATGCATAGGAACAGCAAAAGCCATTTTAATAATAATGATGATGGTGCCCTTGTCTTTATAGAAATTAAGAAATATGTTATAAGGCCAAATCACAAACAGGGTGCTATATGTTTACCTACATAATGGCTGGTTGATAGTGAGAACATAATAAATATCAGTTATCACTAATATATTATGTTAAATGCATTACATGTATTATCTCACTTAGATTTTTTTCCACTTAGGCACACTGTGAGAACAGTTTCATTCCCATTCTATAAATCAGGAAACTGAGGCACAGAGGGTTTAAATAACTTGCTAATGGTCACAAAGTATATAAACGAAACGCCTAAAATCTGAACTAAGTCTGACTTCAGAGGTAAGCATGTTACTATAGCACTGACACTAACATCAAGCTCTGGGGGAATCTAAATGCTCATCAATAACAGCGACTATTTAGACAAACTGACATGCATAAGAATAAAGAACATTCCTAAGAATGAGGCAACCTGTAAGTTCTGATATGAAAAAATATCTATGTCAACAGAGAAAACAAGTTGCCATGATATCATTTTTAAACTTGTGAATCATCAGACATCTGTGAAGGTACACAGTATGCATTCATATGTTGCATTCAAATGCTGTGCAAAGTTGCACAGACATATAGACACACCATCCTTTTCCTCTATGGATTGAATTTTTTTTTTTTAAATGTGTCCAATTGATAGGACCTGCAGGGCCACCCTAATACTGTACTTTTAAATGCATTTTTGTATTGTTTCAATATGTTACAAGCATGCCTTCTGTAATAAACAAGATTTTTAAAGTGACTCATTACTTTAAAAAAAAGAAAGAAAGAAAAGAAAGGAATGTTCTTTTCAAAGGAAAATGCTTCCATGAAGAAGCTGAATAGCTAACTGACAGTACAGGGGGTCCTCCCCCAGTAGGAGTTCGGTACCATAGTTCCCACTGTAAAATGGCACTCCATGCCTGGAGAAGAGGACAGTCTGGGTTTTAACGCAGCCGTTACCACAAACAGCTGTGTCCTAGCTTGTGGCTGGCCCACTGCCCTGCACACCTGTGCGTAGGAGTAGAGCAGCTCTTCCCTTTACAATCACTTCTTTCAGACAGTGAGGTCAACAGGCGTAGGGGATACAGATGCAAAGGGCTGCTTGAATGTCCTGTGGTTGGAAGGGGGAGGTTCGATCATAACTGGACTCAGTGAGCCCAGACATAGATCAGCCTGATCTGGGATAGGTCAAAAACTCATAAGGCACTGCAGTCAGCAGTAGTGATGAATGGAGAGAAGGCCAGCCCAGGGGAGGGGGATGAATGGAGCGGAACCTGGGACATTCTATGTTCTTAGACTGATTGTTGACCACATCCAATTCCCTCTTGCAACAGGGGCAGAAAGGGGAGATTCCAATGTGCTCATGGTCAGCTCTACTCCTGGGGCTGGTCTAGAGATACATATTAAGTCACATCAGGCAAGTTTCGGATGGTGAAGAAGTGGCATTGTCATCTGATGCTATATTCAGCTGGTTGGCACATTTTGGATAGAATTTCCCTGGAGTTCTCTCAATAACAAAGTGGCAAATTGTTTTCTAAATCCATCTATGAAAGGAATTTTCTCTTTCCTTCCTTCCTCTTCCCTCCCTTCCTGTTATGAAGCATATACCATACGTGATATGACTCTAACAGGTGATAGTCCAATCACCTCTCAATGGACAGGGGACATCCTTATGACAAAGAATCTCAAGACAGAGAACCTAGATCTGGTCAAGACTTTTTGTGCAAGGGATGCCTGTGGTGGCGAAAACTTTGTGGATGATTTAGGCTTAAGTTTTCTAGGGCCAAATTTTAATCTTTTATTTTAAAAATTATTTTCATTTTTATCTCAGTAAATAAAATCACATGGTTTATATCAAATTGCTCAAAAAAAAAAAAAAAAAAAAAAAAAAAAAAAAAAAAACCTTATCCTGAAGCAAACTTTCAACAATTTTAGCTATTTTTAACCAAATAATATGCTGGTGTCACCATTTCTTGATTTATCTATTTTATCCTTCATCTGTAACTTCCTGTTACACTTGTTTACATTTTAACTCTTTATTTGTTTATTCATCTACCACATTTCTCTTCCCTTATATTGCTATAAATAAGAACTGGTCACTAAAAAGCCAACAAATTTTCTTTTATTTTTCCTTGTATAATTTTTTTCTGTTAGCATTAACACTTGTTCTTTATTTGCCTAACATAGGACCTATATCCAAAATTTCCAAATATTCTATGTCAACTATTTTATGTATGCATATATATATAAAATACTTATTACATATATTATATATCTAAAATATATATATATAATTTCCCAAATCACCAAGCATATCAGATCATCTACAAATTTTAGAGTAGCTGGTCTATTTTACAAACCACTGGGCTGATTTTGGCTGTTTTCCTAGGATTGTTCCCTGCCTCCTGGTTCTGTTTCTCCCTCTTTGTTGATTTATTTCTTCATTTTGCTGAAGTACTTATTCCCGTTACTTCCTAGAAAAGGATCCACAGAAAGAAAAATTTTGAGTCCTTGCACATTTAAAGATGTGTTTTTTTCTATCTTCACACTTGATTGAAATTTCAACAGAGTATACATCTAGATGGAAAATAATTCTCCATCAGAACTCTATGTATTTTATTCTATATTCCAGTTTCCAGTACTGATGTTTGGAAACCTGACAATATTCTGGTTTTCCTTTGTGTTTGTGACAAGTTTCCCCTAATTCAGATGCTTTTATAATTCACTATTTCTAGAATTCTGAATGTCAATCATAAATGAGCCTAGGTATGGGTTATTTTTTTGTATACTGTATTGGGCTCTAGATTGAAAGCATTTTTCAAAAGAAAGTGACTTGACTTTCAGTTCTGAAAATTTTTTTGTATTATTTATTATTTTTCTTTTCTCTATTTTCTGTGTTCTTTCTCCTTAGAATTCTACTACCCAGATACTGAACTTCCTGGATATGCCATTTAAGCTTTTTATTTATTATTTCTTCTCTATTTTTTTTTATTTCTTCAGCTTTTCATTGTACCTTTTATAAATTCCCTGATTTTGTTTTCTGGCCTTTCCACCATTTTAAAACTCTTTGGTCAGTTGTAGTTTTTATTTTTCAAGATTTCCTTCTTGTTCTCAAATATGCTGTCACCCTTTTTTTTTTTTTTTGGTAAATTTTTATTTTAGTTGTAGATGGACACAATACTTTTATTTTATTTATTCACTTTTATGTGGTGCTGAGGATCGAACCCAGTGTCCCACATGTGTTAGGCAAGCCCTCTACCACTGAGCTACAACTCCAACCTGGCTGTTACTTTTTAAAAACGTTATTCTGAATAATTCAAACAGTTTGATATTCAAACTAATACCCTGCATACATGTGCTCAGCCAGACTGTTATGGTCACTGTCCTTCCTCTGCAGCACAGTGTGGCCCATGCCCCACACTAAGGAGGCAGTCTGTGATTAAATAAAAACCTGCAGCGAGCTCAGGCTGCCTACCCACTGCCTGCCACCCAGCCTTCCAGCTAGTGCTCTGATCTCCACACTGCTTCAACAAGCAGCAACGAAAAAGAAAATATTAATTCTGAATTTTGCTCTCATTTGTAAATACTAAAACCTGTTTATTTTATAAGACCCAAAGGTAAGATTATAGGTTTTAATCCAACAAGACTTTTCTGGGCCCCATCCATTCCCAGAGACTAATTCCACAGCAGCTTCTTGCTAAGGCAAATGGCAGGCTGTTCCCTAGTGCTGGGGCAGAGCCAAAGCTTTCAGCCCAGCTCTGTGGGTCACCATCTCCTTAAGTACCCTCCTCACCTGGCTTACAGGGCCCCAGCTTAAGAATCACCTCCAAAAAGGTTTAGCAACAATTGGACTGTTCTAGCTACTCCTAGGAGTTGAAGATGATGTTTGGCCTAAAGATTGTTCCAGAAATAAAGCACTTTTCTGTTCTCTAAAAGTTTGAGCCTTATGCGACAATAACGCAGTTTATTTAAACCAGTTGGCTCTTTTTGAGGAGGTACTATATGACTCAGACAGGGCTAAGTATTTTAGTGATCAGCAGACAGGATCACTTATAGCTAAGTGCTCAGATTTGCATCTCCTACCCCCAAACCGAAATAAGCCAAGGGAGCCTGCTTCCTACACCCTTCCAGGGCTTGAAAGCCAGAGTCCTTGGAATCTGGAGGCTGGCATCACTATGTCTGAGGCATCAAGGAAGGCTAATTTGGCAATTTGATACAGGAAGATGATGCTTTGGCGACACATAAGTTGAGTGCTTTACAGGAGTTTGATAAAACACTCAATTTATTAGATTAATTGAGCTTTCTGTCACTTTAGAGACTGATGCAATCTTAACTGTAGCTTAAAAACATGACCAATGAGTAAGAAAACACTGGTAATATGGCAAATATAAGCACACTTTCATCCCTCCCCTTGGTACTTGCCTGACAGTAAATGTCAGGAGATGTCTTCCCTGCCAAGCCAACACGTCTAATGGCACGGGGCGCACATGGATC
This sequence comes from Marmota flaviventris, assembly GCF_047511675.1. Classification (NCBI taxonomy): domain Eukaryota; kingdom Metazoa; phylum Chordata; class Mammalia; order Rodentia; family Sciuridae; genus Marmota; species Marmota flaviventris. Next base: position 196,299,958 of record NC_092498.1, on the reverse strand, counting down.
TTCTAGACCCACACTTTACCAAGACTGTAGCTGCTGTCTGTCCCTCATCCATCACACCCTTCACCAACATGCGTTTCAAAGCATCCTTTCCCCGACCTTTGGTTCTGCTCATCTGCGTGGTTGCAGCCTATTATATAACTGCCACCTTATCGAAGCACCAAAATGCAGAAATGCTGTATATGTCTTAAATTATGCAAGGCTTGACCTTCTCACTGGCAAATGCCTAGCATATTTGTCCTCAGAGGTCTAGGCAGCATTGTGAAGCGCTATTACTACATTGCTCATCATTCCTCTGATGAATGCTCACACCACAAGCAGGGGATTGATAATTTCTAGATGGGTACCTGTGTAGTGAGTGCAGTGAGTCATCTCTTTAGAGTCTCATTATTTCTCACAGTCTTCATGAAATAATTATAATAGTAAGACCTCACGGAACACTTACAATGTGCCAAGTACCTCACATGCATTAATTTGTTATTATTCTACCCTGCTCGATAGAAATTATTTTATTTTTATAATATATCTACAATTATTTTATAACTTTTAACCTCATTTTATAAATGAGGAAACAGAGGCAAAGGGTCAAAGATCATGCTGTTGGAAATGGGGGCACTAGAATACAAACCCAGGGAGTAGGCTTCAGAGTTTACCCCTATCACAACACAAACCATGTCCCCTCCCCTTGGCCAAGGTTGCTTTTGCTGGACTTGAGCTTGAGGCACATATTTGGGTCTGATTTACTTGGCTGTGCAGGAGTGTGATCGTTGGCAGACCAAAGGCTGGGCACCCACACCTCAGAAGGTGCTTACATATACCTGAACAAATGGGAGGTTTCTAACAAGAACTCTACTATACTCAACACTTGGCTCTGGTATGGTTAAAAATACTTTGAAAAGTAATTTGGCTCCTAGAGTCCCTAATAACGGGCAAAGACAGGAGTGGGCCCAGGCCAGTTTGCCTGAGAAGGTGCAACTCGGTTGTTCTTCTGTTTGGGAATATGGTTGCAGAGTCACCCTGAGCTGCCCCCATGCACTGGGAATGCTTCCAAAAACCTTAACAGAGTCTGCAAGGGCAGTGAACAGAACCAGAAACCAACATTAATCTGAGAGCTCCCTATATCAGGATCATCCAGGGAAGTTGTTTTGTTTGCAGATACTTGGGTCCCACCTTAGACTTTATGAATCAAGGCTCTTCTCTATTGTGTTTAGGCCTAGATTGGTAGAAATCTCCTCAGGTAATCCTGATATACTCTGAACTCTGTAACCTATGGGTCTCTAGGGCTTCACAGCTAGGCATCAGAAAAAAAAAATGTATTACAAATGTAATTTTCAATTCAATAAATAGCATTCAGGTTTGAGAATCAGGGTTCTGGTCTCAGCAATACTAACAGCTTGCTGGTTGACTTTGAGAATGTCCCTCAGCCTTTCCAAATCTCAGGCTTCCTATCAGTGGGATCAGGACATGAGGTTCTTCTCAGCTCTAAATCCTGTGCCTCCCAAGCATTTACTGGAACAGAAGTGATAAAAGTCCTAGGAATGATGAGTACCCAGAAGGGTGAAGATCAAGGAGTGGTCTGGAAGTGGGTACAGGGCTTTGAGGAACTGGGAGAGTCTGCCCTGGGGTGGTCATGGTGTTAGGGAGGATGTCCTAGCAAGGGGACAGAAACTGTTGTGAGGCTGTGGGAGAAGTAAATTGGGAAGGAAAGGAGAAGGCACAGCTAAGTGGGGAAAAAAAAGGCTTGAAACAAGAGTGAGAAGGCAAGAAGGCTCCGGGTTACAATGCCCAGGCAGCCAGGGAGGGGACTTGGAATACAACAGAAACTAAGAAGGGTGACAAAGGAAAAGTGGTGTTTGGGGAAGATGACTGTGGCCACCCACACATGACAGGAAGCCTGGGATGGGGAAAGGGACACGCACGTGGGCCTCCCAGTTGGGAACAGACGCTAGTAAGCTGGAGCAAAGGCTTATTCTAAGACCTGAAGCTATGGCAGCGGACGCTGGAGGGAAAGAACATGTCAGTGGGAAAACCTCCAGGATGGGATTATGGGGAATTCTTCCTGCTTTTTTGTTTACTTGTTTTTGCTTTTGCTTATCTATAATTTCTCTGTAGTGAGCAGATACTGCTTTGTGATTAGAAAAAGAAATATATGGTTCAGCATTTCCTTTAGAAAACCTGCATTACAAATCTCTACCCTCTGCAGTGCAGCCCTTCCTCCCATCAGTCTGTTTCCATTTAGAACCCCCTCAGTCCTCCCTGACCCACTCATTTGCATCCCACAATCTTTGTCCCTTTGCTCAGGAGTTCTGCAGAGCATCCTCCTTTTCTAGACTATTCCTCCTTCCAGCCTCTTGAACTGCAAACTTGGCTTTGCCCTTTGGTGTCAAGGGGAAATTTCTTCCAGAGCTCTGACTTTGGGCATATGGGAGTGGTAGCCCAGCACTCTACCAGTTCTCTTCATCAAGACTTCTCTGAGAAGTCAAGCTTCTTTTCATCTTTGTAGCTACTCTCTTAGGATCTGCCTCAAAATCTTCTCCAAAAGGATATCTATCAGCCACCTGGAAAATGCTCCCATCCATGAGAAAGAACACTGAACCTCCCGCATCTCGAGCCTCTGGCCTGCCCAACTTCTATCACTGCTCCTTTGCTTCCTAGCTGACTTGGTGTCCTCCCCCGCCCCAGGATTCCTACAACATGGCAAATTCTGACTTTGACCCCGAACTCCTAACCTTTGGCTTCTTACATATGCATATCCTAACAAAATTATCCAGTCCTTGGCACTCTTTCTAATTCACTTTTATACCAAACATCTTTGATTCAGAGGCCAATCATTTCAATTGCCCTCATCAGTATCCTGGATTCTCTCATCCTTGGAAGCTCTGCTAAGCCTGCTGTGCTCCCCACCCACAATCCAGAACCAGTCAAGCTCTTCCTCCAGAGAAAAGCTGCCCAGCTATGCTGTTGGGCTCCCTTACAAATGCAAGGTTTACAGTTCCAGTAAAGCCCCCTGGTCAGCTCAGCTGCCCACACCCCATTGAATTCCTTTCCTGCTGTCTGTCAGTTCTATTGAAGATCCTCAGCATCCTGTTCTAACTTCACTGTCCCCACACTTGGCAAATCATCACACCTCTGATTTTCACCAAGAGATAGAAAACCAAGTACTCTCATTTCCCCTTCTCTCTAGCTCTGAACATCCCTGTATCTTCAATCATTTCCCTTCTGAAAACAAATGGTATCCTGCCCCTTTAAGGCTGACTTAGGTGCTTGATTCCAGGCCCTCGCCTCTTTCTCAAGCCTTCACTCAATTGATTATCTCTTCTTTCTTGCAGCTTCAAATTTTCCTTCCCTGACTGTTCCCCACGAGGTGACAAAAATGGTGTGACACCCCCCTCCTCTACCACCCTCTCATCTTCTTGCTCTTGCCAAGCTCTTTAGAAAGTTTTGCTATTTTTGTAGGAATGATGCATGCTCATGCAAACATTTTAAATGATACAGAAGAGCAAAAAGAAAATAACCATTACCCAACATCCTACCAACCACAGATAACTGCTGTGAGAATCGTGATCATGCTTCCAAATCATCCTCTACATGCACATTTGTGTGGAGGATATATACCATTTCACAGAGAAGAGGCTGCACTTTGTGACCTGATTTTGTAACCAAGAAGGAGTCCCTAGTGCTCTTTCATGTCAATATGTTACATTTTGTGACTGCAAGTTATTCAAATCAATATAAATAACAAAATTACTTCCTTGTCCCCTATTGATTTCCATTTCTTCCTACTGTAGATTACGCTGTGTTGAATATTTTTGCATCTAAGAGATAAATAAATATTTATGAAAAATTCCTTTAAAGAGGTTGTTTAGACAAAATACACTCACATTTCATGTTTGATACACACTACAGAAGAGTCTTCTAGAAAAGCTATACTAATTTAGACTCCTATCAATGGTTACCATTTCCCTAAACCCCTAAGAACTCTGATATTTATTAGTGTTTATGGTTTTAACCTAAATAGAAAATAGGATAGCAGATTCTATAGATGGGAAAGATAAGAGGATATTTTGAACAACTTTCACCTATTATTTTTAAAATGCATATGAACTGCATAAATTCCTGTGAAGAAACTTGCCAAAACTGATACAAGAAGAAATAGAAGATTTGAACAATCTTGTATTCATTAAGTAAATTAAATGTCCATTTAGAAATCTTTCCACAATGAAACTCTAGGCCCCAAGGGCTTCATCAATGTATTCTACTAAATGTGTAAGGAAGAAATAACATTGACTGTACACACATTTTTGCAGACACTTAAATCCCCCAATTTGTTATCTGAGGCCAGCATAGCCTTGACACCAAAACTTCACAAGGAATTTTTGTTGTTGTTGGTAGTGCTATAGATAGAACCAGGGCCTTGCGCTCTCTAAGCTATACCCCCAAACCCCAATAAGGACATAAAAAGAGGAAAATCTCAGGCCAGTCTCTTTTGAACATGATGACAAAGTTACTGGGGTTATTAAATACTATAGTTGGTTGTTGCCTACCTTTAAAATGAGAAAAACGCTAAAATTTTAGTCTGGGGTTAATGAAAATTAAGATGCAATATTTTTTCTGTCCAAATTCATGGACTTCCTGAATTCTATTCATGGACCACTAAGGGAATCTGTGAACTCCAGGTTAAAGATACACAGTGCTGGAGGCAGCCTAGACCACTGGGAACCAGAGCTCCAATCCAAACAGAAATCCCACCAAGTGGAAGCCTTAGTGGGGCTTCTGTGCTAGGGTTGCCACACACCTTCAAACACTTTTCCAGCTGGATTTCTTTTAAGATGACTCCTCTTGATTCTGCATTTTACATATTTCTTTGTTCTCTTTCCAATATGATTTTACTTTGATTAATATAAAGAACTAAAACATTTCAGTTCCTTTATCCCCAAAATTAATTCCCATGATAACAGGGTAGAATTAGCAAATCAAGCAAACCTATTTCCTCTGATGATACCTGTACCATTTAGCTACATACTTGTAAATAGGACATTAAAAACCATTTTGTGGCTAGTACTCTGTACAAAGCCAATTTAGCTTCAGATTAAACTTTCAAGCCACCCTTAGAAGTTCACTTGGAAGAAGCACACCAAGAGTGGGGCCTGATGTGGCTCCAGCCTGCACACCTGGCACAGCCTAATGAGCACCAAGGACCTCTTGAATGCCCTTTAGAAAGCTCCATTACTTAGCATTTTTGTTATCTTTCTGGACACTCTCCTATTGGTGAAAAACCAATTAAATGCAGCAACTGCATTTTTACTACTACTTTTAAACTCAGCTCTATGTAAAGGAGGAAATATTTTTAAAAATTTATGCTAATGTTCAACTAGAGTCCAGAACTCATATTTTTCATTATGAAATATTTAAACATACAGAGAAACATAGACAACACATTTAACAACTACGTATTGGACTATTCTACCACCTAGCTGTAGCAAATTTTAATGTTGTTTTTTATTTGTCTTAAGAATAACTCATAAAAAAACAAACATTCAAGGTGCAAATGTGCTATATAGAAAATATTTTGTATGTTTTCAAACTTAAGTATGGTATCAATGTGTCATGATGAACTTGTTTTTTGGTTCACCATTACATGTTTTAGTTTTAGCCATGTTAAAAGACATGATTCTAATTTATTCCTTTAATTTCATTGGACATGATTTAATTTATTTATTTAGGATTTTGTTCTTATATGATTTCTTCTAAGTAGATCTCAACTCAGCCCTTCAAAAGAGCATATTCCTAAAGACAATCAAGTCAGCCTGTAAGAATTAGTCTTGTTTATTTGTAATAATTAAGTTATTTCACTTCTAATAACATAAGGATTAACAGGGAGATACTTTTAAGTTGAATCATAACCAGTTGAACTATTTCACTAGAATAGTTCCATGGTGTAGCTGAGCATATTTTATGGCTGTAGAATAGCCATGTTTGATACTTTGGTCATACCAAAAATCTTCGGAAAAAAACTCTTTTTTTTTGGTCTAAAATAGTTAAGTGGATTCCATGGTTTTCAGTTAAGAACCCTGACCAATATAACAGAATTCAAGCATCGTTAAGGGCCTCCTTAGTATGTTTCCCTTCTAAAAGCATTTTAAAGCTCCACTTTTATTTAGTTATACACCCAGAAACACTGTGTGAGTGAGAAGAGTGAGGCCTAGCATGTCTTTCAGTGCTACTGAATTCCTGACTTTTGTGGGAAATTTTGAATTCTCTCACTTCTAGTATTCATAGTATAAAAGTGAGCATGAAGAGTGTCAAAGAGTTAACAGCAAGACTCAAGGAAACAGGATTTATTATATAAATAACAGAACAACATGCATTGTAAGAAAATGTAGCCTGTCATCTTGGACATGCCCTAGAATATCTCCTGTTACATATATTGCCTAGGGCAGAAACAGAAAGAGGCATCCTTCGGGAAAACGCAGTTACTATCTTTCAAGATGTAAATATGAAAGGGCTTGTGACAGTCTCCAAACACTCCTTGAGTTTCCTTGTAACAGACAAACTAGGTTTAACTCCTGGCTCTACTATTTGGTAGGCATGCAGCTACATCATTGGCAAGTTAACCTCTCTGGTATGTAATTTCCTCCTCTGTACAATGTGGTTAAATAGCACCAACATCTTAAGGTGAAGGATGAAATGAGATACACATGTAAAAAACTTGGCATATGATAGTTATAAAATTAGAGCCCCTGTGGCACTTAGAATGTTCTTTCCTTAGAGAACATGCTTAGGCACTTCAAATGCAATGGTCAGGTCTCATTCATATGCATCCTAGGCATCTAGTACAAATGATTTGTGTTGCTCAACAAATGTTTACTGAAAAATTGAATGAGATAATATTAATTAACATTAGCTAATTAATATTATATAATAGTAATAGAAAGTGTTTATGTGCTTTGATATGCATTATATATTATAAATCATAATAATAACCATATAAGGTATTTACTGCTATGAAATTAAGGCTCATAGAGATTCAGTAACTTGTAGAATTCATGTAACTCATAGGTGATGGATGGATGGAATCCATATACAAGCCCATGCCCCAAAATGTTATGCTCTTCTCATCATGTCCTGCATAGATGAGGCAGCAGGTGTCAAAAGAAGGTGACAGGAGTTGGATCTTAGAGGATGACTAAGAATCCATCAGCACATAATAAAAAGGCATCCCAGGAAAAAGAACCAGTGCATATAGAGTGGAGTGAAGAAGCACAGTATGTTTGTTTTCAGTAAGTGGTTCACTATGGCATGGAAGGAGATTCCAGGCAGGAGGCTGGACAGGTGGTCTTGGGTTAGTCAATACAATGAAGAACAGTGTAGTGTTTATTGGTCAGTGAACTGTGCAACTGCATGTTTTTATTTTGGGGTCACTGAGAAACAGCTTTAGTCAGACAGCAGCATGATCAGAGCTATGCTTTAGAAATTCCCGGCCAGCAGCCACAGGAATGAGAGCCATGATGAGGTAGGAGGATAGGTAGAAAAGAATGTTAGCCATTTGCCCAGTCTTTGCCATCTCAGAGATTCTGGCTGTCTCTATGTTATTTTTTAACATCTGTCTTAAAGCTGGTAGAAATCGTGGCTCCATACAAACTGGGTCACATTTCTGATTGAGGAGTGCATTCTCAGGAAAGTTTCACCTGGTTTAAATACCTGGTAGTGCCAGAACTCAAGCCACGGAGAGGATGAGCCTGGTTCCTGTTCTTCCCTTTTCTTTCAGGCTGTGATGTAACCATTTTTTTTTTTCCTGCAGACCTTTGTGGACAATCTGAAAGGTGCCCCACATGCCCTCAAGAGCCCAGTCCCTCTCTGCAGAGCTGGGCTTCAGCACATTTATTTCTGTTCTAGTGATATCTGATTCCTTCCTTCTCTTAGACCCTATCAAGACAGTCACTATTTTTGTACTATTGTATAACGATATTTAAACTCAAGTGCCTATTTATCTTATCTTTTACTCTTTTATTAATGTTCTACAGAAGGATACTCGAGATTAGAACAAATTCTCAGCCCCAATGTTAAGCCTGAAAAAATACACTATTACAAAATCTGTTTGGGTAAATTCTCAAAACCAAGAATGGATAAAGTCCTAGGTCTTGCCTTTCAGAATCCCCTCACTGCAAAATGAATAAATCTGCCTTGTCAGATTATAAATGTCTTTGTTTTAGTTTCTACTTAAATCATGAACAAAATTTACTCAAGAGAGGAAGCTGGGACAATTTAAGTTTCACAGCCCTACACAATAAGGAAGGTAACCTTAACTGGAGAAGAGAGTTCATAAGTACATCCACATATATATAGACAATTGATTTTCAACAAAGATTCAAAGTCAATACAATGAAGAACAGTATAGTGTTTATTGGACATCCATGTGCAAACAAATTTACCTTGACCCATACCTCCTATCTTAACCAAAACTTAATCCAAGATGGAATAAATGTAAACCTCCTTTCCCCCTCCCAAAAAAGCTTCTAGAAGAAAACACAGTAGAAAACTTTGCAATCCTAGTTTAGCAAAGATATCTTAGATACAAAACCATAAGCATGATCCATAAAAGACAAAACTGGTAAAATGGACATCAAAATTAGAAATTTCTGTTCTTCAAAAGATATTATTAACACCCATTAGGATGGACACCATCAAAAACCAGGAAATAAGAGAGTGGTGAGGATGTGGAGACACTGGAACCTCTGTATACTGTTAGTGGCAAAGCTGTGGAAAACAATATGGAGGTTCCTCAAAACATTACAAACAGAATTATCATGAGGTCCAGCAATTCTATATATGGGTATAGACCCTAAAATACTGAAAGCAGGGACTCAGATGCCCATATTCATAGCTGCGAAATTCACAAAGGCTAAACTATAGAAGTAACATTGACCAATGGATGGACAAGCAAATTGTGGTATATACATATAAAGGAATGCAATTCAGCTTTAAAAAGGAAGAAAATTCTGACATATGCTACAGCATGGATGAAGCTTGAGGGCATTATGCTGAGTGAAACAAGGAGTCACAAAAACACTGTATGAATCCACTTACATGAAGCAACTATAGTGGTTGAATTCACAGAAACAAAGTATGGTGGTAGCTGCCAAGGGCTGGGGAAAAGGGAAAGGGGGAGTTATTGTTCAATGGGTAGCTTCATTTTTGCAATAACAAAGAATTTGGGGGCTAGACGGTGGTGATGGTTGCACAATAGTATAAATGTACTTAAAATCTGTGAACTTAATAGTTAGGATAATAAATTTTATCTTAGGTGTTTTTTAATCACAATACAAAATAGAAAAAAAAAGACATTGCTAAGAGAATAAAAAGACAAATCAGAGCCTGGTAGAAAATATTTGCAAAATATATTCAACACAGTACTTGTATGCAGAATTATGTATTTTTTAAAAACTTTCAGTAATAAGAGATCAAACAATCCAATCAAATTTTTCTTTACTTTTACCAAAGAAGTTGTATGCATGGCAAACCAGCACATAAAAAGAATCTCAGTACCATCAGGGCCCTGGGGTGGAGCTCAATGGTAAAGTGTGCGCTTAGCATGCACAAGACCTTGGATTCAATCTCCAGCAGGGGTGGGGGGTGGGGCATGGCACTAACAGATGTTTAGGAAAGACAAAAAACCAAAACAAACAAAACAAACCATGACAAGATACCACTGGACAGCCATTAGAATGTCTAAAATATTTTTTAAAAACTGATAATACCAAGTTCTGAAAAGCATGCAGATCCGCTGGAACCGTCACATGTGGCTGACAGAAATGCAAAATGGAGAGCCACAGAGAGTATCTTAAGGGTGATAGACACATTCTATCTCAGTTGTGCTGGTGGTTATACGGCCACGTGAATTTGTCAAAACTCACAAAATTTTGTAACCTTGGATTATACCAAAAAGAGTGATTTTTACTTTGAATCTATCTCAATAAATATATTCAAAACATTTGAGGATTTTACACTTGTTTGTTGACTGCTATGAAATATATTGCTGTAACAAAAACAAAATAAATATGTTCAGCTATTTCCTCAAAAAGGGGAAAGAAAATATGGCCCTGATTGAGGTCTTTGGAACTAAAGTCCATGGTTTTTGACTTGCACACAAAGAGCCAAATATTTAGAACAAATTTATGATATGCTAAGCATGAAAGCTAAATCTTGATCGGAACACAGAGAGATATACAATTTAAAGCACAGGCTTAATTTTTATTGGTACTAAAAGGCTATATTTATTCAAGCCATGTTGACAAAGTGGTGCAGTTTGTTCAAGATACTCTGCAGCACTGAAAGCTTAGGTTAAATTCTAATTTTGAAGAGTAAGAATAGCATCAGTCATCAAATGTTAAGCTGCTTCTTTTCAATTTTTAAAGTGATTTTGTACCAGGATTTTGGAACATTTTGGCAAATAGCCTTAATACAAAGTATAATTACAAAGAAACCTTTCAGTTTTTAACTTGAAGCAGCTACTCAGAATCAACATGAACTGTTACTTATGTGATTACATAATCCTTAGCACCCATAAAGACCACTGTTTATTAGGCCCTGGTTTCAGAAGACTATACCACCAGTGTTTCCAGTCCTGATCCCAAATACAAAAATGTCCACATGCCAATTCAGTGCTACAAGCAGTTCCTGAGCCTTGGCTCCACTGAGTGCTGTTATTTTAGAGCCATAAAGACAAACAGTTGCTACATTTTATTTTAAATAAAGCACTGAATATGCATTTCCCTTTCTTAAAAAAACAAAAACAAGAGAATGTATGTTAGGGGATAAAGCAAAGAGAGAACTATTTGAAGAAAGTACATTTTAAAAGAAAGACAGGTCATTTAAAAAACTTGAACTTTTTAAATGTCTGAAGAGTTAGGATTTTAGATGTGGAAAATAAGTTCTAAAGTATACATTATCCCTTCAATATTACCTAAGAGAATTCCTTCATTTGCTTTTTCAGTAGCTAGATGCTGCTCACCTTAGGATATTACTGCCAAAGGAGGTGAAAAAAATTACAGACGCTGTACGTGTTTCTGGAACCATGTGTGGCCAGAGTGTTTCCTGTTCTCTGCCAGGGTAGGGCTAAAAAGAAAGGCCCGGTGAACCCATGAGCACTATCAGGTAACTCCCTCCCTCCACCCTACTGCCCAGGGAACCAAAAGAGAAAAAGCCAATGAGCCTTGGATTAAGCCTGAAGTTGTGTTGTCCTTTCTAAAAAACGCTGCCCTGCCTATCTGAAGAGGATTTCTCCCCAACCTGAGATGCTCTAGTTAAGTGTAGCCTGGGGTAGGTTTCTGGAGCCCACAGATGTGTTTCCAGGGCAGTCCGGACTAGAAGCAGGCCTTTCTAGTCACTGGTCAGCAAGCCCTGTCTGTTTAAATCCAGAGACAAGGTCTTAATGTTTACCCCAAGAAAACATTTCTATTTACTTACATGGATGTTTTCTAACTGAGAAGTAAAATGAAAGATATCAGGTTGGACATATTTGCCAAACAAACAGAATAACAGATCAAAATGCATTTAAGTTAGGATACTTATGAACTTGAAGCTAAAACTTTGGTGTTAAGACCAAAGCTTATGAGTGCATCCTTTTAAGACTGGTGAAATAACAGTTGTCACTGAAGCCCTACTGATCTAGACTTGATTTCACTATTATTTCTCTTTTGAGGAGATAACCAAGAGTCTCAAAGCATTAACTGATTTTGATTTTTACACTGGTCATTAACACAATATTGAAATAAATCTTTAAAATGACAACTTTCCAGCCCTAGTCTTTAAAATATTTAATTTGGATAGATCTAAAAGTTAACCAAGGGGTTAAAAAAATGGAGCAGACATACTTCTTTCTATTCTTTCCACTAAGTGCAACTAAGAACCCTGGACATTATAAACTGAGCAACATAACAAGACTCTGAAAGGTAAAGAGAAGAAGACAGATCAGCTATGGACCTGGAGCCTAAGGAACAACATGACAGTGATTTCTCTGGGTTTTCTCTTTGCCTTTTAGATCTGAGCCCTGGAGTTGAAGAAGTTGGCTATGAGGGAAAACCAACAGTTGCACACAAAAAGCTTTCTCCCTATAACGAAGGGGCAATCTAGCAAGACTGAAATTTTTCTGATAATAACCACTCTGCTGCAACCAACTTCCCCGCCTCAGAACTGTAGGCCCATCCTGACCCAAGCCAGCAAACACTTCAAGGGTACTAAGAATTCCACCTTTCTCAGTGTGCAACAAGGTATCCCACCACCCCTGCTGGAGTGCTGTCAAAGAAGGTCTAGGTGTCAGAGCAGGCTGGTGACAAGCCCCCTCCTCTGGCAGCAGTGTTAAGTGGAGAATGTATGGCCAGCTTGGACTTCTACCCCCACATGGCAGTAACCATGTTCCCTGTCCCACTGAGATAGTGTCAGAGGAGGCCTAAGAAGAGTCAGGGCTTTTGCAACACCATTGGCAATGAGATCAGTACCACTGCACTTCAGTAGAAACCTAATGGAGGCTGAACTCCCTTGCCCACCCAGCAAGAAGTCAGAGAAGTCGGGGGTGGGGGTGGGGGGCCTTGAGGTCTATCTCTACCTGACAGCAACAAGGCATGGCTTCCTTTCTCTGCTGGAGCCACGTCAGAGAAAACCAACTAAAAACAGAAGGTTTAAATAAGCCCTAGAATCTCATGACATGATACAAAAATATCCAGGCCTCAATTGTAATTCACTTGTTGTAGCAAGAATGGGGAAACCTCAAACTGAACAAGAAAGGACAATCAATGGATGCCAATATTAAGATGACAGAGACACTACACTTATCTAGCAAAGATTTTTAAGCAGCCAGGATAAAAATGCTTCAATAAGGAATCAGGAACATTCTTAAAACAAATGAAAATAGAAAGTCCTAGCAAAGATACAGTTTTAGTAAGGCAGAAGGCATCAAGAATAAACAAATAGAAAATTTAGAACTTTAATTGAACTAAAAAATCTCAGGATATGAATGCAATAATAAAAAATCAGGGGAAAAAAAGAAAAATCAACAAACTTGAAGATAGAACAGAAATTACCCAATTTGAACAAGAGTAATTTCTTCCAAAACTAAACAAAATACACTTACCATGTAATCCAACTACTAGGCTACCAGGCATATAGCCATATGAGTTGAAAACTTATAACTACACAAAATTTGCTGATAAATTTCAATAGCAGAACCTTTATTTATACTTATTAAAACTTAAAAGCAACCAAGATGTCTTTAGGTATAATAAATGGTTGTACATCCATATAATGGGATATTATTTAGCACTAAAAAGAAATGAGCTATCAAATCATGAAAAAACAGGAAACTGAAATGCATATAAATGAAGAAAGCTAATCTGAAAAATCAACATACTGGATGATTGCAGTTTGTATGATAATTCCAGAAAATGAGAAATCAAGCTGGGTGCCAAGGTGCACACCCATACTCTCAATTACTTGGGAGATTAAGGCAGGAGGATTGAAAATTTGAGGCTTACCTAAGTAAGTGATATGAGTTCTCAAAACAACAACAATAAAAAAAAATGGGTTGGGAATGTAGCTCAGTGATAGAGAATCCCTAGGTTCAATCCCTAGTACTAAAATAGTGGTTGCTGGGAGTTGGGAGAAGAAAAGGATGAATAAGTGGAACATGGGCAATTCTCTGAAATTATTCTGTATGATTCTATAAGGGTGGATATATGTCATTATACATTTGTCTAAACTTACAGAATGTATAACATCAACAATAAGCCCCAATAAATACTTTTGGATGTTGGATGTCGGTGTAGATTCATCAACTGTAATAAATGTACCATGCAGGACAGGATGTTGAGAGTTGGGGAGACTGTGTGGATGTGGGGTCAGGGGCAACAATGAATCCTGCTTTCTGCTCAATTTGGCTGTGACCCTAACCTGCTCTAAAAAATAAAGTTTATTTTTAAAAATTCACTGAACTGAATGAAAATGAAAATACAATGTATCAAAATTTGTGGGACACCAGCTATGGCAGTACTAAAAAATCTGAGGCACTAAATACATATATTAGGAACCAGAGGAAATTTCCAATCATTTGAGCTTTCCTCTAAGAACCTAGGTGTGTGTGGGGTTGGTGGGGGGGGGGGGGGAATAAACCTAAGGGAGAAAACAAACCCAAATCAAGCAGCAGAAAATAAAGACATAAACAAATCGATAAAATTTAAAACAGAAATAATAATTAAACAAAGAGCTATTTTGTTATGAAGATAAAGAAAATAGAGAGGCTTCTAGTAAGACTGACCAAAAAAAAAAAAAAAAAAAGGTGGAAGACACAAATTACCTGTGGGCTTATTACTACAGGTCCTAAATGCCTCAAAAAATAATTACTTAATGAAACCATGAACAACTCTATACATACAAATTTGACAACTTAGATGAAATGGATCACATCTCAAGAAATAAAAACTTTCACAGTGGTGCAAGTCTGTAATCCCAGCGGTTTAGGAGGCTGAGATAGGAGGATCATAAGATCAAGGACAGCCTCAGCATCTTAGTGAGACACTAAGCAACCTAGTTCTCAAAAAAATAAAAAGGACTGGGGATGTAGCTCAGTGGTAAAGCATCTTTGATATAGATCAGTATTTGGTACAAAAAAAAAAAAAACTATTGCAATATATCAAATAAAAAGAGATTACTTGAAAAGCTTTATAAGTATTTTGAAAACTGAATCTGTAGTTTTAAAACTCTCCCCAAATCTGTAGTTTTAAAACTCTCCCCAGGCCAATATGATTTCACTGAAGAATTAATGCCAATTCTACAAAATCTTTTCAAGAAAATAAAAAAAGGAGGGAACAAGTCCTCTTTAATTCCTCTTTAACTGGGTGATATCAAACCAGTTAAAGACAAAGTCAAAACAAGAAAAATGTTGACCAATACCACCCACAGATGTAAAATCCTTTAACAAAATACTAAGAAATGGAGTTCACTGATATGTAGAAAGAATTATATACCACAACCAAGTAAGACTTATTCCAGGAATGCAAGGCTGGTTTGATAACCACAAATTAGTTCAATCTGTTATATTAACAGACTAAAGAAGTGGAAAAAAAATCACATTATACTTATTTAGGCAGAAAAAAAGCATGATAAAATTCAACATCCGTTGTTGATAAAACTCTCTGAAAATTTGGAACAGAGAACCTCCTCAAATTGGTAAAGATATTTAAAAACACCCTAAAGTTGACATTATACTTAAAGGATTGAATGATTTCCCCTTAAAACTGGGAACAAGACATGGATACCTACTCTCCCAGTATTATTCAATATACTGCTGGACATTCTAATCAGTGAAAGAAAGAAAAAATAAACAAAATCAAGGCATACAAATCAGAAATGAAGCAATGCAATCGGTCTTATTGATGACATGTTTGCCTACATAAAACTCCCAAGGAATCTACAAAAAAACCTCTTATAACTAGTAAGTGAGCTCCACAAGAATACAAGTATACAAAAATCTATTGTATTTTTACATATTAACACTGAATAATGGAACATCAAAATTTAAAATACAGTACAATTTATAACTGTCGGGGGGCATATCCCAGATGCAAATGTAATAAAAAAAAATTAACAGGACTTGTTTAATGAAAACCATACAACCCTAATGACAGAATCAAAGAAGATATAAATGAATAAAGAGATGTGTTCATTGATTAGAAGACTTAAAATAATAAAGATATCAATTTTTCTCAAACTAATATACAGGTTTAATTCAGTTCTTATAAAAATCTCTTTTTTAAAGTATAGACAAGTCTATTATAAAAGGTGTATGAAAATGAAACAATTTTGACAGCTAAAATAATTTTGAAAAAGAACAAGAGTTGGAGGGATCAGTCTACCCTATTTCAAGACTTATTACTTAGCTACAGTAATCAATATTGCATGCTATAGAAAGAGGGATAGATACACAGACCAGTGGAGCAAAATTTAAAAACCCCAAAACATAACCACACAGATATGCTCAACTGATTTTTGACAAAGATACAAAAAAATTCAGAGGAGGAAAGATAGACAGTTTTTCCAGATATGCAGTTGAAGCAACTAGAAATACAAGGGGAAAAACTAAACCTAAGTTTCATAGCTTATTAAAAAACAGACTAAGAAGCCAGGTGTGGTGGCACATGCCTGTAACCTCAACGGCTTGGGAGGATGAGGCAGGAGGATTGTGAGTTCAAAGCCAGCCTCAGCAAAAACAAGGTGCTAAGCAACTCAATGAGACTCTGTCTCTGAATAAAATACAAAATAGGGCTGGGGATATGGCTCAGTGATCCAGTGCCCCTGAGTTCAATCCCTGGTATCCCTCTCTGCGGCAAAAAAAAAAAAAAAAAAAAAAAAAAAAAAAGAACAGACCAAGAAGTGACTTGGAGGTTCAAACAGGAGAATTGAAAGTTTGAGGCCAGTCTCTAACTTAAGGGGCCCTAATCAACTCAATAAAATTCTGTCTCAAAATATTTATTAAAAATAATAAAATACAAAGGGCTAGGGATATAGTCCAGCTGTAAAGTAACCCTGGGTTAAATCCCCAGTACAAAAATAAATTAAACAAACAAAACGGACTCAAAATGGTTCATATGCTTACATGTAAAATGTAAAACTACAAAACTTTTGGAAAAAAAGAAAAAAAAAACAGTAAAAAATCTTTGGGATCTGGTGCTAAGCAAAGAGTTCTTAGACTTGACACCAGAAGCACAATCAATAAATTGCACCATATCAAATTTAAAAACTTTTACTCTGTAAAAGACTTTGAAAGAGGAGGAAAGACAAACTACAGATTAGGAGAAATGTTTGCAAACCACATATCTAAGGACTAATATCTAGAATATGTGAAGAATTCTCAAAACTTGACAGTTATAAAAAGAAGAAAAATCCAATTAGAACACAGGCAAAAGATAGGAGGGGACATCTCACCAAAGACGATATTTAGAAGGAAAATAAGCACACAAAAAGATGTTCAACATCATTAGTCATCAATGAATTGCAAAGTAAAACCATAATGAGCTACCCCTACACATCTATTAGGTAGCAAAATGGTACATTTACCCAAGAAAACATTTTGGTAGTATCTTTAAAAAGTAAACATGCAGCTACCATGTGACCCGGTAACTGATCCGTACTCACTTGTGGTCATTTTACCTCAGAGAAATGAAGACTGGGGTTCACATCTAAAAGTTTATACTAATGTTTATAGCAGTTTTATTCATAGTATCCAAAATCTAGAAAATTAAAAAAAAAAACACAGATATCCTTCAAAGGGTGACAGTCAAATAAATTGTGGCATATCCATATTGCTGAACACCACTTAGCAATAAAAAATGAACAAATTCTTAATACAAGTAACAAGCGAGATGAATCTCCAGAGAATCATGCTGAGGCAAAAAAAAAAAGCAATTCCAAAAGGCTGCATATTGTTTGATTCCACTTAAACAACATTCTTAAAATGACAACATTTCAGAAATGGAAAACGGAATAATGGTTGCAAGTGGGTTAGGAAGGGGTCAGGGACAGGAAGAGACCAGGTTTGGCTAGAAAGGGCAACATGAAAGATCCTCCAGGTGGTGGAATTTTTCTGTCTTGGCTATGTGAATGTCAACATCCATGCTGTTAACTATCATTCTGCAAGACGTAAACACTGGGGGAAACTGGGTAGAGAGGAAAGGGGAATCTCTGTGTGATCTCTTACAACTGCATGTGAATCCACATGATCTCTAAATAAAAAGTTCAACTTTAAAAAGTTAAATCAAACAGAACCTACTTCAGATCTGTTCTGTCATCTGAAATAATTTTTACTTCTAAGAGTCTTCTCTTTGCTATAATTCTGTTGGCATCCAGATGTTAAAGGTTTCTGGTTTAAGGTTAAGAGCTACAAACACTTGCTTGTACCTCCCACCTTGGACCAATGTATCAAACAAACTTGCCTGCAGAAATCTCATCAGGGAAATGTATTAGTTCACCAAATAATTAGCTGTTTAATGAGCACTGATATGTTCTTGCTAATATTGCATACTAATTGAGGTTTCTTGGCTTTGTTTTATTATTGTGCAATTCCCTCAAACTATTTCTTTCCAAAGAGCTATGGGAAATTTCCTATTTATTTATTTATTCTAATGTGTTATACATGACAGCAGAATGCATTTCGATCCATATTACACATATAGAGCATAATTTTTCATGTCTCTGGTTGTACACAAATTAGAATCACACCATTTGTGTCTTCATACATGTACTTAGGGTAATGATGTCTATCTCATTCCATCTTTCTTACCCCCATGCCCCCTCCTCTCCCTCCTCTTTTCCCTATCCAAATTTCCTCTATTCCTCCCATGCTCTCCTCCCCATCTCCATTATGGATCAGCATCCTCATATCAGAGAAAACATACGGTATTTGGTTTTTTGGAATTGGCTTACTTCACTTAGCATAATATTCTTCAACTCCATCCATTTAGCTGCAAATACCCTGACTTTATTCTCTTTTAATGCTGAGTAGTATTCCACTGTATATACAGACCACATTTTCTTTATCTACTCATCTATTGAAAGGCATCTAGGTTGGTTCCACAATTTAGCTATTGTGAATTGTGCTGCTATAAACATTGGTGTGGCTGCATCTCTGTAGTGTGCTGTTTTTAAGTCCTTTGGGTAAAGTGATGCAGCCAATATGGAAATTTCCTCTTTAAACTAAAAATAAATAAATAAAAAAGTCAAACACAAGTATATTTTCATTAATATTTAAATAAAAAGGCAAAGTTCTATCACTTCCCAGCCCAGTTCTGTCCCCAGAGATAATGGTAGTTGTCAGTTTATATCCTTCCAGATTATTTTTGTGTATTTCTTGACATATATACAGTTATAAGTGATTTTTTTTTACAGATAGGATCATATGTTTATATCATTCTTCAAATTCTTTCTCTCCCTTTAAAATGTCTTGGAAATTCACATGTCAGTATGTTTAGATCTAATTTAACTCATTCTTTCCAACAGCCTCATAGAAGTCTGAAGAACTGAGGTACCATGGTCTAATTATTTGCCTGTTGACACAGAACGGTTCCAGTTTTTGCTATTGTTAAGCATGCAGTCATCATTGAAAATCCTTGCATATACTTCTTTCAGTGAAAATGAGATAATTTCTCTGAGAAACTTAGAAGGAGAACTGGGGCTTCGAAGCATAGCCAACTCTGTCAACTGGCTGAACCTGCAACTGTTCCCTCCCGTTTCTAACTTTCTCTCCTGCCTCTTATAAGGAAGGGAAAGCTGGAAACACTTTCCTCACTTTGCTTGCAGCCAGGGGAGGCCATGTGATCCATGAACAAAAATTTGCTGGGCAGTCTCTAGAAATCTTTTTGCTTTCCAGAAAAAAGGGAAAGAAAGACATGACTGGCACTGTCTTTTCCCCTGCCCTGAAGGTGGCTAGTGTTTGGAGGGGTTGCAGCCATGTTACAACTTGAGGGAAAGTCAAAAGAGAATCACTGTGACACTGGCCCTGATAGCAATGAGCTGCTAAACCAAAGCCAGCAGCAGCCTACTTCTAGACTGCTTATTATATGAAAGGAAGAAACAACTATTGGTTTAAGCCACAGTTAAGTCTGGCTTTCTATTACTTGCAGCCAAATGCATTCCTAACTAATTCAAAACTAAATCACTCTTTTAAAAGTCTGTACTTGCTTTATTTTATCACAAACGTCTATCGAGTACCTATTTCACAAACCTTTATCTACTGAACATTGACAGGTTTAAATGTTTATCCAAGCTGACACATGAAAACATTTCACATGAACAGAAGGCCATATATTCATTGGCCTTTCAGATTTCCTCCCCCATTATTTTTTCCTTCATATCTTTTGTCTACTTATCTACTGTACTGTTTGACTTTTTCTCATTGATTTAAAGAGGAAATTTTCAGATAGCAAAATACCCTGAGTTAAACTTTTGGGAAATTCACTTTGCATTTTAAGTCTATCAGCCAAATCAAACATGACTGTAAGAAATAAATCTTGCATGACAGGCGAGGCTGACAGTGACTGTCATCTCTGAGCGGTGCCACCACCATGTGGCAAAGTGTCAAGAAGAAATTCAACTCATGCAAAACACTACAGCTTGTACTTCATACTTCCTTTGTAAATCTACACTGACAGAAGGGTTTACAGGATAGTGACATATTGGTGAAATAGGCACCGTCCTCAATGGACACATCTCTTTTGACCCTCACATGAAACCCAAGAGATGGTCACTATTATTCCTATTTTACAGAATAAATGATAAAAGTAATGATTTCAAACCAATTGTTTCTTTCCTACCACAAAACTTCCAAACATTCCAGGCCCAATATTTAAATAAAATATTAATATTAAAATAAAATAATTGTTTACTTCCATTTAAAATAATATAAAATATATCATGCCTGTCTGGAGATATAATATACTTAAGCTAGAAACATTGCTGAGCCTGTACTTTTTTTTTTTTTTTTTTTAGAGAGAGAGAGAATTTTTTTAATATTTATTTTTTAGTTTTCGGCGGACACAACATCTTTGTTTGTATGTGGTGCTGAGGATCGAACCCGGGCTGCACGCATGCCAGGCGAGCGCACTTGAGCCACATCCCCAGCCCTGAGCCTGTTCTTACTAATCTGAATAAACTGTTTAAAAATTTCACTCAGGTTTATTGTCACACTACATATAACCAAAATTATACCTATTTTTGAAAGTAAAAATTTTACCTCTTCGGCTGAGTAGAATTTTAATGCTTCAACAGAAGCATCTACTTAGCTAACCACCCCACCCTAGGACAGCAGGTAAGGAATTCCCCTAATCAGTTAACAACCTACCAGTCTGACCCTGGAAAACAAAAATAGGCTATTAAAGATATTTAAAGATTGTTATGAAAAACAATGTAAATACGCTGAAAAAAAGCACTATAGAGTTTGGATTGACTGACTCTGCTTTAAAAATCTTAGCAGTCAGAGGAAAAGGGAAATGTGGCAAAGCGCCTGCTCCTGGAGTCAGGTGGGGGCAGCAGCAGGGCTCAGGTTCTAAATATTTCCCCGCATTATGCACACCTCTCCCAACAAAACCTGAGGATCCTCTGGCAAAGCATCACACAAAGCACTCAATCCACACCGCGTAAGGAGCACAGGCAGCAAGCATCCTGCCAAATCTTTCCTGGGAGAAACACCCACCTGGGTTCCCCGCAACACAGCCCCTGTGGCAGAAGGCCAGACCACCCAGGTGCTACCCACATGGACCCCAGGGAGACATGGGCTTCACCCAGAGCACCTTCTTGCAAAAATTTTTAGCCTATCTCTAAGACATAGAAAACTACTTGGGAGAGTTTTAATTCTTTATTTTGTATGAAAGAACACCAATCTGCAGACACATCTGTTTACAGTCTACAAAAGTGCGAATGGGTTGACAAATCCCCATCCTGAGGGCATCTCTGATAGTTCCTTCTATTTCCCTGGTGGCTTGTCTAGGGGCCTCTGTTTGGGAAGAGGCAGTTCAACATTCCTCCCACCCCCACCCAGATTCCTAGTAGGAGACACACTCCTAGCTCACTGGTACAGAAAGGGTGGAAGCATGTGGAAAGAAATCTGACTCTTTTCCAAAGTCCGCTGTGGCCAGGTCAGCCCTGGAGAGGGCAAGGGGCCCTGGAAGGTCCAGGTGTTTGCACAGCACAGGGCAGGAAGAGTGAGGCAAGCTTTAGTCAACAGGACAAAAAAAGCCAGATCGCTTGGCCCTTCAAAACAGTCTGTCCAAGCCTCAGGACACCAGAGGGACAGTAAGCAAGGCACTTGAGAGAGGGGGGCACCAAGTCTCTAAGGAGGCAGAGACAAACATAAAAAGAGCAGGAAGAAAACAGAAGTGGGGGACTGGGGCCAAAATCAAACCAGATACTGCAACACAGCACTGGCTGAACCCTTGGTCAGATCTCTGGGAGGGGATACTTCTGGCACCTTAAGGACTCCCCAAGTGCCTGTTAGAGCTGGGTCAATAAAGGACTGTGGGAGGGTTAGGCCTTGTAGATCCTCCCAACAGACTGGTGGCCCCCAGACAAGAGCCCAAAAGAAGGTATGGCTCAGCACTACCCCTCCTCCCCCAACACACTCTAACACTTCCACAGCCAGCTAAATATACACTGATACAAGGCCTCACTGTCTGATGTGCACATACATCTGTATGCACAGCTTCATAGTTAGACATATAGATGCATATACAGCCTCACTGTGGATGAGTGACATGTACACCCTCCCAGTGAAGGGACATAACATATTCAATCTGCTAGTCAAGTGTTGGGTGGTACAGGCATACAATCACACACATACACAAACTCTGTCAGAAGTGAAAACACATACAATGTCTCTGTAGGCTCCCACTACTGAACACATATTGCACAAGCTCTTCGACCAGTACATTCAAACCTCTCCATAAGATACATGCACAAACTCTCAGGCAAACATGCACTCAAAACCTGTTAGGTGCGAGCCCCCACCCACCCGCGCACACACACACACACACACACACACACACACATATCCTTACAATCTCTATTATGGCATGTGCAAACACACATGTAAGTGCACACACTCAACCTGTCAGATGCTCAGCACACCCACAACCTCTCTGTTAAGTGCACACACACCCTTTCCTATGGTTCTGTTAGGTGCACACATGAAATCTACCCGCGCACACACACGATTGATCACAACTTCTCTGCCAGCGCATGCACACGCACACTAGCTCAGTCGACACACGCACACTCTGCTCCAGGCGCATCCCACACCCACGCACCCTCCTGGCCGGGTGCACCCTCCCCCAGGCCGGTGCCGGCACACACAGTGAACTCCGGCAGCGCGGGTGTGCACACGCCCCCCACCGCAGCCGCCCGCGCCCCTCCTCACCTTTCTCGCCCGCTCCAGGCGCCCGGCCCTCGTCCTCCTTGGGGTTGGTCACCTGGGTGATGATGGCCGGGCCGTCCATGGGTGCGCGGCACGGCGGCCGCCCGCAGGCCCGGCCCCCCGCAAGCCAGGCGCGCGGGGGCGCGGCGCGGGGGGCGCGCGGGGGCGCGGCGCGGGGGGCCGCTCGCCGCCGCCGCCTGGGCGCGCCCGCCGCCCGGCCCCGCGCTCTGGGAGAGGCGGCCGGGGCCCGCGCCCCAGCTCCCGCCGCCGCCGCCGCTGCTGGGCTTGAGCGGCCGCCGCCTCGTCACCATGAACCCCGGAGCCGCGCCCGGGAGAGCCGCGCACGAGGAGGCGGAGCGGGAGGCCTGGCGCCGCGGGAAGCGGGAGCGGGCGGGCAGCCGAGAGGGAAGGAGCGAGCGAGGAGCGAGGGCGGGCGGGCAGGAGGGAGGGAATGAAGGAGGAAGGGAGGGAAGGAAGGAGGGCGGGCGGGTGGGTGTATCCCGGCCCGGGGACCGGCCTCCACCGCCGCCGCCGCCGCCGCCGGCGCTGCCCGCCCGCCCGGGGGGAGAGGGGCGCGGGGCCGAGACGCGGGCGGTGAGTGGAGGCGGGAGGGGGCGTCCGCGCGCAGGGGGTGGGGTCTGGGGCAGATGGGTGGGGCGCAGGCTTGGGGTGAGGGGGCGTCAGAGGGGTTCTGGGATGGGTGTCGGGAGACCTGAGCAAACGAATGGAGTGAGGGCTGGGGGATGAGCCTGGGGCAGATGCGTGGGACGAGGGGCGTGGGGGTGGACTGGCAGAGGCCCGCTGGTGTGTGGGTGGCATTCGGCGCGGTATGGGGGCCCGGGGGCTGAGGCGGAATCTCGAGGAGGCAAGAGCGAGGGCACCCGAGACCGGGTGTTTACCCGGACAAGGCCAGAGTCTCGTAGACATCTGGGGTCGGTAGGGGATGCTGGGTGAGGGGCGTCCTGGCACTGTAACCGACCCGCCAGGTGCGTGGGCGCGGGGGCCCGGGCTGCAAGGCGGTGGTCCTTCACACCTAGGCGGCCCGCGGAGGGGTGCGAGCAGGACTCTGGGACGCTGAGCATCAGGGGGATGCGGGAAAGTTTCGGTGAGACCCGGGAGTGACGTGGGGTGGTAGAAGGGTCCCCGGATGCGAGGGCGAGAAATGTCCCGCCGGGAAGTCTGTAGACCCGGGCAGAACCCGCATCAGCACTCGAGCCAAGCCCGCTTGCGGGGCGGCAGGACTTCGAGGATCTACCCCCTGGCACGTGGGGGCGTCGACACCGAAAAGACCTGGGCAATGGGCATTTCCGGGTGTTCCGCAGCTAGGTGGTCTGGGGCCCTGTTGAGGGCTGAAGAGTGAAAGGGGCCTCTGGTGGGCCGCGCTGGGCAAGGAAGGTGCATGTGCTGGGAAACCGACCACGGTCAGGCCTGGGTCGACGGCCAGAAAGTGGACAGGACAAGAAAGCGCCCCCTCCGCCTGGGAGGGTCTCATCCCTAAGGCATCAGCGCATTCTCGTTCCAACTTGCGGGCCACATTCACTGCCCAGTAAACCAGTGGGCGGGGCAGTGCCACAGGAGGGCGGGTGGTGGTGGGGGGTGCGCTCTCGCTCACTCTCCACCAATCAAGAGAGCTTGGGCGGGCCGGCGGAGCGTGACGTAGGTGGGCGGGGCTGAGTGGGCGGCCTGGCAGAGAACTCCAGGCCTCCGCTCGCTGCCTAGAGCGCGCGCTTTGGGCCTTAAGGGCAAGTCCTGCCTGAACCCCGGGACTTAAAGCAGGCGAGGCTGACGGGACCTTTCCAAATTTTCCGCCTCCCGCAAGCCTGGATCTGGACTCAGTCCGGTCATGTGCTCCCCCGGGGGACCAGTGAGCCTTCCCAAAGTTTTAAAGACACTTCCTGAAGCGATTCTGCTAGAGGTCAGTCCAAAGACCTCACTCTCCTCTTTGGAGAGAGACCTGGGACAGGGCTGCAGAGATTAGGCAGGTAGGAAAGCACTTAAGCAGACCTGCTGTAAAATGTAATTGTTAGTCAAGAGGTGGGTGTTTTGCCCTCAAATCCAAGACCACAGTGGCATTCTGGCACTGCATGGAGGTGGGGATGGAGACCTGATGACAACTGCCCTTGAGGTATGCTCACCCATGAGTAGCTGTTCTTCAAAGGACAACTTTGGGATCCCAGTGAGTAACCTGGGGCAGCTGAGTCAAGAAGATTGAAATGCCCTTTTGGTTAGGAAGAGAAGCCTAGGTTTAAGTAGACTAGGCTCCAGGGCATGACCTCGCTAACCTTCCCAATTACAGACTGAATTAGGTGCAGGACTTCCCTTGTCCCAGCTTTTGATGCCCCTTCATGTTCTGGCTATGTGCCCTGGTGAACTCAGATGTTCTCTGAATTCAATTGAAAAAGACTACTGAATTCTAAGGAGTCAGAAGGGGACCTTACAGAGATAGGTGTTTGGGGAGGTTCTAGGGATACAGTTCTACAAGTTTTGGTATATCTCCACAGAGATCAGTGTCTCTGCTCTCTGGTTGATGAGACATCCCAAATAGTCCATCAGCAAGAGTCAGCTGATGGGAACACTGGGACTCACTGTCCATGTGGATAAGGCTGGTATTCCTTTGGAGGCAGGTGGGTGAAGGTACTTCCAAAAGTTCTGTTCACTTTACCAAGGGTAGGAAGGAACTCAACAGTCCTTAGGAGTACAGAGCCACAGGAAGTGATTTTCACATGTGGAGTCTTTATGGTTTGGCCTCTTCTGCAGCAGTGACTCCTTGGAACACTTTAGTAACAATTTTCCCTCACCTGCAACCTCCACCATCCTCACTTCCTGAGATCACCTCTCAACCTTCATCTCAGGTCCATGCAGGAAAACAGCTGTCTTTTAAAGCCCTTGTTCCTTTCCATATGCTTCATTTAAAATTCCAATTTATTATTTACTTTATAAATATTAATAGAAATCAAAGAAAAATATTATCCTATCCTTAAATCTATCTTTATTTTCCTCCATTTCCCTTGTCCTTAATTGTATGCTGACTAAATTTTTATGTAGCTATAAAGTGTTTAAAATTCTTGGTTACATTTTTCCATATGGTGACATAATCGTGGTTAAGTGTCATTATAAATGATTGCACCTTACTAAAAGGTCATTTTAAATGATAACACCTTACTAAAAGGGTCTTAAATAACACAACATCTTGGTTTTATATGTGAAGGAAACATTTAAAATTTATTGGAACAACTTGATTATCCATGAAGAGAAAATATGTCGTTACTGTAGTTCTTATTGTATATTCAAGATCAATCAAATAATTAAATATAAAAATTAGCAAATATACCAAAATAGATTTCAGCAAATTCTTTTTGATCTTGGATGAGAAAGACCCAAGAATGATAAAAATTCCAGAAATTTTAAAGGATATGATTGACAGTTGTTCATTCAACATTTATTGAGTGCCTTCTGTGTGGTAGGTTCTATTCTAGGCACTGAGAATCAGCATTATCCAAAGTGAGAATTAAGGAGTTGAGCTCATTCCCTCACACAAGTCAGTCATCATGGCTAAGGGTCATTTGGGGCCTTAAGCCTCCAACCATTTGAGGGCTCTCTGGGAACTTGAGTAAAGTGGCCCCAGCAACCAGAAGACAGCCATTGGAAGTCAACACATAACAATCCCCAGAGAGGGAGGCCCAGAAACAGTAAAAAGGGTCTGAGGGGATCTAGAAAGATCACCAAAGTGTTGGTGAAAGTCACAATTCCCAGACTCCCATCATACAGTGACCTTGTACCACTTGTACAAGAACAGGTGTCATGTTTAACTTAATTTTTATTTAAATATATTTTCAAACTGAAAACTAGCAGATAACATTTTTTATTAAAAAGGCAAATAGAAAACATAGGAAGGACCATGACCCTATAAAGAAAGTGCTACAAAGGGTGATAGAGAAGAGATTGGAATGCCAAGGACAGGGGAACATAAGGCTAGGGCTGGTGAACTTGGTCCCAAGGGGCCAAAGATAGGAACAAATAGGAAGGTAAGACATATTGGTGATGGCAGCCTGGACTAGAGACTGTTAGAGCCCTAGAGTATAGCTCTGATATGGGTGGGATAGGTGGACTATTAAAGTAGAGATAAGACTCTTGTAGGGATACTAGGGTGAGCAGTGAGTGAGGTTGCCCCTGAGGAAAGAACACTGGACATTGGGATCAAAATTTGAAATGGCTAGGTTTAGGGTTTTGGTGATGTATAGGGCCCAGATCAAGCAAAGCCTTCTACACCAGGAAACGCATCTGGGCTTGATTTAGGGAGTGGGGGATGGAAGTGACATAATCAGACAGTGTTTAAAAAATTCCTGCAGATTAACAGAGTGTGTTGGGACAATGCAAGAGGCAGGGAAACATACAGAAGATGATGCATTAATATATAAAGAAGATGATGACATTTGTGGGGATGGAGAGGGCTGGGTAGACTCCTGATATATTTTGGAGGGAAAATGAACAAGTCTTGCCTACAATTGGGTTTGAGGAATAAGGGATGAGCAAGGAGGAAATGGCCTCCTGCTTTCTGCCTTGGGCACCCAGGTAAAGAGTTGAGGGTCCTCTGAGATGCTCACTGCATCTGTCACTTCCAGACTGCTCCTGACTACCTTCCATACTTGAATTTCTCCTCCATGCTGTTTTTTCCCCCTCATCCTGCTATATTTTCTTTAATTAAGTACAAGGCATATCACCTAGATATCATTTATTTCAACCACTGCTCTGCTTGGTTGCCAGTCTCTTGTCTCTTTCTTCAGCAATACTAAGGCAGATTCCTTTTCCTCATGGAAGAGAAATCCGTGGTTTGTTTCCTTTGTCAATAACAAAAATGTTGGAGAGCCGGGTGGCAAAGCTGTTGCCACTGGCATCTTTCACATGAACCACATCAAAAGAGCCAGGATCAATCTATTTATCTATCTCTATGTCTCTGTCTATCTATCTCTTTCTCTCTCTCCTTCCCTGCGTCCCCCCTCCTCCCTCCCCCTTACCTTCCTCCCCCTTCCCCCCTCCCCCCTCCCTCCCTTTTCTCTCTCTTTCTCTCTCTCTCTCAGCAGTCACACCAATTCTTCCCAAATTAGCACCTCCAGTTACCATACACATGTTACCAGTGTCAAACTTGATGAAATCGGTAGTCTTGCCAGTCTCCAAATCAATCTGAATGGTATCATTCACTTTGATTAGGGGATCAGGGTAGCAAATGGTTCGAGCATCATGAGTCACTAGAAGAGGGATTCTTTTTGTGCCCACAAAGATCTTTCTCACTTTGCACAATGTGTACTTGGCCTCCTCAGGTGTAATATGATGAACAGCAAAATGACCCTTGGTGTCACAGATCAGACAGAAATTCTTTCCAGTCTTATCAATGCTGATGACATCTATAAAACCGGTGTGGTATGTTATATCAGTTTGGACTTTGCCATCAATCTTAATGAAGTGCTGAATGCGAATCTGTCTTACTTCATCTCCTGTCAGGGCATACTTAACTCTGTTCCTTAGAAAAATGATGAGAGGAAGATGTTCTCTCAGCTTGTGGGGACCAGTGGATGGATGAGAAGCAAACACACCAGTCAGTTTAATCCAGCATCCAATACTTTGGAGCTGCTACCCACTGCTTCAGATGCTTCTTGGGACCATGAGCCATGGCTGCTCTAGGCACAGAAAGAGGCCTCCTTCTTCCTGTGTGCTCCATGCTGTTCTTGATCTGCTTTGTCTCTTCTCTGTTTTTTGTGTGTGCTACTCTGTCTTTGGATCTCTGTTTTTCTGACTAGCTTTACTAGACTATCTAGCTGGATTAGTCTTCCCAGATCCTTTCAAGAGGAGGCAGCAGGTCTCCTGCTGAGAAAGGAGGGAAGTAAGATCTAGGCAGAATCTCCTGGTGGTTAGTCAAGTGGATACACAACAGATCCTGCCCACAGGTCTCTATTTTGGGGTCACTTTTGGACATGAATGAGGTTCTGTAGACAGCAACCCTGCTCTCCTGTTGTGCACTAGGCCCAGAGTCAGTCCCAGAGGGGTATGCATCTGGTGCCTTCAGTGTGCCAGGGTCAAATACAGTGCACAAAGCACTCTAAGGGGCCCACAGCTTAGTGGATAGAGTAGGCAGAGGAAAAAATCAGTGGGCAGTAGAGTAGAGCTGATTTATTCTGGCAGTTCAGGGAGTCACCATAGAAGAGATGATGCTAAAAGTCCTTTTCAGAGGTCTCAATTTTCCCAGTGAGAGGAATTTTTCATCTAGGATCCACAGAGAAGGCTGCATCAAGGAGCAGTACGACATGATGAAGGAAGAGATTGGGGTCCCAAAGATCCAGTTGACTTTAGAATTTAACCTGCATAATATGGAGCCTCTGATGATTTCCTGAGCAAAGAACAGGTACCATTTAAGAAACTAGAGCAGGGCTGGAGTTGTGGCTCAGCGGTAGAGTGTTTGCCTAGCACAAGTGAGGCCCTGGGTTCGATCCTCAGCACCACGTACAAATAAGTAAAGATATTGTGTCCAACAACAACTAAAAAATAAACGAATATTAAAAAAAAAAGAAAGAAACTAGAGCAGATCTGTGGATTGAAGTGAAAACTCAAATCAGTTAAGCAACCGTGGGGATGCTATTAGCTCATGTAACCAAAGAATGGTTATATGCCAGGCTGGAATGGTCTGGAAGCAGTGTACCTGAAACAAGGAAGTGGTAGTCCTTGGTGGGTGGGTGAGGGGTGAGAAATGAACTCCAGCTGGACCAGGAAGATTGAAGTGTTGCTAGGAAACCAGACAGATACCTAGATACCTAGTCTTCCCACTCAAGATTCTATAGGACATCATCTCTAAGGGGTCTCCAACAGCTATTCTTTTGCCCTTGACACCCTTGTTTCTTCAGTATCCCTATCCTTCCTTACCAATACTAGCCCTCACCATCACATACGGGTTCTTTCAATCAAATGCCTATGTCCACGGACACCTAGGGCTTCCTATTTATCTTCTCCTATCTTTGTCACCAAGGATGTCATCCACCTGACCCAGATCTTACTGTTGTACAGCATCCTTCCCATTGACTGATATTACCAAAAACAGGGCCTCAAATGGGTCAGTGGTCCAGCAGGTACAGCCTGCCCCCTGGTGGCTACCATGTTGTAAGGTCTTTTTGGTGTTTAGCTGGATATGGAAAAAGACTTGTCTACCCGCCAGCTCTTTGGGGTATGTCATAGCCAGAGTGGGTCCAGTCATATCTCCCACTTCACCCAGCTGACATGATTTGCTCATCTTGTCAGTTTTCCCCAGGGTATTAACAGGAAAGACCTCAGGAATGTGAGGACCTGTGTGCTTGTCTGGAAGGTTAGAGAGCAGGGGACCTGGAGTGATGTGTCCCATTTGGCAGCCAATCTTGGAAGAGGGAGTTGAAAAGGAAGAGTGGACGCTGGCTACTGGCATAGGAGAAAAGGGCAGCCAGCCAGGACTCCTGAGCACTGAGGAGAAAAGGACATTCGGTCTAAAGTTGGTGGTTACAAAGTGTTTTGGGGAATTTGAGAGCAAGACAAAGTCTGATCTGAGATAGACTCTGAACCCTTGGGGCTGAGATGGAACATTATCAGGGTACCCCAAAACCCAAGAAGACTCGAGGGAGAATATGCCTTTCTCTTCCCTACTACCCGCAAAATTCCAGCCTTGCCCTACCCAGAGAACTTCTGTACAAAAAAGAGCACTGCCCTAGACTCAGCCCCAGGGACCCTGGGTTTGGGGGAAGACATGCCCCACCCTGAAACCTTATTACAAAGGAATAGCCCCTGGAGCAATGTAGGAAGGCCCTGTGTGCCCTCAGCCCAGGTGTGGTTTAATCTCTTGAAAGAACGGAGTCTTGGTCTGGGGTTGTGGCTCAATGGTAGAGTGCTTGCCTGACATGTGTGAGGCACTGGGTTTGATTCTCAGTACTACATACAAATAAATGAATAAAATAAAGGTCTATCAACAACTTAAAAAAAAAAAAGAACAGAGTCTTTAGTTGACTCTGAGCCCTTTGAGGTGGGACCTCATACTTTTAGCCACCACATGGATTGTCCCTTAATGCCTCTTACATAGCTTAGGTACCAGCTATCACCTGGCCAGGATGATAGAGGCTACTGTTGCTTGGCTACTAACATCTATGGCCTCTCTCACCCAAACTTCCCAGGTCCTGAGGTCTGGCTCAGTCATAGGTTTCTGGTGGTCTCTGCCAATATGGGCTGGGTTGGATTGCAGGTAGACAGAGCAGATAATGGCCAAAGTTTGCATCATTCCCAGGCTGCTGATAAAGCACAATCATAGTGCCGTGTGTGTGTGTGTGTGTGTGTGTGTGTGTGTGTTCTCACGCATGCACAGCCCCACTGGAAGGAAAGACTGCTGCCTTCTCAAGTCATTTATAGTACCAGCTTTGACAGGAGGCTGCCTGTGGCAGAACCTCCCACTGGCACCATTCCCATGGGTGGGGCCCTGGCCAGGCAGCTTTGGCCTTAGATGCACATCTTGGCACATGCGGCTACATGCTCACTTGCACACAGGCTCATATACATGTCAGGACACAAGGTCCACGTGACAAGGTCGAGTCTGCCCAGGCTGGTTTCTCTATGTTGGTGCTGCCTGTTTCCCTCCCATCTTCCCAAGTGGCAGACCTGACAAGCACTGTCCTACCCCTTCGGCTGTCCTCAAATGTAGCCTCCTGCCCTCTTGGTTCTGGACAGACTCTCAGAGCCTCCCTATGTGCATAATCACAAGTGAGAGCAAAGGAGCCACTAAAGACAATGTCTACTTTTCACCAGGACTTACTGGGAGATCTTAGGGAGACCTCCCTAAGACCTTCCTATTAAAAACTGCATTTTGGAGAAATGGAGATACTATCCACCTGGATTTTGCTAGACCTTGAGGGTTCCCAGAGCTTTTTAAAGTCCACTGTCTATGAGTCCCTGATGGCTTTTGATAAGATAAATGAAGAGAGGTATGGCACCCATCTCCAGCTTATTGAATACCAAGCTCTGGCTGGGTACCATGTGTCCCCAAAGATGAGAGGCCTCCTTGGCTACAAGGAATGGAGACTCTCAGGGAAGGACCAGTAGGAGGGTCCTGCAGCTCGGATCTCTGCCCATCCAAGGCCTCCCAGCAACCTAGCACAGACCATGGAGAAACCTATCACCTGTCAGGCTTCAGGGTGACCAGGCCCCACAGCTGAGCTCCGGAAACTGGGTCATTCAGGGCCAGGGCCACTCCTGACCAGAATTCCTGATACCCCAGACAAGTCATTTGTAATGAATGTGACACAGCTGCATCTCGCATTTCTGCTTCTCTTTTGGTCTGACCATTTATCTTCCTGTTAACAACTCAGTAATTTTCCTACTTTAAATTCTGGAGAGAGAGAAAAAAAATTAGTTTGGCTAAATTCATTACCATTTTTCAAGTGATTATGGATGTGCAAAAAACAAATTATCCCCAAACTTAGAGCCTTTAAAAAAAAAAAAAGCAAAACTATTTATATGCGTATGGGCTTGCAATTTGGGCAGGGCTTGGTGGGGATAGCTCATCCTGCTCACCTGTGGTGCTGGGAGGCTGAGTGCTGGAATCATCTGAAACCTTACTTTCTCACATGCCACGCTGATGCTGGCTCTCAGTTAAGACCTTTGGACATTTACTGGGACACCTACAAATGATTGTATTTAGCCAAGTCTTACTTTTCATATGCTGATGTTTTAATATCTTGCAAGTCTTGCTGACCTTGGAGATATTATCCCTTTCAGATGAGCCACAAGATGATTCCTGGCAAACAACTCACCTGTGAGGGTGTCTTTCATATGAAAAGCAACCAATCCAGAGTTCACACTGAAACCACCTTCTTCATCAAACAATTATGTTCCAGGGACCCCTATATTCTTGACCTAGAAACCCCGGAACTGGGTAATTTGGGACAACCCCTATGCCCCAGGGCTGCTGAAATGATTTAAACTTGCAGATCCTGAATCTGTACCCTGTCTCACCTGTTCCTTCCTGTGGAAACTGCAATAAAGGCTCTTACCCTGATTTCCCCTCCTCTGGCTTCTGGATCAATCTTGATACTTCTTTCCTTGGAGGCCCCCATGGCGTGATGTTCCCTCTTCTTTCAGTGTGTAACATACTGTCTCTTCAGTGTCTCCTGTTTTCCTGTTGACTTCACCAGATCCGAATAATAACAATAATAAACACTATGTTTTTAAATAGGGGTTTCTCTAGTGGCCTGAGCTTCCTCATGATCTGGTGGCTGAGTTTCAAGGTGGGTGTCTTCTGAACAAGAGTCCCAAGTGGAAGCCATATCACATCTTATAATCAAGGCTTAGAAATTACTCGGTGTCATTTCTGTTGCATTATGTTCACCAAAACAACCACAAAGCCCTGCCTGGGTTCAGGGGAAGAAGTAGCCTCCACCTCCTGAAGGGGTGTGGTGAGGTGTTAGAAGAGCATGTTAATTGAAATATTTGGTCAATTTTGGAAAATACAGTCCAGTTCTCCACTATCCTCTCTGGGCAGAGCTCTTCATGCCAGCCCATCTCAGGGATCACAGGTCAGTTGGTGATTGGGCTGTTTACAAATTAGGTGACTAATCTGATCCCCAGTGTTGCTCTTAGACATGACCAAGGAGGGGTTCATTCAAGCCTTTGTCCTCTTCTTCATGGAATGAGAAATTTGCAGGATACTATGTGAAGTTTATGCAACCACAGTCCTGTTATAGAATGCACTTTGGGTACCCAGACTCTAGAAGCTCCTATCCAAACAGCTCTGAACCCACTTCTAAGAGGGATAGGAATCTCTTCAGCAGATCTGTTTTTTTTTTTTTTAATATTTATTTCTTAGGTGTAGATGGACTCAACACAATGCTTTTATTTTTATGTGGTGCTGAGGATCGAACCCGGGTCCCGCCAGTGCTAGGCAAGCACTCTACCAATGAGCCACAATCCCAGCCCCAGCAGATCTGTTTCTTGAAGGCAAATCATACTATGGTGAGGAGAGGTTAAAAGGTGGTTATTCTCAGAGTGGAGTGGGGTGAAGATGCAGCTTGAACATACCTTCTGTGGAAGAGCCTACCTGCATGAGCATAGACTCACATGTCAGGGAGAAGGGAGGTTGGTGGTAGACCAGGAGCTGGGCCTGATGCTCTCTATGTTGTCTCCCAGTGCAGCACTCTTAAGAAGTCTGATCATTTTAAGTTTGAACCTGGTCTTTCAGCCTCATTAGATGAGATGGTGGGGGGGTCCCACTTAATTCTCTCGTGCCACAAATGACAGAGGTAGTCCAATCAGCATGGTTCAATCAGCTGTGGGGAATGGGTGTAGAGAGTATGCTCCCCTGTTTTGGATAGATCCTAAGGCTGCTGGAGATGTGTAAGGCCCTGTGATGGGACTCAGCCTTCAATACCCCTCTT
The DNA here is from genome assembly GCF_047511675.1 of Marmota flaviventris. Classification (NCBI taxonomy): domain Eukaryota; kingdom Metazoa; phylum Chordata; class Mammalia; order Rodentia; family Sciuridae; genus Marmota; species Marmota flaviventris. Next base: position 196,265,581 of record NC_092498.1, on the reverse strand, counting down.
TGAGACAGAGATGAATAATGACATTTTACAGATGAGGACACAGGCTTAGTGAGGTTAAGTGGCTTGCTCAGTCACACAACTGGCGTGTGGAGATGAGATGGCAATGACTACCCTCGTATCTGGGTCTCCTTTCTGTCCAGGAAGCAGCTGCTCAAGATTATAGGCAGGTGTCTGGGAGACTTTCCAGATCTTGCCTCTTAGCTCCTGCCACTATTGTACATTTAAGTAAGGTGGCTTAGAAAAGGATTCTACTAGATTTATTTGAAGAAGGGATGGCATTGACAAAAATCTAGAAAATTACTCTGGGATAAATAATAATAGCCTGAGTGGAGATGTGTTTATTTGGGGTGAGTAGCAGATAGGCTGAGATGCATCCTGAAAAAGTAGGCCCGAGACCCAAAATTTTGTATATATGTGCTCACTGGGCTTTGATATCCTCAGGAAGCAAAACTCACAACTCTAGACTGCATATCTGTTGAATTGTCCCCAGAGAAATATGAAGAGAGAGATCTGACAGGCTCAAAGTTATATCCATTGTGTGCTTAGTTCTTGGCATCTTCCTTTCCCTCGGTCAGGAATGCCCTTCCCTGCCTCCCAAGACCTGGACCATCAGGGAGCCTGGTCTGTGCTCTCCTTGGGCTATGAGCTTGTTAATAAGCAGAAAAGAGTGATTGAAAGCTGGGAAGGGGGAGGTAGCATGAACATCCCCTAGATCAATGTGCAAACTTATTTAGCACCTCCTGGCTCTGGCAAATTGGGCTGCATGCATCGAGGTAACCATCTCAAGCTGCACAGGGGCCCTGAAGGAGGCCCTGCTACTCACCTGGGTTTTCTTTCCTCCTCTGAAAGGCTTGATATGCCAAGAACAACATTTCCCTTTTCAATAATAAAAACTACTTTCCTTTTTTCATAACTTTATTCATTCACTTTATAAGTTAAAGTTTCTTTTTCCCCTTTATTTACATAAACATTTTTTTTCTTCAACAGTGGGGCTCTGAAAGATTGGGGATACCCCTCTAGCACTGTGTGTGTGTCTGAGACCAAAAACCAGAAGGGCAGATTGCTTGCACCTTTCTGAGGCAGCTAATGAAATGCAGGCCTTCCGTGGGGGAAGACTGTCTGGACCGCAGCCGCTTGTTTTCATCCCCGAGGACTAGAGCTGCCTTCAGATTTCAACTGCTTTATTGTCAAATTGATTATTTATATAAGAGCTGTCTCTGCTTCCTCACTGATGCTAGGCTAGTTTAAAAGTTCCAGATGCAGCAAAGCATGCACTGGCAATAGTCGTTATCAGCAAGACTGCTTAAGATCAAATCAAGAAAACAGCTTGAAACCAGAGACTGCCACTGAAGCAAAATCCAGCCCAGCAGTCTGTGCTAGTGGCAGACACAATTTGTTGTTGTTCTTGTTGTTTTTGCCTGTATGGTGCAGACTCTCACAGTATTTTGTTGTCATTATTCTTTGTCGTCTGTTAGCACTGCTGGGGGAGAACCCAGAGCCTCACACATGCTAGGCAACACTCTACCCCTGAGCCACACCCCTCATCCCTTTTAAAAAACTAATAATAATTACAGAGTAAAGGAAACATTATGAAAATAAAGAATTTTTATAAACTTTAATTAGATTACCCAAATATCAATGTTTATTCTCCCAGTTTATTATTGAAACTGCTTGAAAATAAGCTGTGGATTTACCCTATTTACTTCAAATTTTCCTAAAATGCAAAAACAGCCTTTATATAATCACAATACAATTATCAAATCAGGAAACTGATGCAGTTTGATTATCTAATCTATAGACCATATTCCCATTTCACTAATAGACCTACTCTGTCCTTTAAAGCAATAGAGAAAATTCATTTTTTGTGGTTTAGGATCCAATGAGAGATTATGTTGCCAAGTTTCTTCGGTTTCCTTTAATCTGTATTATTATTATTATTATTATTATTATTATTATTATTATTATTATATCTTCATGACTTTGACAGTTTTGAAAATTACAAGCTAGTTATTTTGTAGAATATCCCTTAGTACGGGTTTGTCCATTGTTTCCTCAATCTCATGATGACATTGAGGTTGTGCATTTGGGCACAGACACTCAACAGTGGTGTGTCATCCTCAGCAGTGCGTAGTCTGAGGAGGCACACATGTAGCTGTGTGGCACTATTGGTGATAATTAACTTTAATCACTTGGTTAAGGCAATGTCTTTAAGGTTTCTACACTGCAAATTCTGTCCCTTTGTATTCTGTCCTTTGTAGCATTTTCTAGGCATAGGGGAGGTACTTTGAGATCACATAAAAATCTTTGTTCCCATTATTTTTGCCTGAATCAGTTATTGTTACCAGATTGACCCAGTTTGTCCAGAGAAATTGGATCAACTTGGCTTTTGAATGTTTTTGGAGTATCCCCTTTCTTCTTTGAGTTCATCCTTACTCTCTGCTATGAGATCCTCTAAGTTCATATTGTCCTTTCCTTCTACTAACCCTGGAATCAGTCATCTCTCCAAGGAACCCCCGTTCTGTTTGATGGAGAATAGTATTTAGAAACCAGGAGCTGGGTACTGGATATGCTCATGGCTACTGCAGTATCATTGATTCTAGGCTCACTTGATGCACACAGCTATGTAAGTTTATATATCATCTATCTGTGTCAATCCATCTATCTGTCTACATCTCTATTAACCAATCATCTATCTATACTCCACCTCCTAAAACCATGAATTTATAAAGACACCTCAAATTCCTATCCCCAAACATGTGATTCATTATAGCTCCCACTTTTGCCATATTTGTAACTCCCTTCTGATAGTGAGAAATTGATCCCATTATCTATGGTATATTATTTATACATGTACATATATACTCAGTCTTACTTATAATGTCCAGAATTGCTAATCCATTTCACCACATGACAAAAGCAAATCCAAAAAAACTCAACTTGCTTTTTGTCAAAATAATGTATTCAAATGTTATTTGGTTTCGTTCTTCTACCCTTAAATTAGGGTAACTTTTTTCTGTTTATATTCCATTTTACACCACTGCCCCCAATCCTGTTGATGATTAGTTTTTAGGTAATACCAATTTGGTTCCAAAAGTGAGAGCTACACAGAAAGGTATTCCCAGAGAAGTGTTGTTACCCTTGGATCTCAGCCTCAACCTCACCATCCTCTCTACCCTGCTTCTACCTGACCACTTCAAGTAACCAGTCTCATTAGTTTCTGATTTATCTTGCCTGTGTTTTATTTTGTTGTTGCTCTTCTTATTTCTCATTTCTCACATAAAAGGTAGCATACAATAGATATGCATTGTGCCTTTTTCACTTAATAATACAATATAGCCTGCAAATCACTGGATTTTAGTTCAGAAGGATTTTCCTCTTTCTTTTCTTTATCATTGCATAGCACATACTTCATTGTGTGGATTTACCATAGTTTATTCAACCACCCTTCCATGTATGACATTTTTGTCTGTTTATCAAATTTTGCATTAAAAACAACACTGCAGTAACTACTTTCTATGTTGTTGGAGGAGGATCTTAAGGGTAAACTTCTGGAAAACTGGGTCAAAAGGTCAACACATGTATCTTTGCTAGGAATTAATTTCCTCCAGACATGTTCTGTCGAGTGGCATTTTCACCAGCCTCATAGCAGAGTGCCACTTTCCCCATACACTATAGAATGTGTGGTTATGTTAATTTTTTGCCAATCTCCTGGGAAAGATTGACAAAAGTTTAAAATTGCATTTCCCTTGTAATTTGAATCTTTTTTTTAAAAAAAATAAGCTTAAGCCTACTTTAATCTTTTGTAGTGAACCACTGATTCATGTTGTTTGCTTATTTTCCTATTCCTTTTAAAATCTCACCTCTCATTTTTAAAAGTTTTTTTTTTCCATATTAACGATTTGGGTCCTTCATCTGTAACATAGACTGAAAATATCTTCTTCCATTTGGTTATTTGACTTTTGATTTTGTTTATGGTATATTTTGCCCAGAAAAAAAGTTTTAGTTTTTTGTAGTTAAATCAATCTGTTCCTTTATTGCTACTAGATTTGACTCATAGTTAGAAAGCCTTTCTCTATACCCAGATTTTACAGGAATCCATACTAGTATTTGTATGTTTTTTCTTTTATAGTTGTATCTCTGTTCCCTTTAGATTTTATGAAGTATGAATGTGGTTTTATCTGTTCCATGGCTACCCACTGTCCAAGCACCACTTATTAGAGTCAGTCTTTGAGATTGGTACCTATATCATATGCTACTCTTCTATATGTATTTGGGTTGAGCTCTAGACTTTTTATTTTGTTCTGCTGCTCTGTCTATTCATGAACTAATACCATACTGTTTTAATTATAGAGGGTTTATAATATGTTTTAATATATAGTAGGGCTGGTCTCCTATCTCCATGGTAGCTTTTATTTTTTTAAATTTCCCCTCACTATTTTTGTAAATATTCTTGCATATTTGTTTGTTCATACAAACTGTAGTATCACTGGTGGTGTGAAACTCCACATCATGTAAAACCACAAGAATGGGGATCCTAACTAGAATAAGTTATACTATATGTATGTATAATTTGTCAAAATACACTCTTTTGTCATGTATATCTAAAATGAACAAATAAAAAAAACCTTTAGTGTCAACTTGTCTATTCTATTTAAAGAAATAAGTTGTCCTTGAAGTGTTTTAAAATTTTTAAATTAATTTCCAACATTTAAAATGGGAGAGACATCACATGAAAATCTGGATTTCTGGCTTTTCTTGAAAATTGAGAAGATCTATCAACACAGACCTTTTCTCTCCTCATGACCTAATAGCATAAGGCCATTAGCTGCTACAGCCCTCACAGGGGCCTTGTGTCTTCTGTCCTACAGTCCCTCTGACTTCTCACCCTGATCCCTAATACATTTAAGGTCCCTCATGACATCTGAATTGGTGACTCTGCCTTTAAATGATCGGGAAAGAATACTCCATACCATCATTTAGTCCTACGTCTCTCTATCTTACAATACAGATGTTATAAAGGGGATTTGTGTAAGCTTTGATCACTGCATCTCTAGGGCTTAAGAAGAGGGCATGGGGCATAGTTGGCAGTAGGTCAATATTTGTTCAATGAATCAAAGTTTATAGATAGGAAACAAGTAATGGTCAAATGTGTTCTATATCTATAAAGTCATTGAAAACATATCAAATAGAACCAGAACACTGTTGGTGGGAGTAAGTCAGTATAGCCCTTAGAGAAGGCAATTTGGCATTATCTGTCAAAATTACAAATGTATCAACCAGCTGTCTTCCCAGTTCCATTTTTAGAAATTTCTCCTAAACTATGTTTGCACTCAGGTAAAATGACAATGTACAGGATTAGTTATTGAAGTAGTAACAAAAGATTGGAAAGAACATAAATTTTCCTCAAAAGGAGGCTGATTGCATAAATTATGGTTTGTTCACATATTAGAACAATACAATATTACAGTAGTGAAAAAGAATGATGATCCCTATGAACTAAGAGGGAAAAACACAAAGTATAGAATAGTATACATCATAGGCTACTTTTTGCATATAAAATGAACACAGACCAAAAAATCCATATCATATTTGCTTATAAGTACATAAATAAAATCTGGATGCATTCACAGGAAACAACAGAGAGAGATGGGGGTGTAGCTCAGTAGTAGAGTGCCTGTTTGGCACACATGAGACCCTGGGTCAATGACCAGCACCCCCACACAAAGGAAACAATACGGAGAGAGGATGATGAAGAAACTGGGCATATGGAGACAGAGTGGGAGGGAGAATTCCAATTCTCACTCTTTCCAGGATTTGAGGAGTAGGCTTTAAACCAAATACAAACACACACACACACACACACACACACACACACACCCCATGTAAGTACAAATACATACACCTATAACAACTGTTAAACTAAAATGACACCAGAAGAAGCCATCAAACCCTGGAGACAACTATCCAGCTGGGACACTATAGACAACTAGATGATGGAGACTCTGGATCACTCACTGGAATGTTCATCCACTCATGCTACAAGATGATATACTGTGCTTGCTAATCCTAGCTGGACAGAAAAGACAATGAAATATGTTTCCACTCCTATTATCTTGCATCAGATAATCCCAGAGAGCACTTTACAAATTGACAGTTAATAAACCACTTCACCCAGTGGAGAGAGAGAGAGCAGATTCCAAGATGGAATGGTGATACCCTTGCCACAGGGGATGGTCCTCCAGATGCTTTATGATAATAAAGGGAAATATTTCAGCTAGTGAAAACAGCACTGGGAATTTAGCAAAGAAATAATTTATCAAGGAACTATAATTCTAGAATGATAGAAAGCAAGATTTTTCTAAACTATTGAAATGCAAATTTAAGAAACCTAAAGAGAATATGTTGTACAGAGTCTAGCACATGGCATATGATAAATGTAAAACAAATAAAAAAAGAAAATTTATTAAATGGAGTGCTGTTGCTCAAATAAATTAAGTAGATGGATCTGTCTCTGTCATAGCATATATAAAATATTTTAAATTGGAAAGCCCAGAGAATAATTAGAGTAAATATTGTGACAGATAATATTTTGGGATGTATGTATGTCTCAATAACTTTTGTCTTTTTGGAATTTATAATTTAATTTTCTTCTGGGATTGCAATAGTTTGTTTGGTGTTACTAGCTTTAAAAAAAAATTCTCAAATGTCAAGTCATACCTTTGCCATGGTCCAGTAAAAACAAATGTTAACATTTTTGGTAGGCAGAATTCTGGCATTTTAATTCATTATGTCACATCTTAAGGTCATATTGTCAAAATAAAATATTTACATACAATCAAAAGTATTTTAAATGGATAGGCTCAGAGCACACAGTTAAGCATCCATACACACACAAACATAGATGTATGAAGGAATCTGCACTGAGCACAACAAGAAGAATGTAAATAGCTGAGAATCAAAGTACATCTCTTCTACTTCATGAGATGCATTTAAAATTAACATTTTAAAAGTAATTCCAACAAAATTGTAGAGAAAATACTGCAAAGAGGTTCCCATTGATTTAAGGCATTTTGCCCATTGTTACAAGCAGATTAAGAATGAATCCCCTTGACAATGATAAAATTGGTGGGGAGGGAGCGGGGAAAATAGGTTTCACAATGGTATATAGAAAATGGTCTCTTTTCAGAATGGATCATGTCTTACACTTCATCATAATTCTGCATTTCTCAAGAGTTCTGCAACTTGAAATGAATGCCCCGTTTTAAATCTGCTTTTATAAGTTCATGGTTGAACTATCTTGTTCTTTTAAAAGATACTTGCTTTCTTTCTTTTCTTTTCCCGATGCTACCACTAATTGCATAACTTCATTTTCTTGACTATTGTCCCTCAGTGTTACTTCACTGAAGTTTTAGAAAGTTAACCCATTATGTTCCATCGTCCTATATGTAGGACACCTATAAAAACATCTATAAAATTGCTCGATTTAAGTTTTTATAGGTGCCCTATATACAGGATGACAATGGAACAAAATGGGAGAAGTTCTGTTCCCATAAACACCAAACATCCATACAGTTGGAAAAGCCGCACTGAGGTGTCCTGGCCACCAGGGGACAGCTGGTAGTCAGATTATTTAATTGATAAGGCACTGCATTTGAACAGCTTTTGAACAGGCAGGGAGGTCCTATTCTTGCAGCCACCTGCTAGCATCAAATATGAAGTGAAGGGCTGGGATGTTACCCTGGGAAACCCTGAGCCCGTCCTGGATGGACACACTCCCATAGCCAAACTTAGAATAAACATATGGACTGATAGAGGATGTTTTACAGGGAAAGCCATGACAATCAGTAGCAACTTTGGTGGCCATGAAATTTGGATGCAGAGGTTTAAGGCCAGATAAATCTGTTGCCGATGTAGAGGGCTACACCTCTGGAGCTCAGATGCTGTAGTTAATGAGCCAAGCTCTGTATCAGACACCTCTTCTGTGTGGTCCTCCAAGACACTTCTGTGGGCCCTTAGCTCATCAGTGTAGCTAGCACCTGGCTCTGGGTTCTGATGAATACTGCAGTGACTTTGTGAGGACTTTGTCTTGCTACTGCTGCTGCCTGTCAATGCTTTAGGACTTAGGCAAGCTTCATGACATAGGACATGGGATCTGACTCTCCAGCAGCTGGTAAAGGAGCTCATATCATCATTTACTCCCAGAGGATGGGAGCGTTAACTTCCAGTGAAGCAGACTGTGACCACTGGATCCAGGAAATGGAGGAGAATCAGATAAATTACCTCTATTTCAAATGCCCACTGAGCTCCATTGTTAACGTGTTGAGCAGTGGCCACCTCTGTTTATTGCTTTCCTTTCTTTGTGCCACACTCCTTTCCCTTCACGTTTGCTTCCCTGGGATCACACTCCCAGTAAAATGTTCACATATAAATCTTTGCCTCAAGTTCTCTTTCCTGGGCAATCTGGGCTAGGACAGCCTCGCCTCCACACACACTACAAATGCTCCCTTGCAGAGCTCCCCTGTGACTTGTCCAGGCTCCCAACACTGTACTGCACCTCCATCAGCCAGGCACGCTTTCTTTACACAGTGCAATTGATTAGACTGACCCTTATTTCATTATAACCGCAAATCTGTCCTGATTCTCGGAGGCCTGCATTAGCCTGTTATAGATAATTCCTTTAGTTTTATCATTTCTTCAAGTAGCTGATAATATCCTTCACAAACGATTTTAAAATTTAGTTATTAACTCTTATCAAAATTACAAACCACAAAGTTTAAAGAATCAAGGAATTCTATAAAGACTGACACACACGCTTACCTGTTGTAGAATTCCTTGATTCCATTCCTCATTCCCCAGGGGCAATCATTTTCAACTAATATTTAGGTATTTGTGATCATCCTTCTAAATAACAATAGGCATTACCTATTGATTTCTCCCAAAGGAATAAGATTTAGTTCATTTTTACAAACCACATGTCCGCCTGCAGTGCACACATGCAGACTTCCTGTCCCCTTTCCTCCTAATATTGCAGTGTAAGTTAGATCAATATTCAGTGTTTGCTTTATTATGACTATAGATAGCTGTTCAGAAATGATACAAGTGGTAAACTACGGATTATTTTTCCTATTCTGTTCAAATTTTTTCTTGAAATTAATAATTGTCTACTTGGGGCTCTAGTCTGAACATTTGTGTCCTCCTAGAGTTCATATGTTGAATACCCATGAGAAGAGCTCTCATGATTGGAATCATAAAAGAAAATCTAGAGAGATGCTTGTGTCTTTCACCATGTGAGGACACAGCTAGAAGCCACCATCTACAAACCAGAAAGTGGGCCCTTACCAGACACCAAATCAATTGGTACCTTGAATTTTGATGTCCTAGGCTTCAGAACAGTGAGAAATACATTTCTATTGCTTATAAGCTGCCTGATTTATGGTGTTTTAGCAGCCCAAAGGGACTAAGGTACTTGTTTTTTCTCTGTAATTCATCCTTGAATTTAGCTTGGGCAGTATGTATCTTTCTCTTGCCTTTATATCCAACATGTTAGGCATTCTTCATCTTTGATTTCCTGACGAAACAGCATCTCCAGAGCCTCCTCACCTGCTCAGTATGACTGCTTAACTCACCATAGTGCCCACTACACAGCCAAATTGGGTATGGCTCTTCCTCAGCATACTGGCCTTTTCTAAAGAATTTTTGTGATTGATGATGTGATTGGCCCCCAGGTGGGTCTGACTTCTCCCAGAGATTTGAAGGCATTGGAGGAGTTAGGTAAGGGGGTCACACAAAGAATAGGTGACTGCATTGTTATTTCAGGGTCTTCAGGCAAAATAGGAGTGGCCTCACCATACAGGGGCAGAGGAGGCTCATGGAATCCTCCCACAAATCCCCATCCCCAAATCCCATTCCCACTCATGGGTCACACTCATTTGTTTTTTTTTTTTTTTTTTTTTTTTTTAATCAGTGGCCTACATTTCACATGAAAGATCTGAGGACCTGTGGATTTAAAGAACTTTACAATTTGACCACCCATAGGATTGAGTCTAACTTTTGCCAACCTCAATCCTGTGGCTACATGAGAGAATCTTTTAGCCCCTTCATACAAGTGTCTTATTCCCTGAACTCACTCTGAACCAAGAATTTTGAATTTGAGCTGCTTGTTCTTTTTCATTAAGTTGTCCAGGGCAATTAGAAATAACCAGGCTACCCTATAGTCTTTCAGATCCTGGCACTCTCCCTGGAGTCCAGGATAGTAGCCTCTCCAAGCCTTGCCTTCATTCCAGAGGGCCCCTATTTTGACAACCTGCTTCAGGCTGCTGGAACATCACCCTTTAACATCTAATGGATCCTGACTGCTTTCAGGCTCAAGATAAATAACAAGTACAGATCCCCATCTCCCTGAGGGGCTATCATTTGCCATCACTCCTGGTCCTAGCCTCCAGGTCAGACAGGATTCTGAATTGCAACAAACAGAACAGGCTGCTGCTAGGTTAAGCACAAAATGATTGTTGACCTAGAGAAAGAGTCTTGATGGCTCCACAGATAGTTCCAAGACCTCGGTTATGCTACTGAAGAACTTGAGATTTTTTTTTCCTTTTGCTAGTGCTGGATTTGTGGTGCTACTTCAGGAGCCTCTGCCATTACCAACTCTGAAGGCTTAGTGCTTCTCCACATTGACCCCTCCTTCCCTATCACTTACTTCCACGTCAAAGCTTTTTCCAACTATATTTCACTGGCAGTGCCTGGGTCCTTCAGCTTTAAGAGAGGCTGGAAAAAGTGAATATCTGGCTTATAATTTGTAGAGGCAACATATAAGATGGAAAATCCCCAAGATGCATCATAAGTAGTTGAAAATCTTTTTTTAACATATTTATTTGTAGATGGACACAACACAATGCCTTTATTTTTATGTGGTGCTGAGAATTGAACCTGGGTCCCGCCCGTTGTAGGTGAGCTCTCTACCACTGAACCACAATCCCAGCCCCAGTAGTTAAAAAGCTTAACAAAATTTCTGCTGTGGTTTAGATTTGGAACATCACCCAAAGGTCCACATGTGAAAGGCTTGGTCCCCAGCCCATGGTTCTGTTAGAGGTGATAAACCTTTAGGAGGAGGTGCCTAGTGGAAGGAAGATAGGTCATTAAGGGTATGCCCTGGGAAATAGTGGGACCCTGGCCCCTCAGCTCTCTCCTTTTTTGCTTCCTGATCACAATCTCCCCACATGATGTTCTGTGATGCCACAGGCTCAAAGCAACAGAGCCATGAAACCCTGGACTGAAAGCTCTGAAACTGTGAGCCAAAATAAACGTTTCCTCCTTTTAAGCTGACTATCTCAAGTACTTTGATACAGTAACAGAAAGCTGATGATCACATACTTCAAGGGCTATATCCTTCAGGTGGACTCATACTTGGATAGAGTGATGTAGGTCTAAATCATTTGCTAAAATCACTGAAGAGCATATAAAAACCTTTGTGGCCATCACTAGGAGACTGCTGAGCTAAATTAGGGTTCATTCACTCAGTGGAATACTGTGTACTTGTAAAAACCATGATCATGATCTCTAAGATACCGTGTTAAATGGAAAATGCATGGTGCAGAACAGAATCTAGAGCAGGCAACTCTGGGAAGGAAAAATGGAAACGAAGAAAAGAATAACCATGTGCAGTCACTTATTTAGGCCTAGAATATCTTTGGAAAGACCTCAGAAAACTGGTCAGGTGTGACCTCTGGCAGCTGAGGAAAGGGAGCATATGTTCTCACTGATGAAGCCACTGTTTACCATGATAAAGAAGCTCTTTCAGTGGTCCTCACACTCTCCTGTGGTCACTTCCATGAGGTTCTGGGACATGGCAGGTTTTGGAGGTAGTGAGGATTGTGTTTCTACTGATCAGGGCTCCTCCTTTCTCCCTCAGGGCCTGGTGGGTGTGGTCCTCTGCTGTCCCTGGGTGCTTCTCTCCTGCTGGGCATTCTCCCATGATCTGTCTACTTCAAAAGCTCATCCTCTCACCCACCCCTACGCTGTACATGTCACACATCTTCATGCCAACAGGTTTGGTCGCAACCTGTGACATGAGAGAATATTTGATATCGCAAATAGCCTGGGAAGGTCTTGGGTGGAGAGTCCATGGATAGCTTGGGAAACAGCCTGTAATTCTGTTATAGAAGGGCTTACTATGCATTTCAATATAGTGTCCTGTGTCTTAGAGCTAATGCCTGTCCTGAGAATGTGTGGTCCATTTAGGAAGCTGGATCACTCCTTATACTTGGGTTATGTAATATACACTGTGATTCTCACAACTCAAAGGAGCTAACCTAACAGGCACCAAAAGAGGGCAGAGAAAAAGTCTAAAAATGCAAACATAACCAGCAAATCACCTCTGCTTGATCTTTGACACCTTTCAGAGACCTGACCACCATTCACTAGTTGAAGAACAATTCAACACAGAAGCAAAATCACATAATCAGATAACTGTATTCCAAGATACATACTCATTTTCAGAGGTCTAGAGCAACCCAATCCTTGTGGTCCTGAATAAATATTGTTATACTGCCTCAAGAACCTTTAAGGAGCACTCAAGAAATTATTTGGCATCTATAAGGGTACACTTTCTTAACCCGGTATAGAGAAAGACCATACATTCGTCTGAAATTATGTATCTTTTTCAGATCCCACCCTTCTTAGACATTTCCAGTAAGTTTGGGTTTCCAATATTTGCTATGGCTACATGAGCACCATAAAAATCTATCCTAATAATTATTGCTGCTGATATTACACATTGACAAGTGGGATTTTAATTTATACCCTGTTTCCATCAGTTCATATGTTCATATGCATTTCAGCACACAATTAATCACAAGTGTAATATAAAATTAGTTTTACTACAGAGAGCTACTGCCAATAGCTACATCAAGAGCAGCATCATTAATAAAACCTTCAACTAAAAGGCAGAACTCTAAAATGAAAAACCCAGAGGAAGCAAATAATTTTAGAAATGTTATACAGTATTTCTCATCTTCTTTGCTTTTGGAATCTGATAAAAATCAGTTTTTACACGCGTAAGTCAGAGTTTTACTGAGTAAGTTCTTAATAGGGTACATGAGAATTACTTGATACTAGAAGACATTAGTAGGTTTTCCTTTTATTAGATTAAAAATTATGACATCTTCAGATTTATAGAAAAATACAGACTTTCAGCTCTGACTTACTTGCTGAAATCATCTAAAAGTGAAAGATAAAAATCTTATATTTTTTTTTTCTTAAATTACTGGTGAAATGGCAAGGAAATAAGACATCTCAAGCTAAGCACTCAGTTAAAGAGGGTCCCGGGTTGGGGGTTGGTAAGCAGAAAGCTAGAGCCAACTTCTGCCCTGGGATATTGCAGGACTGAGCAAACCCGAGCGTCAGTTTTCACATCATGGGGCACAAGGAGCTGAGATGCAGTCTTGGAATCACTCAAGGAGGGGAATCTTGAAAGAAGTCTCTTCTTTCCAGAGGGCTGCATCTTCAGTGTGAGGGCAAATCAGAAATAAGCTTCTTGCCACTCCACCTCCAAGATGTATACCAAGGAAACTGCCAAACTAGAACCCTGGTTTTGAACAGAGAGGGAATATCTCCTGAGAGAATTCGAAACCTCAAGCCTTCTCTGACCTCAGTCTTCAGACTGACTAAACATGTCCTGGGTGGTCTGAAAACCTCAAGGCAAGAATTAAGTTGAAAATGGTTTCAGCTTATTAATTCTCTCAGGCACTTTGTAGAAGTAAATGAAAATCTTCTATGGAGAAAACTCTCTCAAATTCCCACAGATATGTTCTAAGGAAAATGAGCAGTTTATAGTAAAAAATTATAAAACATGAAAGGAACAAGGCACTGAGAGCCACAGAATCCAGCAGACAATGACCCCAAAGACATCAGTTCTTGGAAATAACATACATGACGTAAAATAATTAAGCTTAATGTGCTTAAGGCAATAAAAGAAGGGCTTGGGCATAGAGTTCAGTGGCAGAGCACTTGCCCGGCACTGCAAAAAATAAAATAGAATAAAAAATAAATAAATAAAAGAAAAGCTGAACATATGTGCAGGGCAGAAAAACAAAACAAAATAAAAACCCAAGTAGGGTAAAAAAGAATCATTAAGTAATAAAAAATGAAAGCTATGATTGCATGAAGAACTAAAATGGATACATAAAAACACTGACATTCAGAGGAAACTACATTCCACCTAAAACTTACTGATATGCATAAAAACAACATAAATGAATGGGGTGGGGAGAGGGATGTCTAAATCATGGCAAATCAAATATGATAAAATTTTGGTAGACTCTAGATGGTAAGTACAGGTGTTCACTGTAAAACTCTTTCAAATTTTCTGTATACTTGAAAATTTTTGTAATAAAGGAGATGATGAAACTAGATATTTGAAAAGTAGGTATTAATATTTTTTTGATTCAGGAATACAGGCAGACCAATCCCCCTAATAACATCAACAACACACTAAAAATTAAGAACAAAAGATTTTAAACCACATGCTTTATTTATTTATTTATTTGGTAGCAGGATTTGAACACAGGGACACTGTACCACTGAGCCACATCTCCAGCCCATCTCCTCTTAAAAAAAATTTGCTCCTTCTCTGTTTGTAGCTTTGTTTTTTTTTTTTTGGGGGGGGACTGGGGACTGAACTCAGGGGCACTCAACCACTGAACCTCATCCCCAACCCTATTTTGTATTTTATTTAGAGACAGGGTTTTACTGAGTTGCTAAGTGCCTCACCATTGCTGAGGCTGGTTTTGAACTCACAATCCTCCTGTCTCACTTTTTTTTTTTTTAACATTTTTTCTTTTAGTTGCAGTTGGACACAATAGCTTTATTTTTATGTGATGCTGAGGATTGAACCTCATACATGCTAGGTGAGCGCTCTACCACTGAGCCACAACCCCAGCTCATCCCCAACCCTTTTTATTTTGAAACAGGGTCTCACTAATTTACCAAGGTTGACCTTGAATTTACAATCCTTCTGCCTCAGCCTCCTGAGTTACTGGGAGCAACACATTCTTAAAAGCACTGAAGAGAGAACAAAACTGAATTTCTCAAGCCAAAACCGGATGAAGGTGGCCATGCTGAGACCAAAGTGGAGAGCTTCAGTCCCTTTAGTGCTGAGCATACATCAAACCTACCAAAATTGAGGTATGGTTTGCACAGCCTTGCAGGAGCCAGGGGTCATAAAGTGCCACTGTAAGACTCAACCTCAAAAAGACATGCCATTCTTGCCAGCACTCCTAGAGGATCAAGGGACTTTGAAGAAAGTTGCCTTGGTGCTGAGTCAAGGGTAGGCGGCTGTGGTGAAGGGAAATTCCATCCCTGGGAAGAACCCACCAGGGCAGGTCTTGACATAGATTTGTGGCTTACATTACAGGGGGGTCCATACATGCTCAAGGTTTCATGCCAGATGGGGACCTGGCAGAGGTGGAGGCAAATGATCCCTAAAGAAATACATTTCATCCCAGGCCTCAAAGAATTACCATAAATAATTTCCCAAGGAAAACAAACACCTGACAGTAAACAAACAAACAATAACCCACTAGAACAAAAGGTAAGAAAGCCCCCTGAGTGAGAATCCTCAGGGAATAAAGCTCTGAAAATAGACTTGCATAAACTTTATTGTGCTTATCCAGACACAAAATAGAAACTATGATTATCATGTTTAAAGAAACAAGATTGAATGGAAATTATAAAAAGTGAGAAATAAAACACAAAGAATTTCCAATTGTATTTAAAGGAGAACTAATTAGATCGTTTTGATGTAAGAATAAAATAATTGACATTCAAATATCAATAAACAGGTCTAAAAGCAGATTTGACACAGCTGAAAAGACAGTCAATGCAAAAATAGGCCAGATAGTCCAGAATGCTGCAAAGAGAGAAAATGAGAAGAACTAGGAATAGAAGGTAAAGAAGCAAGAAGGAAAGCAATAATAGAATATTTAATCAGAGTGAGGGAAGGAGAGACAGTGGAGCAGAGATAGTATATGTTTGTTCATTTTTATTTTTAAAAATATTTTTTTATTTGTCCATGGATCTTTATTTTATTTATTCATATGCGGTGCTGAGAATCGAACCCAGTGCCTCACACATGCTAGGTAAGGGCTCTACCACTGAGCCACAACTCCAGCACCCAGAGATAATATTTAAAGAGATGAAGCAAACTGATGAAAGACATCACACCACAGTAGCCCAGTGAATCTCAAGCAGAATAAGTAAAAACAAATTCCACGTGTTTATCCCTCTGCCTCATTCCCCTCTTATTTGCTCTAGCTTCCACATATGTGAGAAAACATTAGACCCTTGACTTTCTGAGTCTTGCTTATTTCACTCATCATGATGTTCCCAGTTCCATCCATTAACCAGCAAAAGCCATTATTTCATTCTTCTTTATGGCTGAATAAAACTCCATTGTGTGTGTACACCACATTTTTTTGTATCCATTCATTTGTTGATTGGCACCTGGGTTCGTTCCATAACTTGGCTATCATGAATCATACTGTCAGAAACATTGATGTGATTGTATCACTATAGTATGCACTGGAGTTCTTTTGGATAAATGCTGAGGAGTGAGATAGCTGGGTCATATGGTAGTTCCAATCCTAGTCTTTTGAGGAATCTTCATGAAAATAGAAGAGAGATCAGTGGAGTAGAAGAAGGGGATGGAGGGGAGGGAAGAGGCATAGAAAAAAGGAGGAAGGATAGAATAAAATTGACAAGACTAGCCTATGTACGCATGTGGATGTGCCACAGTGAATTTCACCTTTATTAAAAATTAATTTGAAAAACTATAAATTGATAGAAGGAGTAGAGTAGAGGAAAGGGAACATGGGGAGGTGAAGGGGAAGTACTGGGGACTAAATCAGAGAAAATTATATTCCATGCTTGTATAATTATGTCAAAATAAACCCCAATATTATGTATAACTATAATCCAAAAATAAATTCTACCTAACACATCAGGGTGAAACTATAGTGATGAGAGAAAGAGAGAGAGAGAGAGAGAGAGAGAGAGAGAGAGAGAGAGAGAGAGAGAGAGAGAGAATGTTTTAAAAAGCCTAAGAAAAATGATACATCTTTTTAAAAGAAGTGACAAATGGGCTGTCTGATGACTTCTTCTTCTTCTTTTTTTTTTTTTTTTTTAATGTGGTGCTAAGGATCTAGCCCAGGACCTTGCACGTGCGAGGCGAGCGCTCTACCACCAAGCCACAACCCCAGCCCTTGTCTGATGACTTCTTAACAGTAAAAATGGTGCCACAATGATATATTCCATCCACTGAGAGAAAACTGCTGGTCTAGAATTCCATACAAGCAAAGAGTCAAGAATACAGGCAAATTAAAGACAGCTTCAGATGAAAGTGAAACATTGTCCTCAGCAGAGTTTCACTGAAGGGAGCTCTAAAGCATATAATAGGCATGAGGAAAATGATCTCAGAAAAAATGATCTGAGGTGCAAGAAGCCATTAAGAGCAAAGAAAGCAGCAAATACATGGGCAAATCTAGCCAAACTCCTATTACAGAAAACTATTAAAACAACAGTGTATGTAGCTTAAACATAGAATTTAAATACATCAAATGATAGCAATTAACTTTAGATTGTGGTCTGTTAAATAAGTGACTGTGAACCTTCAAGTTCTAGAGTATCTAGTGTCTGCTTAAAGAATAAAAGGAGAAGGAATAATGAAGGTGAGGAATAGAATGTGAAAAAAGAAGAGAGGCAGGGAAAAGAAACACAAAAAGATGAATGAAAGAAAACACAAAAAAAGATAATAGAAATAAGTCAGATATTTTCATTAACAACAATAAATATAAATAAACTAAATATTTTGGCAAAGTGACAAAGATTGTTAGAGTGGATTTTTAAAAAAAAAATCCAACTATATACTGTTTACAAGTGACATATCCAAAACTTTAGAACGTAGAACTGTTATAATTAAAAGTATGGAAAAAGACATGTTGTGCAAATAGTACCCAAAATAGACTTCAAGACAAGAAAGTGCTACTATATATAAGGAAGGAAAACTGCAGAGGGATAGAATGATCAGTTTCATTTGTCAAAAATAACTAATTCTGAACTTTTGGATATACAATAAAATATTCTCCACCCTAAATAAAAGGCAAAAAAATGGACAGGATTAAAAAAAAAAGATAAAGAAAAATCCATAGCAATAATGGATACGAACAAAGAAACAGGATTGTGGCTGAATGATCTTGAGAGCTCCTCAGGGCCTGGCCATAAGTTCAAAGGTCTAGATGCTCTGTTTCCCCCAGGAGGAGGGTATCATGGCCTGACTTCTCCAGACGCCAGTAAAGGGTGTTCTATTGTGCAATTACCCTGAACATTTGTCTCTCAAGCTTGCTTCTACCTCCACTCCCTACTTATACATAAACTCTTGATGGAGCTGTAGAAGGCAGGTGGGTTTGTTCTCCAGGAGCACGATCCATTATTCTTTCAGTCACACCCAGACAAACATGCCTCTTCATGGGAAGAGAACAGCCTGGGAGTCTGTACATCCTCTGCCCTCGCTGTGCTATGCCCCAGGCCCTCCTCTCTCTTGTAGGTGGGAGATTTGCACACCTCTCTCTGAGTAACTGATAGATCAAGTAGACAAATAGGATTTTGAAGATTTGTTGTAATAAGCACCTATAGAGCAATGTATCCCATAGTGGCAGGATATGTTTTTTTTTTAAGTACTCATGGAACAAAGATGAAAATTGACTACATATTGGGTTATAAAGTCTCATTCCAAATGATTGCTGTAATACAAATTACCATTTCTAACCACTATGCGATTAAATAAAAATGGCAAACTAGATAAAACCATATGTTTTATGTTTAGAAATTAAGATATTTACTTCTAAATAACTCATGGAACAAAGAAGAAGTCAAAAGGAAAAATAAAAAAAAAAAACATTTGGAATGAGCATATCCAAGTGTGTGGGACACAGCCACAGAGACAAATGTAGCATTAAATACCAAATATAGATAAAAAGATGGAAAGTTGAAGAGTTAAGCATTCATTTTAAGTTGGAAAAAGAATAAATCCACTAATTCAATCAATTGGCACTGAGTACTTTGATGTGCTATATGCTCCACAGTGTCCTGTGAATACAGTTGTGAACAAAGCAAGGTAGTGGGGTACACCAAGATGGGAGCCATCACCTGACTTGAGCAAAGGAACAACATGGTGTGACTTGCATCACTAGGACCTGTTGGCTGCTGTTGAGAACACATAGAAGGAGCAGTAGCACAGAGACCACTGAGGAGGTTTGCAATGATATAGCCAAGTGATGACGATGGCTTGGACCAGAGCAGTCATGGTGGATCTAGTGATGTGGTTAGGCTCTGTCTCTATGATTACAGTAAACTTGGCAAGAATTTTCAACGGATTGGATATAGGGTGGAGAGGGATGAGTCAAGGATGACTACAAGGTTTTTGGCCAGAGCCACCAGGAGAATAAAGCTGCTGTTTCCTGAGATGGGGACAGAAGTGGCTCCATTTAAAAGTTCTGTGGTCTGAGTGAGCAGTTTGATAAGTGAGTTGAGAGTTTAGTCGCAAGGGCCAGGCTGCGGACCCATATTTGGTCAGTTCAGGCCGGGAGCTTGGGGGGTGGTGGATCTGTATGGAGCATAGATAAAGAAGTCTTCAGGACTGAGCTGGGGTGTTCTCCCAACTTAAGAGACTGGGAACAAGAGTAGGAGCCAGCTGAGAAGTGGCCAGGAAGCTCGGAGGGTGTGTGATTCTGGAAATCAAATGGAGAGAGTGTTCAAGAAGGTCAGAGTGTTTCCAGAAGAGGAAACCCAGACGGCTAAGAAGATGAAGAGACGTTTGTGTATGGCAACCAAAAATGCTCCAACCGAACTTCATACTGGCACAAAAGTCATATAATTCATGTTAGGAAAGGACATGGGAACAGGCACGGCTGCTTGGAGTGTCCACTGTATGTTCATTTGAGAAGGAATATAGCAGAAAAATGACACCTTAAGATGTAATACATGTCACATGTATCAAGAGAGATTCTGGCTCCACGTAACTGAGAGTCTTACCCCCAATCTTTACCCTAAGTAAAGGTTTTCCTCTTGCTTGAATCTTGCCAGACTTGAAGATTTAAAGGTACATGTTTAAAGCTTCGGGCAGCTATAGATTCTGAATATCTTACACATGGTGGGTGTGGTAACTGTTAGTTGTTTCCAATACGTACTCTCCTCTTAGTCCTTAATACATTGCCCAGCCTCCTTTGTGGATGGCGCATCTATGATTAATTTCTGACCAATTTATACGAGACTCCTGGGAAGGCTAGTTAAAAAGAAGGGAGCATATGCTATTTTATCCTCCTCTGCTGTTGGCTTGAAATGATGGTTGGTGCCCTAGTAGCCGTATAGCTGTATGAACACCAAGAGGCAACCCTGAGGATGGAATCCACATGCTGAGAAAGACAGGAGCTGGTGTCCTGATTACCCCTGAGATGGCTATACCAGAACCTGATGACTCACATTTGATCTTCTTTTATGTGAATGAGGGATACACATCTATGTTTAAACCATTATTATTTTGGAGTTTTATCTGGAGCTAAATATTCTCCTAACTGATCAGGTGGATTCTGAATAGATGTGGGATTGGAGAGAAGTTCATTTTTTCCTTCTCTGCCATTTCTAAGGAAGGTTTCCTAGAGATCCTTTGTGAAATGCCTCTAATTTCTTCACCAGATTGGTGTCTTCCAGAGGCAGTAGTTAAATCTCTACTGAGATTTGTTTTAAATTTTAGAATTTTTTCAATTACTGAAGAGTCAAAGTATGAAATAATTTGGATTAGACTCAGGTGAAGCAGAGTCTGGCAGCAGGCCCAGATTCCTAGCAATATCACATTATATACTTTCTAGTTGGATGTGTCCATAGAGTGATCCAACATGATCTTAGGGCCACCTAATAATCTTGCTGATGGAGAGCCACCTTTTGGTTTGCTAGTGTAGATTCAGCTCTAAGTAAGCAGTTGTGTGAATTCTATTACTAAACACAGTTAACCTGGTGAACAGAAGGACTTTAAGGGTGAGAGGTAACCTGGTGGGCTATAAAATTCTGACTGATCAGGAAGCAGAGCCCTAATGCATGATTTCTCTTCTTCTTAATTTTGTATCTTTTGATTCCTTTGAGTTTGTTGAGGCCCTTTCCTGGTTTAGGAAAAATGAACTGGGCCAACATAGAGGAGCATGTTTAATTAGTATTAGAGAGGGAGGCAGGTTTGTTAAGCCAGGAAGCACCCGGATTTAAAATGCTTGAAACTATTCACTAGATCAGTGTCCTGAAGGGTCAGGCTCACCCGTGCTCTTTGCTGAAGCATGTTTCCTTTCTTTCCAGACCTACAATTTGGGGTCTCTTTTAGCTCAGCAATTCATATTCTCCTGGATGTAATTTTCTTTCTTCTTTTGTTTGAGGATTGAATCCAGGGCCTCATTCCTATGAGACAAGCACCCTACCACTGAGCCACGTCCCCAGCTCTCCTGGATATAATTTTATTTTAACCTGAATATACTTCTGTTTAAATAAGATCTGAGATGGGAATGTCACACTTGGTACCGAAAGGCAAAAATCAAATAGGCTTCAAAAGGGAGAAAAAGGTATTGTCTATGGTTCAAAGGATTCAACCAGAGATAAAATATACACACAAGCATGCATAGAGCTCAAAAAAAATAAATAAAAATAAATAAAAAATAAATAAATGGATTATTCTAGGTTCTGACTGCTTGTTGGCTTCCTCTCCATATGCATTCCCTGTGCCATTCTGTACATAGGATGAACCAGAACCAAGGCGGTACAAATGACCACGATATTTGGCTTCATCAATGTTTTTCAAACAACATTTCTCTCCTTTTGAAAAAAGCCATTCTTGTAAGCAATGGATCAGATCCTGTCTGATGTTGTGGTCCTATCCAGCTCTAACTTTTGAGCAACTTGCTATAATCCACTTTTAAGATTTTTTGCAAAAGAGGTACAGTAGTGAATGCCTGTAACCCCAATGGCTCTGGGGGCTGAGGTAGGAGGATCGTGAGTTCAAAGCCAGCCTCAGCAACTTAGTGAGGCCCTAAGCATCTCAGCAAGACCCTGTCTCAAAATAAAAAGGAATGGGGATGTGGTCAAGTGGTTAAGTGCCCCTAGGTTCAATCCCTAGTATCCCTCCCCCACCTCCCCAAACAAAGATTTTTGCAGCTCTTCATGAGTTACTTCACCTCATAAGTGACAGGAGAAAAACAATCGAAGGATCTCAAAGAAGTCAAGTTCTTCTTTGGGCAAATTAGAGTTGGTCAGGATTTCTGTTCAATTGCCCAAGTCAGTCATGACTTATGAAATGATAACCACTGGACCCCTTTGCAGAGGACCACCCCTGAAATCATTCATAAGAAGTTCTGCAAAGTACTGGGTCTCAATTCCTTCCTTCTCGTGTTTCTTAAACTGGATACTAAATGTTGTTATTAGCTCTACAGAGCCATCAAATTAAATTTAAAATTAAACTGCCAGGTTGAAGTACCTGGAGGGTATTCCCCTTGTTCATTCATAAATGTCAGTCCTAGCTGAATTATCTTGAACAAGTCTACATTACATCACAAAAGCTGGTCCAATAGTCAGCATTAGTCCTATATTCCCTCCTGGCTCTTGCAACCACACCTGGCACCTTGGTGCCCATAGCCACTTAATTATATTTTTGGATAACTTGGCAGATTTTCTTCATCTAGGGTACAAGCCCAAACTTCACAGATCCCTTGACTATGATCTACAGTTGCTGCTGGCACACTGAGGGCACAGGGGAGTCTAGATTCCAAGCAGCAAAATGTTATATTTGATTGCTGAATTGTTTGATAAAATACTTTGTTCTTCATTTGTGTACTTGTGTCTCTGAGCTTGCACTCCTCCTCCTCCTCTTTCTCTTCCTCAAATAGAAGCAGCATCCAGCAGTGGGTGGCAGTGGGTGGCAGTGGAGGTATTGGTGGAGTAGGTGCCCCACAGACACTGCTTGCCCAGCAACTGGGAAAGGGGAGCCAGAGCTCCACCACACCGTAGCTTCTTGCACATCCTCCTAGATGCAATTTATTTAAAAATAATTTGCTTGTTTCATTGCTACAGAATAAATGCTTACATAAAAAACTAAAACTCAGATGAGTAAAAACAAAACATAAAGCAAAAACATTGACAATCCTGCCTACCATGTTTAAACTGTGTGTACCTTTTCATACCTCTTTGTGGTGTATGTGTGAATTTTAAAAATAAAGGCAGTTAAAGATTTTAATTCGTATAAAAACCATTTAGTGATGAAATAAAGCAAAAACCAGTAGATTTGATTAGTACAGCCAAAGGCCTATTCTTGAAAAAGACTAATGTAACAAATGGATTTTGTTGGTGCCATCTAAGAAAAAACAAAAACAAATGAACAATATTTGTGTTAAGAACAAGTTATAACTAGGCAGGTGGAGATTAAAAAAAATCGGAGAAGATGCAATAGCTATAAATGTGTAAGATTACTACCAAAGAGCTTCTGGAGAAATGCTTAGTCACTGGGGGACACACATAGGAGAAGTCTATAATGAATAAGGAAATCTTTGCATTTAGTTTGGGCACATTTATCTCCAGATCCAGATCCCAGGTGTAGCCCTTGGGTAGGAGGAGGGTGATAAAGAGAAGGTGGTGACATGGCAGGGAGGGCAAGGATTGGGGACACTTCAGCCACATCAAGAGGGTTGTTCATGTGGAATTAGATGGACATTGACGTGCTCTTTTAATGCTCCTATTTTATTTCACCTTAGAAAGTTCTTATTAGCAGAGAAATTACAGACTGAACTCCTGAATCATTTGCAGCCATTTTTTTGTTTATTCCAAACATGTATTTTTGTAAACCTGACATTTTCCAAACAGTGCAAGTGAATTAGAAGTGACTGCGTAGACTTTAATAAAGGAGACATCATACAGAGGAACACCTTCTCACCAAAATTCCTCCACAGAAATGTACATGGATGCCTCAGTAAAGTTCTGTAAGTGGAGAGAGCGTGGGTGCACTGCCATGCAATTAATCACTCTTAAAGCTTTTTAACTTATGCTGCCAATCACACCGTGCACATTAGAATTAAAAACAAAACACCTTAACAAAATCTGAAATCTAGATCATTGTGCTATAAAGCATTGCACCATATTGGGAAATTTGCTCCTTATCCCTCCCATGTGCTGAAAAGTCAGAAGACATTCTAGAAGGTTCAGTTTGGCCCTATTGGCTCCGTCTCCTCCTTTCAGCTATTGTTGCAGAAAATATTCTCAACTGTGTATATTATTACCCTATAGATCAAAACAAGACCAACTAAAACATCAGTTAAAACTGCAATCGTGGGGCATGCTGAAATAATGCTCACTTCCTGCCTTCTGTCTGCTAAAGGGGCTATTTCTCCCAAATGGCAATTTTTGTTGTTGTTGTTATGCTGGGGATTGAACCTAAGGGCGTGTGCATGTTAGATAAGTGCTCTGCCACTAAGCTACATCCTTAGCCCATTCCCCAAATAAGAATTCTTTGTAGCACCTATACATTCTGGGAAACTGGAACCAGGAAATCAGGACTGGTTTACCAGGTGTATATTTCACAAGTAATCAGGCATAATTGCATTACCTGGCTATAATGCCTCACCCAAAAATAAAAGTCCATGAATACCTTTTAAAAACCCACCATGCTGGGGTTCAACAGGTGGCACACAGCACCTGGGTCATGGGAAGTCCACCATAATTAATTGTGCACGGAAGACAAGCCCCAGGTGTTTTGGGAGTGCCACGGCTTTTCTGTTTCCTGACAACCTCCTTGTCTTTGCTTCTAGAACAGCAGGCTACACATGACTCCGTGGAAGAGGACTTTCTAAAAGTTTGCCAAATCTCTAAAAACACAGGTGGTGCCAAGAGAGGTTTCCTGAAGCATTGCCAAAGGAAATCTCAGTGGCAGTGATTCTGAATGTGCCTGTCCATAACCACAAAGCCAATGGACCCTGATCCTTCCTACTAGTGTCTCCTTCATGGATACTTCTTGATGACAGGTCCAGGGCTCACTGTATGAATTGAGCATAGGGGAATCTATTTTTGGAAAAGGGGCATTATCTTACTCAATTTCTCCTAAGTTTTTTTTTTTTTCATATTTAAAAAGCATGTTAGTGCTTCAATAGCTGATTAAAACCTGAAGCAGACTGGAATAGTGGTACCCAAGAGAATATGTGAAGATTCCACAATGAACCTATCCATAGAAGCAAGAAGGGTGGAATGGGATACATGGTGGGATTTGGAGAGAATCCTTGGAGAGGCAACACAGACACACTAGCCAGCCCTGTCTGCTTCCCAACCCCAAGACTAAGGATTAGAGCTATGGGGTTAGAATGGAGCAGCGAACTGTCCAGAGCACTTCTTTCTCCATCACTGTGCTAAATGATTACCTCCCGGTCTCTGTAGTCCCACCAGCCACTCAGCAGGATCTGACAAGCAGAGGCACCATCCTTTCCCAGATGGGTCCTTGGGTGGCTTCCAGTATTTGCTCCTGGTGGTATGAAGTATAGTTCTCCTAAAAACTGCCTTATGGAGTCTGAGTGACCTCCTGAGTATGTAACCACTCAAGTGGGTCTACTATTCAGAATCAAGCAGAAGTGCACGGATCCCGGCTCCAGCACTGCCCACAGGGGTCCACAAATGGGGCTTTGCCTTCTAGCTGGCAGAACCATGGACCTTGTGAATCACCCTTCTACACTGTGATGGATGAGTCTGAACCTTTCTCAGGAAGAAGGTTAGTGGCAATAAATGCATTTGGCCAAAGCTGATAATGGAGCTGTCCTGGGTTTACCACCTAAGAATCTTAAATGATTTGCTAAAGGAAAACATGGTAAAATTAATGAGAGTCCATCCAAGGAAAGTTGCAAATGGAGTCTCATAACAGAATCCACACTCTACACCCATTAAGGGAGGGCCCGACATGCCTGTGATATTCTCTGGGGACCTTCTGGACCATCTGTATGTAGCTGGGGCTTC
Source organism: Marmota flaviventris (assembly GCF_047511675.1). Taxonomy (NCBI): domain Eukaryota; kingdom Metazoa; phylum Chordata; class Mammalia; order Rodentia; family Sciuridae; genus Marmota; species Marmota flaviventris. The sequence continues at coordinate 196,239,511 of NC_092498.1, read as the reverse complement.
AGCAGGCTCTAATAAGTCATTGAGACCCTTTGTCAGACCCTTTGCCTAGCCCCAATTTCTGTCTTGTTAGACAGTTATCCAGCATCAGGGACAGCAGCCATAGCTTCTAGTAGCTACCGAGCATTCATCAGGGGCCAGGTACAGTACCGAGGATGCTCCATCCAGCATCTCAGTGCCCTTTTAGAAATTTGCACCACACTTAGAACTGGGCAGCACAGTGTATCTGACACCAAATACCATCAAGTAGACAGTTTGAATACTGATGGCCATAACTCAGCATTACCGCATGTGGGAGACCAGGGGCACATCGGTACTCTGCTCAGATCTCTGCATCATTTCTTTTGCACCATTTCTATTTTCCTGGGCTGGGGGTGCACCTGTAGCTCTCCTGGGGAGGCGAGAGCCATCTACCCCCAGCCGTAGGCTGTGGAAATACTAAAGCCCAGCTGGCTTATCTCCAGTTGGGACAACTCTGAGGCATCATTTGCCCTGAAATGGCCCCTTTGCCTGGCTTCCTCCCTGCCAGGTCCTAACCCCCTCTCCTCCCTCACTGGTATTCACCCTCCTGCCCCCTGAACACTTCCTTAATAAGTTACTTGCAAATGAATCTGATTTTAGGGTCTACTTCTGGAGAATTCCACCTAAAACATTTGAAATAATAAAAACAATTTTAAAAGAACAGTTGAAAGTCATCTCTAAGAAGGAATCTGTAATCAGAATGAGTTGGGAAAGCAAGAGTAGCAGGAAATGGAGTCCTCTGAACCAAAGCAACCATAGAAAGGCACTGCCTCAGAGCTTTCAGAATCATGTCTTTGTGTGGGGGACACTGATGGAGTCCTGGTCGGGCGTGAACACTGATACACGGTGTCCAGGAGAATATGCCACCTTGAGGTTTACCAGATGACTAACTGGCATTGCTCCAGGCTTTCATCCATCAATTCAAGCAGAAAGAAGGGGAGATGTCTGCTACATAGAGGTGACGCATAGTAGACTTGCTGCTAGGAATCAGGTTTTCCATCCAAATTCCTGTTGAGAATATTCCCTTGAAAGGTACAGTTGAAAAAGCAGTTATAATTCTTTAGCACATGACTCCAAAACTTGACTCCAGGCAATAACGATGAGAAGTGTCTTGGGGGGGTCTTGCCACATCCACAGTTTCTATGCGGTACTGCTCATTCAGTGGATTTATTTCATGAGGTTTCTTCAGCTTATTTTATCTGCAAGTGTTTTTTTTTTCTTTTTTTTTTAACAGCAAGTTCCAAAGTACAATAAGATTTTTGTCCTTTAAATTTTGTATACAGGTACATGTATTTCCAAGATTTCAGGCCAGATATCAGTGCTTGAGTGAATTATATAACTATTTAATAGAAATAATAAAACATTGATACAAATATAAAGACATAATCAGTATAAAAGGCTTATATTTATAAAAATATTTTTAGGTAACAGTTTTCCCCTGAGGGTTGACCACGCATGTTGCATCCATAAATATTGCTCGGCTCTGTAGCTCGTTTCCAAAGTTCAGAGTTCATCTTCAGAAGGAAGTGATGGTGGCTCCCGGTCATGGGACCTGGCTGAAGTGGCTGCCTGGGCCTGGCACCTGGGCTTTGACACAACGAGGAAGAGAACAGCATCAGTGGGGCCTCCGAAAAATCTGGAGAAGATTTTTTTTTTCTTCCAAATATGGAAGATACAAAGATCAAGGATGACAGGCCAGTGATTGGGTCATGCGAATGGTGTGGCAGGTCACTGGTTTTTCTGGACCCAGTCCCAACTGTCTTCGTTCTCTTTCCGGTTCTTCTCAGCTTCAATAATTTCTTTGTACCTTCTGCGGAAGAAGCCCATCTGAAAGGCAGAGAGAGGAAGAGCCGGATTAGTAATGTTGGAGGATTGGCTGTTTTGATTCCAAGACATCCTGGCCTATGACTGACCCCCGAGGCCCGGGAAGTACTCCTCAGATGAGAAAACACACTGGCAAGTGAAGCATTATATGGAGCCACTTTTCAAAACGCACGGACATTCTGCTATCCTGTGGCAACCTGTTTGGTCCTTGAAACATGCTTCTGATATACTGTTTCCCAAACTGGGTGCTGGGGAACACCAGTTACTGAGAGTTACTCACAGGAGTTTGGGAATAAGAAAAGGTCTGACGGTCAAATAAGTTTGGGAAATATTGCATCCTTTCTTCGAGAGATTTGCAATCTATAGTAGAAGAGCAAAGGATCTCTGGTGGGAAAGAAACCCAGGGGCCTAACATTTCCTCAGCTTATTCAATTTTTTTTTTTTTTCTGATCTAGAGCCTTTTTATTTTTTATTTATTTTTTAATTTTTATTATTGGTTGTTCAAAACATTACATAGTTCTTGACATATCATATTTCATACATTTGATTCAAGTGGGTTATGAACTCCCATTTTTACCCCGTATACAGATTGCAGAATCACATTGGTTACACATCCACTGTTTTACATATTGCCATAATTTTTGACGAACTTACCGATATCCTGAGAGTTATTACACATGTGTGGGACAATTTGACAAATAATGCTCTGATATGATAGGCTTTTGAAAGCATCTGCAGGTCCGCAGTCTGCCTTGCTGTCATCTAGATCTTTCTCTCATGCCTGTGGAGCTCATGGGGTCTGTGCAGCATCAGTGTGGACTCCCTAAAGCTGATTCTAGCTGTGGGGAAAAAACGGCCCCCTCCTCTGATGTCACATGTGGTCTTCTGACTTGTCACATATGCTAAGACAGTTTCCAGTTTTTCCTCACACTATCATCATAGGAACAATGGCCAAGCATTTAAACAACTTTTCGTAGAGCAGATCTCACCTTTTCTCCCATGCCCAGAGAGATCTGGCATCTCTTGTCCTTTGTGAACCAGCATAAGAGGTCTCTGTTTCTCAGGGCAGACATCCCTCCCTGTATCTGCCCTTCACCAAGACTCACTATAGCAGGTACACAAATACCCCAGCTCCCTCTTTCCTGGGCTGGGAGAACCCTCCTCAGGGACATGTTCTACACATTTTCCCAGTGACACTTGCCCGCAGTGGTGGCCAGCTCCATAGCACACCTTTATTGCTTCCTTCCTGTCCCTGTCTCACTCCCCTGTTCCCTCAAGTGTTTTTTTGAGCTCACTTCCTAAATAAATGAGTTGCATTCAAATTCTTATTTCAATGCCCTTCAATAGAGGAATCAAACAGTGGTACATACTGCTGCATCACAGCGTTCGGCTCCACAATATCATTTAGTTTGTAATTCCCATGGTCATATTTGAAAACCCTCGAGACTAACCATCTCTGCAATCTGCTGCCAACAGTGAGTGCAAATAAAAAGCTTGCCCTCAACAAATCGTGCAGCAAAATCAGTTCTCACAGGCACACTTAGCCTCTTTGTTGTGTGTGCACGTGTCCTCTAGCTTCTGCCTTATGAGCCAAGCATTCAAGGAAGCATCCATAGTCACTGAATTAGTCCGTTTTTTCCTTGCTATAGTGAAATACCTGAGACTAGATACTGGGTAAAGAAAAGGGGTTTATTTAGCCCATAGTTTTGAAGGCTGAAAGTCCAAAAGAGGGTAGAACCATTGGTTCAGTCTCTGGCAAGGGCCTCATGGTGAATGGGAGCCCATGCAAGAGGGAGAGATTATGCAAGCCAGAGAATGAGTAAGGGTCAGGCTAATTCTAATAACCTTCTGATGAGAACTAACAGGCGTCCCACAGGAACTAAAACAGTTTTTTTCAAGGGCAGCACCCCCACTGACTCAATCACCTCATTAGGTTCCACCTCCCACCCAACATTTTTTTTTTTTTTTTTTTTTTTGGTATCAGGGATCGATCCCAGAGGTGCTTAACCACTGAGATTCATCCTCAGCCCTTTTTATATTTTATTTAGAGACAGGGTCTTGCTGAGTTGCTTAGGGCCTTGCTAAGTTGCTGAGGCTGGCTTTGAACTCATGATCCTCCTACCACAGCCTCCTGAGCTGCTGGGATTACAGACATGTGCCACCACGTCCGGCAGGTTCCACTGCTTAAAGGTCCAAATACTTCTTAACATTGTTATACTGGGGACCAGGCTTCCAACATATGAACTCTTGGGGAACACACTCATAGCATATATCCAAACCACAATAGTTACCCTGATAGTCACAAGTTCCCCCAAAGTAGAGAAGCAAGGTAGAGATTAGGAATTGCCTGGCTGTACCACCTCCCTATCATTCAGAAGGGGTGTCACTGGCCTAGCTGAACATGAGAACTGTCAAGAGGCTGCCAGGTACTTCCCACATTGCCAAAGGAACCCCGAGCATTTTCTTTAAGTGGAGTTGCCAAGGCAGCACAATTTGAATGACTCGGGGGAGCAGGGACAGAAGCCTTCTTAAAACACCTGGCCAGAGTCCCATGTCTTGAGCTTTAATAATGAGGTCATTTCTGTAAAGAGACACTGAATTCCTGATGTCTCCAGCCCTAGAGGTTCCTTCCCAGCATAAGAGCACATTCATCAGAACCCTACCTTCTGATGTCCCCACTCATACACTTTTCTCTCCTTAAACCTCAACCACCTTCTCTCTTCTGCAGGGGATGAGGAAAGGGGGCTTGACATAAATATTCTGGATCATTAGCAAAAGTTACCGGGTAAGGAACCAGAAATAAAGAGCAAGACTCAATGGGCAGATGAAAAGGTCTCCCTAAGAAGCGACTGCTGGAACTATTTAAAAAAAAAATTTTTTTTTTTTTTTAGTTGTCGATGGACAGCAGCCTTTATTTTTATGTGGTGCTGAGGATCAAACCCAGTGCCCCACATGTGCCAGGCAAGCACCCTGCCACTGAGTTACAGCCCCAGTCCTTGAACTATTCTTTAGAGATGGCGATGTGTCTAATTGGGCACAATTATATGAGAGGAATATACTCATGAAACTTAGGCTTATACCTCTGGCTGCTGATAGTGTAAAGTCTCAATAATCCCAGCTGACTCAGTTTTAATTGTAGAGAAATAACATATCCCTACAGTGGCATCAATCAAGCCAAATGGCCACAGGCTGCTCCCATGTTAGCTTCTGCATTTGTCTTAGGATTCCTTGATGGTAGGACTTAGATCATGCTGTCATTGGTACCAGTGATAAGTTGCAAAAATGCCCACAATCCTTCATTCTCTGGCATCCCTGCCCTTGACCATATATCTGCAGCTATTTCCAAGGGGCTCCTGACTTGGGCCCAACCTTGATTCTTCACCAAGGCTTGCTTTGATAGTTGGATGTGAGGGAGGTGTTGCTGTATCTGAAGCACCAAGGGGCCTCGCATACTTCCAGTTACTTTCTCAGAACCTTGCCCTGCCTCCCTGCAAACAGAGGGGTCCAGCTGTTGAAAGATGAGCCCCCAGCAGAGGCCCTCCCAGACCAATCAGCCTCTGTTTGCAAGCACACGTGGGAGTTCAGCAAAGACTGAAGAGCTGCCCGGTTGAGCTGGGTCCAGATTGCCAACCATGGAACCATGAGCTACCTAGATGGATGCTGCTTTCAGGCCACTGGACTTTAGGGTGGCTGGTTATGCAGCAGAAGTTAGCTGATACAGAATTCAGTGATTTGTTGTTTGACTCACTGAACGAACTGGAGGATTCTAGAAGTAGAGGGCATCAATGTGCCTTGTCCTGCAGAACCAGAATCGTTCATCTTTAGGAAGGAAAAAAAATGGCTTACTTCTAGCCATGCTAGTGTAAGGATCTGCTATGGAGTATGTGAACCACCAAGTGAGGATTTAGAGCACTTACTTAGTCTAACTAGTGCTTTCACGTGGCTCTCATGTCTCATGCTTTTCT